>NW_020455071.1:403318-604325 GCF_003342845.1 Nothoprocta perdicaria
TCTCTCTTTCCTGCTGTATCAGCATTGTGCTCTTATGTTTATCTTAGATGCTTTTTGATGGTAATATTTTCCTCATCTCTGTGCATCTCTTCTTTCCTAAAATAAGAGCCACCTTCTCTGTAGCTTTTTGAGGAGCATCTTCATTGTATCTTCTCAGTTCCCCTTCCTCCCCGTCGCTTTTCTTTGAGATTCAAAGGTAACCTTTCTTCTATTCCCCTTTACTTTCCTACTCCTTKATGTTTTAACTTTTAGCTATTCCTGTTATTTCAGGAATATATTAGGGAATTTAGGTCAGAAAGATGACAGTATGAAGTGAAATTATATTTTTTCATTAAAGAGACCAAGACCATGGCTAGTTTCGCTTTGATCTGAAGTAAGGCGTGAGTTTAACACTTTGCGGAATGGAGCCTTATGGGGTGTGGTGGTCAGGCTTGGCTTGAGAAGTCCTTTGCAAATGATGCACCAGAAAGACAGGGTGCTGTGTATTTTATTTTATTTTATTTTATTTTATTTTACACAGCAATTTACAATGAGAATGACTGTGCTAGCCTTCATCTGGGCCCCTGAAGTCAACAAAACAGTACTGCCAGTACTGCCAGTACTTAAAAAAATCTCAGAATTTTATTATGCAGTGTGCATATTGGGGTTTTCTGGTGTGGGTTTTTTTTTTTTTTTTTTTTTTTTTCCCTCTCAAAATTCTGGTCCCTGGGATAAGGACCTCACTCTGATTTTTAGATAAAGTAATTGCATTGCTATTATAACTTCAGAGGACAGAATTACAAGCAGAAAAATAAAAACGAGAACTCAAAATGCTGGCGCTTCAGAAATCTCACAGAAGAAATCTCATGGGGCATAGGAGGGAAATTGTCTGAATTTCTGATGGCTAATTTTCTTCTTAATGTGTCTTAGAATTAAGATCACCTGGGGATGGCAGTACTATATCTTATTGGGGAAAAATGCRGTGGATGAGTAACATAAATTAAAGTCATAGTGCTACTTTAATTTTGGTCATAATTTTTGAATTTATCTGCCTGATCTAGTGCACATTCTGTTSTGGATACTCTAGTTGTATTTTGAGTGGATTCTTTTAGTTTAGTTCTTTCCAAGGCATTCACTGCAGTACTGGCAGTTTTGTAACTCTGAACTGTGTTGGTCGAGTTAGCCCTGGGCGTGGGGTTGGTTCCTACATTCTCTAATGTTTAGTATTAAACATCCAAGGATGCCAGAGCACAGTTCCTCAAGCCATATTCTCATCAGAAACATTGGAATGTCTCTAGTGATGTAATATAGAAATATAGCTATTTATTAATCTTTGCTACTTGTTTGTTCTTCTTAATTATTTTAAAAATTAAAATAAAATAGGATCATCTATTCAGGGAGGATACCAAAAGAGGCATCTTAAATCAGGTGATCAGGTTGCACGCAGTGAATGATTATCCTTAAATGCTAGCTTTAAATATCCCAATAGACTATTTTTTCCAMCTCCTCCGTGTGATTGACAAATTAGTACAATGAGTGTGATTTCAGAAATCAGGTTTGGTCCATAAGTGGGAATCTCTTTCCTTCTTTGTCTGGTGCAAGTAAGTTTGTCAGATAATGTATCCAAAAGAAATGGCAATGTAACATTGGAAACTGGACCAAATTCGACTTTGTTGTGAGGACATATACACCAAACAAAATCAGCTGTCATGTTTTGAATAAATTTAAAGCAGTAATATGTTATTGTGACTATATAGAATGCTGGCAATGGATTTTTTATTTATTTTTTGGTAACGTTTTATCTCTTGTTTCATCTTTGAGCTGAAAGTGGGCTCTGGCAGTCAAAAGAAGTTTCTGTCCTAGTGAAGCATCACATTTGATGTGAGGATGCTCATAATAGAGACATTTGGGGATCATGATCAAAAAGACAGCTTTGCATATGTCTTGCAATTTTGAGTAATACAGGGTGACTGCAGCATCTCTTCTATGCCATCTGGAGGTAAATTGGCAAATACTGACTTCCTAATGGTGACTTCTATGCTTATTGAAGAAATTTGTATGTTTTAATAGAAAAAAAGGCAAATACGAGTTCAGACAGACTTCAGTGTCCACCTTACTCTGATGTTCTTCAGTGTGAGATCAAACCATTTGTGATTATTGTTTTTATTGTGTTTCTTTTTTTTCCCTCACCTTTTGTCTCTAAATGTGTTATTATTGGTGTGAATGCTAATTTTAAAATATTTCCTTGTTCTTTCTCTATAGTGGGAAGAGATTAGTGGTGTTGATGAGCATTATACTCCGATCAGAACTTACCAGGTGTGCAATGTTATGGACCACAGTCAAAACAATTGGCTGAGGACAAACTGGATTCCACGCAACTCAGCTCAGAAGATATACGTGGAGCTCAAGTTTACCTTGAGGGACTGCAACAGTATCCCTCTAGTTTTGGGCACTTGCAAAGAGACCTTCAACCTGTATTACATGGAATCTGACGATGACCACTTGGTAAAGTTCCGAGAACATCAGTTTACAAAAATTGACACCATTGCGGCTGATGAGAGCTTCACCCAAATGGACCTTGGGGACCGAATTCTCAAGCTGAATACAGAAGTCCGCGAGGTGGGGCCTATCAGCAGGAAAGGCTTCTACTTGGCTTTCCAAGATGTAGGTGCATGCGTTGCCTTAGTCTCAGTGCGAGTGTACTTCAAGAAGTGCCCTTTCACTGTCAAGAACCTGGCCATGTTTCCCGACACGGTGCCCATGGACTCGCAGTCGCTGGTGGAAGTGCGCGGTTCTTGTGTCAATCATTCCAAGGAGGAAGAGCCACCCAAGATGTATTGCAGTACGGAAGGAGAATGGCTAGTGCCCATAGGGAAGTGCTTGTGTAATGCTGGCTATGAAGAAAGAGGCTTTGCGTGCCAAGGTAACCATGCACTTCATGTTCACAGTTCAGCTATTAACAGGGGCTTCGCTTTCTGTCCCTGCTCTGTGTATTGGGTCATGCTAATCTTGGGCAAATTCTTGGGAGAAATAAATTAGATGAGAAAATTGCCATGAATTTTTTTTTCTTTTCTGCTCTATGTAAATAATGTAATATGATTTTTAAAAAATATTTGATAAGGATGAGCAATTGATTTTTAGTCAATACATGATTTTAGTCAACAATGAGTTTAGTCTCTCTTAGCAGTCTTTTGGATTTCCTTTCAGTAGACTGCATTTTTCTCAAATGCATTGTTTATGTCAAAGTATTTGAAATTCTATGTGCATTTTTTACCTATGTAGCTTGACCTGTAAGTACTTAATACTTGCTGAGCTGTGTTGATTATCTGGGATTGGTCAGATTGTTTCAGTCCCTAAATGTAGGTATGTTTGGAAAGTGAATATTGAATTTTGAAATTGCATTTTGCTGCATTGTTAATATATGCGAGTCAAAATCATTTTCTACAAACCTGTGGTTTCTGCAAACTGTGGTTATGTGAATGCTCCTGAGAGCTGACTCCAGCAGCAATGGTGACGTTTTCCAGAAACAGGTCTTTTAAGCATTAGGAATTTTATATGAAAAATGCATATTACATTTATCCAACCTTAATGTTTAGCAGAATGATGAGGATTTATATTGTGCTTTTTACATAAGTAAATTTTGGATTTTTCTGCTAAATGAATCTCTAGCCTGATCTTTTTGCAGAGTGCCCAAAGGGTCCTGCTGGGATAGAAGGGGCATTTATTAAAATAAATAACTTAAATATATACATATGCATATATATATGGAGATACCAGTGTTGGAAGAAGTAGCATTTGCAATAATTACTGTAGTTTGCATGGGCTTGTGTATGTGTTGGTGCATATGTGCACAAACCTTGGTAATAAGCTGGCTGTTCTGCAAGTCTCTGCGAGAGCCTGCTGCTTTTCATCGGTCCTACAGCAGCCTGTATGGAAAACATGAGCTCTCGGGAGCTGCTGGGAGTCTGCTGAACTGGGGCAGCATGGCCAAGGGGTTGTAAGCTCTGTTGCTTTACTTAACGTGRCTTTTACTTGGACTTCACCAAGGAGGAGTTGGGAGGAAAGGGGTATGAATGTATTTTATCTAATTATTGTTTTTAAGTGAATTTTAATTTCTCCCAGGAAATGAGTTAACCAGGGAGATCAGTCTTTGAKGCTTTTGTGCAGTTAGCTCTGGATACTAAAGAAAGGAAAAAAACTACTATGGAGTGTGGTCATGAAACGAGGAGAGGATATTTTATTGTTCAGAGCTAATTTATGTAGGGCTTCCTGTAAGTACACTTCAAAATGCTGAGACACTGGAGATGCTCTTCTAATCATTCATTAATTATTTAGCCCATGCCCTGTAAAATGACTGAAAGATGGTGGTTAGGTATTTCAGTTACACTTGAATACAACAAGATAACCACTTCAGAACGTGTCAGAATAAAACTGAGCAAACAAAGGTTGGGTATTTTATTAAAAGCAGATTCTCAGATGCTTGGATAGGCAAGGCATTCCCTATGCAGTTCAGCAGAGGTTGGGGTAAGTGCACATATGTGTAAGAGGATATTTGAGGGTATATTATGAGGACTATCATTTCTTACTACCATTTCTCTGTATTCAGCTTTTGCCTTCGAATCCATATGTTGATCAAGGGAGCTATATATGATGAAACTGTTAACAACAGGTCTTTATTCTGGTGAAACACACAATCTTTATCTAACTTTTATTGGGAGCCATGCTTATCAAATATTTTCAACGTGGTGTAATAGAAATGTTATTACAAAAGCAATAATCCAGAACGGCGTGGTGGTTGGCATTAGTAACTCAGCAGGAGTGGGAAGCCTGAGAAAAAGAGCTCTGTTTTCTCCTACATTTTGACCTTACGCTCAGGACAGCTCCTTTGTTCGTCGTTTTCTTCTGTCCTCTTGCTCTTTCTCTTGTAGAGTTTGAGTATGGGAGTTTTGTTTGTCAACAGAAGGACAACAGAGTCAGGATTATAGACATTGAAGAACTCCCTAAATGGAGCTTCCTAAATAGGCACGGGCTGGCATTAGGGCAGAATCGGTGGTAAATAAATAAATACATAAATAAACTTGTATTTCAGTCAAAGTTTGAAAATGCAATGACAAACTAGAAATCCTTACTTTCTCAGTAAGTTACTAATAAATGTGCTGTTTGTCACCACTTGATTCTACATTCCGACTGCTTTTGTTCCCTGCCACTACATTTAGTATCTGTTTTCAGATACAGTGTCATTTTGCATTGGCATCTATTTAAATCTCACAGAGAACAGCTTCTCTTGGTGTGGGGGAAAATATTAAGGGTCAGTCATGCCCTCAAGTGCATAATCAGGAAAACAAGGCTCTAACCTTGTTACTGTGGTTTCGGAGTTGGATTTTCTTAGCACAAATTTGTTGAGTGTTTTGATCTTGAATTTCCTACGGCTTTCCCCAAGTTATAGGACTGACTTGAAGAAAGGCTACCAGTTTAATGCGGGGGCTTTATGATGATTCTCTGAGATTTGCTTAGGCATGAATTGAGTTCCCATGGTTTATTTCATTACATCTCTGGACTTAATGTCCAGAGACGTTTCTTGAGACATGGCAGAGACATTAACTTCTCACTACATCTGGACTGGATGTAATCTGCAGTATCAGAGTTGAGAGAAATACACAAGGCATATTATGAAGTATGGGAAGTTCTTCACGTACAAGAAGAAAATCTTATGRATATATTAAGTGTTCTTCTCCAGTCCCTGAAACAACAGAACAATTTCCRATTTTCTATTTTCTCCAGTTCGATCCAAATGTCCCTGGCTGGTTAAATGCCTTTCTCTGCTTACCACAGGAAACTTTTTACAGATTAATACGTCTTAGATTTAGAAAGCTTTAACTACTACTTTTTCTACTAATTTTGCTTCTTACATTCCACTTTTCTATTCTTTCTGTGTCATGATTTTTAAACATTTCTCTGGGAATTCAAATACTTATGGGCAGGCTCTTTCTTACTACTTGTCTAGTTATTTCAGTACACTACAAAAATATTTGAAAGGAATTTAATAAATTAATCCTTCTATTTTCTGTTTCTATAATCTCCATATATGTATCTTTTCTTTGATTTTTTTTTGAAACGTATGCAGTAAGTTATTTTGTTAATATAAGTTGC
Source organism: Nothoprocta perdicaria (assembly GCF_003342845.1). Classification (NCBI taxonomy): domain Eukaryota; kingdom Metazoa; phylum Chordata; class Aves; order Tinamiformes; family Tinamidae; genus Nothoprocta; species Nothoprocta perdicaria. The sequence continues at coordinate 409,448 of NW_020455071.1, forward strand.
TTCATTAATTATTCACAAATAAATTTTACATGGGAGAGTATATTTCAGCAAGCTGGGTTAACTCATTTTAATAAAATAATTAAATTTAGTTTTAAGTCCTCGGGAATAACGATGCTTCTCACAACCCCAGCTCATCAGAAGAAAAGGTGAACAGCAGGCAAGGTAAGATCCTAATTTGGGCAAAATCACATTAGACTGTTGCCTGCTTYTTTGGTTTCTTTGTTTTGTTTTCCTTATGTGTTAACTGAAGTATATATTAGTTAGCTAGATACAATATATGTTAACAAAAATAAATTTACTAGGACATATGGACTGCATTTCTACAGCTTTGTTAGCATATGCACCATAGTGATCCTTTCTGTTTAATCCTATTGTGATACTAAATGACTGAAAAGGGCTTCTTCATCACAGTACCTTTGCTAAATTATGGTTTCCTGCTGTTTTTATCTAAATTATGTGTATATAACATCTTCTCTATTAGAATTAATGTATTTTAACTTCCTTAAATCAGGGAAACAAGACGGTTGGAAGCACAGTCTGATGCTTTCTGGCGTTTTTTGATACTGTTTCTCAGCACAATTCATATTTCTCAGTTGTTTCCCCTTAAATAGTCAGAGTGGATCAAATCAAAAGTTTAACTGACTTAATAGTCTTTCTTTGACAGTTACTCAAAGGCAGATTCTTAAGGAAAGAGTATAAGAAGGAATAAAGGGCAGCTTTACTAGGTATACTTGTCAGCTTCTAACAAGCAACTGTTAGCCAACTTTCTAAGACTTAAGATGCATCTTGTAAGTTAAGTTTATATGTAATTGGCACCAGTTCTCTGTCACTTATTAGTTCATGCCCTCCTTTTACGAACTTACTCATATTTTTAGTATCTATAAGTTTTCATGACAGTGAGTGTTGTAACTTAATGTTGTTTTGTATGAAAACATATTTTTGCTCTGTTTGGACTTCGTGCTTTAATTCAATTTATGATTTTTTTCTTATCCTTATGTAATGAGAAAATAAAAGAAAAGCATTCCTTTTTCAACTTCTGCATTAGTAATTAATGATTTTCTATATCTCTCTCACGTCTAGTATCTTGTTTCCAAATTCTCTCTTTTTTTGTGCCTTCTCTATATTTGAGTTGGAGGGCAAACTAACTGTTCTGTTTCTCCTGGCCATCTTGGTCTCTGTATGTATTCAAAGTAAACAATGTGATTTTTATTAAAATCATAATAAGGCCGGCATGCAATATTTAAGTTGCAAGTACACCAGGATTTTTTTATAGTGCCATAATGTTTTGGAAAAGCTCAAAGATCAGCAAGACTGAAGGAGCATTCACATGACCTGCTTCATGAGCGACTTGGATGCAGAGTCACAGTTTTGTTTGGAAATACACAGAGAGAGAGGAGTAGACTTCATGAGGTGAAGGTTGTGTAGTTGGGGAAATAGTATCAAAACAAAAGGGAAAACRTAGGACAAGTGTTAGAAAAAAAGATGTCTTTACTGTTCTGTAATATTCTGGAAAGTGGGACCAAAATTGGAAGCTTCATTTCTGAAGATGTTTTTAAAAATTGCAGTTGCCAGATGATAGAGGAAATCCTGCCCTGACAGATTGGACTAATAAATTATTCCATGCCTAAAGTATCTATTTTGTTGGTGGTTTATTTTGTGCGCTTCAGAAAGCTTAGCTGGACATAGAGGATGGTATTTTACAGGATTATATAGCAAACATACAGTGTGCAGTTGTATATCCATGTGGGAATTCAAGTAAGTGTGAATGTGCTTTCAAATGCTTCCAAGAGATGACCAAGAGATGAAGAGATGACTGAAAGAGACTTCCTATCTCCAGCTATCAAATGGAAAAGTAAATTGGTGGGAATGAAAAGAATGATTTGCCAAGCACAAAATTATATTTTCTACATGCTAGCATTTCAAGGTGTAGTCTAAAATTTTAATCACTGGCATTGAGTAAATCTGAATTACAGTCATGTCTCTGCATTTCGTTATTCAAATTGCTGAGGGCTTTTTTTCTTTTTTGTTGCAAATTTCTTGTGTAGTAACACATAATAAAATGTTAGGTTTTAACCACAAGTGACTGACATATTTTCTATAATAAAACCAGAAGAAAAAAAAAAAAAAAAGTATTTCATCCAGCAATCCTTCCCTATGGGTTTAATTTTTACCAATTAATCAAAGGATTAAATGGAAGGAAAAGGGAAAAGAGAGTGAAGGTGGGGGAGGTGTAGCTCATTCACTTAGCCTGGACACTACAAAAATGGCTTCACAAATTTAACACTAATTCTAAATYATTCAACCCTTCAAGTTATACAGTAAGGATATCCTAAATCATATTTCACTCTCAATTTCTAGAAATATGAAAAGACTCCATCTGTGACTGCTAAATCCAAACTRTCTCATTCACTGCTTAATTCTTTTAGTAGAAAGAATACTGTATTTGAGGTAAGAACGTGTACAACAAAACTATTACTCATGATGAAAAACATATCTGCCCATAGCTTATTTTTCATTTGGTTTAATTAATCATTTGGTTACTGCATAAGTAACTATTGTTTTTATTTGCTTGCTCCAGTAGATAAAAGGTAATTATTTATGTGCAAAGTGAAAAAAGGTGCTATGAGGATACATTTAACTTTGTGCAAATTAAAACAACAAAAACACACATGCTTGCTGCAACTGTGAAGACGGTAACTTTTACCAATAGCTCTGTGACTTGAGACAGGTTATTTACACTTCTGAAATGTGTGAACCTCTGCACAGGAAACTTAGGTTTAATAAAATGCAGCAGATGATCATGTGAAGATCATATAATAATAAAACTGTTAAGGATATCAATTATATGGAATCTGAAAAAAAAAAAAAAAAGAGAATTCACTCCCCCCTCACCCTCCAGAGATTTGAGGTGTATTTTTTTCCTTATATTTGAATTTCATTCACTTTGGATTTTAAAAAGAAGAGATACTGATTTTTTTTTTTTTTTTTTTGATAAGGGAATCTTTATCTTCCAAGCTAGTAAACTAAAATGACAGCAGCTATAAATTATGAATCACTTCATTTGTAAAATATTCATTGTTTTCATTTGGTTCAGATTCTGTAAGTACATAAAAAGCACACAATAAAAGATTTAACTTTGTGCTTAAAATTTATTTAACTCTTATGAAATTTATCTTAGCTAATACTTATATGATTTTCACAGGGCAGAATTATGCTACGCAGTGCTCTTTGGAAGCATTGTAGCCAGTGTTATGCTTCAGACTGTTTCACATTTGGAAAATAGTCAGATTTCTACGTTGTAAATAGTAGATTCAAAATGAGAATTTTAAAGATAAAATTGCATAATGCATCGCACTGTAGTTGAACACATTTGTCACATGTCCTAGGAATGAACAAAAAATACAAATTATCTTGAAATTATTAGAAAAGAGAGACTTATGGATATGATACTGTACAGACCCAAGTCAAAACAGGATATTATTTCACTGCTCTGTGGTTATTTGAGAGAAACCTTTACTAAATTCCTTGCATACTGACAGAAAATTGTAAATAAATATGATCATAAGTATTTCTATTACTCTTTTCTTGTTAAGTGACTTAATGGCAACCCAACATTAGTGTTAATTTAAAAAAAAAATCTTCCTAATATTTCTACCCAAAATGTTTAGTATTGCAGCATCAACATATGACATATTAAGTAATTCAGAATTGATTTTTTCAGAGCGTGTTTTGAAAGTTGCGGGGAAATGGAAATGTCTGCTCAGCACATGAATTATTTGCAGAAGTGTAAAGGACTCTCAGAATGTAACCTAAAACAGCAGAGTTACACTGTGTGTTTATTCTCGTGTGGTCTCTTATCAGCATTGAGCTGGTGCTTGCTGTGCCTGAGAATTCCTTCCACARTGTGCTTTTCTGGCATTTCCTTCCTTGTCCCCCTCTGCTGCTTTTAAAGCAAAAAGCAAACGTAAACATGAAAGCAGTGATATATACTGGCTATAGACCCACACTCCCACAGTTTAACACGTATGTGTGAGCGATGATGCTTCCATCTTATTTTTAATATGGAAATTTGTTCCTGAATTCTGTGCTGCTTACATGCTCAAAACTGCCACTCTTCAATCTTTGTATTTGCAACTATCTTAGGAGTGTCTATCACAGAGACTCTTAAGGGATCTTGCTGGCATTTCCTTAACCTTTGCATTTTAATGGCTTTGCTTCTTCAGAGGCTTTCAGAAGATTAAAAATTAAATTATTAGAATCKCCCTGCACATGTTTTTTTGCTTGTACTGCCTTTGGTGCCTTTGAATGTAAGCTTCCTTGCGAGCTGCACAAAGGCTGCATTGTCAGGGTGGGTTCGGTGAACACACGTTTTCTTCCGTCAGCTTCTTTGCCGCCTGTGTCTGCGGATGGAGGTATTTGACAATCTCTTATTAGTTCCAGAGTGGAACTTAAAAGGCTAATAGGGGCTTGCATTACAACTGACATCTGGTACTAGACTTTAATAGGGAGCAATTGCAGAGAGAACTGCACCTTTTGATAATGTTCGATGGAAATGCTCTTAAAGCAAGAAGCATCTTGAAAGATGAGTGCACGAGAAGACAAGAATCACATACACGTCTGCTGCTCCTCAGCATGAGGAACAGGATGTTGTCAAAACATGCTGCTGGCAGACACCTAAATAACCAGTAATTGATATCAGCCTCATTGAAACATTTATGACTTTAGAGGAAGTATCAGAATTGACTGTGGCCTTGGATTGCCGGCTGAATAACATCGGTCGCATTGGTAACATCTTGCTTTCTTTGCGTTTAAAACTGCATTTGGTGACTGCTGGGTTTTTTTTTTTTCCCTTTTGCTTCTTGGTCGTGTTGTTTGATGTTCAGTAACTTAAACTTCATACACTTTTTAGAAATATGCAGGATTAGAAGTTCAGTGACTAGGATTTGTTTATAGCTTCATCTTTAAGTACCTGTCTGCAATGGATACGTTGACAATTGGTAGGTCTGGTGTGCTAAATCAGAAATAGACTTAAACAAGGACAAATTCTTTGTAGGTCAAGGAGGCAAAGTATTTCACTGCCATGAATCTGTGGGTTCAGTGGTTGTCTACTGTAAGGTTAAGGTTTGATGTGGTAATTTAGAACAGCTGCTCTTTGACAGAAAAATTCACTTTCAGCTAGGGAAGAAAAAAACATATGGTAGAAGTTGACAGTGTGCCAACCCTGAATAGCTGCAAAAGTGATACAGGACAGTTCTCTTCAGTGATATGGCTGAAATAATGTTTTTATGCTTGCCATTGGTATTTTCAGCCTTTATATTTTGTTGAAGCATATCTTATTCTTTGATGTATCTTTTTTAAGTTATTTTAAAATAATCTCTGTGGTACTTCCTTTGTAGTTACTTTAAAATATTTTTCTTTATTGACAACAGTGTTTAAGTGGCAGAGACATGATGTTGTTTTAAAAAAAAATATATGTAAACAGAGTATTTAAACATTGACTTCAGTAATATGAACTTTAAGCATGTGCCCATGCTTAAATTCTATCAAGCTGAGCACATGAGTAAAACAAAATTTAATAAAATTCATCATTTACTATGCTGAGCCTAGGCAAGAGTGGGTCAGCCCATATATAAGGTTGTCATCAGGAATTAAAAATCTTAGGGAAAAATCTTTTGTTCTTCCATTTGGGAGGAATCTGGGATGATTTTAATAATTTTGCATATAACATAGTTCTAGGCAAAATTGTACGTGATGTCTTTTCTCCTTGTGTTTTAATGGGAGAAAAATAATAGAAGAAATTATCTGTGAGTATTCAGGTCTTAGCTCAAAAAAAAAAATGCCAGTAAACAAGCAATCAAAAAGTTAGTTGTTATAAATCAGTAAGACATGTTGAGGAGGTCATCTGTTATCCAGCTGAAGTAAGAAAAGAAGGGTGAGTTAACATTATTTAAAAGTCAGACATTAAACCTGTTCTTTGATGTTTTTGCAGCCTTATAGAAAGTACCTTTAAACAAGACTTGACCTATCTTGAATGGTCCCCTGATCTCTTTACAGCTAATTCCAAGGTTTAAGTGGGTGTATGTATAATTGTTTTATTTATGAATAAAACATGAATGTGTGCTGTAGCTGCTTTTTAATATTATGTTATTTTTAATAAGCCATACATAAGATAAATAAGAATTGCTATGTTGCTTTTCATGTTGAATGGTGTAATATATTCATTATGATTACACAATGAAATGCAAGCAAATTATTAAATATTGCATAGATTCAATGTATGAGGAGTATCCTCAGCTGCTCTAGTATTCTTTAAGTTGCAARACAACTTTAATTCTCTGAAGGTTTATTAGTTTTTTTTTCTTTTTTGGTAATGTGATCCTAATACTGAAGTGACAGGTATGAGCAGTTATTTTAACAAGCTGCTCTTCAAATGTGTTCTAGGAATTTCCAGAATTTGCTCCCATAAGAGTCATGTGGAAAACTAAAAGCAGGGCTGTGGAATTGTGACTTGAAGTGAAGTCAGGGTGTATTAACCATGAGCATGAGCTTTAAAACTGGTGCTCATTTTGAAAAAAAAGTGGTAAGCTACRTAGGAAGCAGGACATAATGGCAGAAGGTTCAGAAATCTGAGTTTACCATGGCTAAAGACCTTTCAATTTAATGAATTAATAGGCCACTCATTAAGCTGCCATTTTTTTTAATTGCAGTGTGTAACCTCATTGACTTTAAGGCCAAATTACACTGTGAAGATAGAGTGCCTCATGTTCAGCACAGCCCATATGCCTATATATTTGTTAACACAGGGGGTGGAATTACAGGCATAATTACTACTCATTCCTAACATTTTATAAGCAATAATCATCTTGTTTCTTATGCTCTGTGAGAGGATATGAACTGGTGATGGAATTARCTGTAAAAGGGAAATTGGCTTCCATATCTTCTCACTAACTACAGCAGATGGTGGAAGAAAGAGAGCTAAGCACATTTTGTTAAAAGGGTCAGAGGAGGAAAGAGAAGAGGAGGAAAGAGAAGAGTGGAGGGGAAAGCTTGTTATGGTAAGTAAAATGCACCTTTATTGAAATCTAAATACTGAAGTTCCTATTCTGAAATGATATACACAAAAAAATCAAAACATATATAGAAAAAGTAAATATCAGCATGCAGCTCCGTTCTGTGCCTAGCTGCTTAAAAACAAAAAAATATAAAAAATGACAAAAAATGATGACAGTTGTAAGGCTGTATTTGGGCATGTGGACTTGAAGTAGGTCTTGCATGGAACTGGCCTGTATATTGTGATAGTAAAGTTAGTAGTAGCAAATGATGAACGTGCTGTATTAATACAGATTTCAAACTTACCTAGACCTGCCATTAACTGAGCCACATCAACTGTAGCCCAGTGAACATCGTCTAAATGAAGTTTTCAGTCATAAAAAGACCTGCCATTTTTACCAGGGCTTCTTCCTGTGAAGACCATGGTGCACAAAAAGTGTTTCTGTTTCTCTTCTAATACCCTGTGAAAAACTGTAAGAATGTTTTCCTGTTGTTTCTTTAAGTTGCTGAGTACCTRCAGTGTCTCAGAAATTATGGAAATGATTTTAAAGGGCCATGTCCTCTCCTGTCCTGAAATCAGTGGACTATTTTTTCCTGGTACAGAGATTGAAGGAGTCTCTATCTAGTGGACTAGTGAGAGCACAATATTAACCCTATTCTGCAGAGTACTAACAGAGGGACACAAGATGATGTGTACAAGCCCTGGCAAGTGGTTATAGTTTCCCTTTGACATGATGGCAGGGAAGCTGAAATGTGATTCGGMGTTTATACCGTCCATCATCTGCACCCTTTGGGAAAAACGAGTTCATACCATGTATGCAAATGGCTCCTGTGGCTTGGGAGGAGGTTTATGTGGAGTGGGATCATGGCAGAAGTGCTCCTGATTTTTCCCAATCCTGCCAATCCCAATCTCTAAGCATTTACAGCTGTGAGGAGGAGAGTATCAGCTAATTAATCTCTGGTGTGGTTTGAGGAAGAAGATAACAGAGGTTTTAGGACCAAGCTAACTCCTGTTCTGGTAATAGCAGTGTTCTGGGTAGTGCTACTGTTCCATTCTAATTCATGATGAATCAGAAATGTAATTCTAGTAATAAAATATGTGAATTTTCACTTGGATTTCTAGTTTTGCTTCCAATTTACTTTGCAGTGTGATAGCAAGGTAATCTTTTACTCTGTTTCTTGCCTGAACAAGTAGACCCTGCTGTTCCCTCCAAAAGTTAAATATTATTCTTTTAACTGGAAAACATACAACCTCCAAATCCATCGTAAAGGCAGGTGTTCGAGCACGAGACTGTTTAACCTAGAGCTTGTTCAACATGGATTAAGGGCTTCTTYGGAGATACATTGTTTTCCTGTGTGATAATTAGTTTCTAGGGCCAGGMTGATGTTTAAATTGCTGGCTTAAAACCAGGCATGCCAACTATCCCAAATTCTCTTATAATTAGAGATTATCTTATAGCCTGTCAGTTATCCATCTGTTGGGAGGCTTCCTTGCCTATCTTGGAACCACAGCAGTCAAGCTGTTACCTCACACTTCCATGATAGCATCTGATCCACAGATTGCATGTCCACCAGGTTGCAACAATCAGCCAGGATATGGTTTGCTTTTTTTATATGACAGTAAATATTCTAGTATACTAGTGTAAATTAATATGTGTCTATGATTACATATGTGGTGGCATAAGTATGATCTCTCTAAAATAGTTCTTTCTAAAGAATAGAAGAGGGAAAAATATGGATTCAGATTATTGGTCATAAAGTATTGATTGCAATCTCTTCATGCTATTTTTATATTATGCTTTAGGATTCCACTGTCTGGAAGGCCTGTTTCTATTGAAATGTATAGTTTGGCTTTTGAATTGTGTCACACTTTTCATTTACCTCTGAGGCACTGGATTGGAGATGGTTTGTAATCAGATGTAGTGAGAGGATGCTGGTGTTCCTCTGGTGTTGACTTCTCTCCAGTTCCTTGGGTGCCGTGGTTTGCTTTCCCACAGTAGGTTAGTCTTTTTGCTAGATTGATATTATGGGATGGGAAGGGGACTTTTTTTCCCACAGGTCACTTTGGCAAAATCTGTCAGAAATTTGTTGTCATTCACAACCTCTTTCCCAACCATATATGAAAATAAGTTTATATATTCACCTCATAAGTCTGGTTGCTTAGAGCTATGTAGAGCTTCTTAAAAAAATACATATATCTTTGCTATTACCGTGACATAGAACTTTGGAAATGCTCTTCACATCTCAGAGAGACTGTGTTTGGATATAGTTGTGGCTTTTGGTCTTTATTATAGAGGGTAGATCTGTTTGGCAGCATGGCAGCCTGTTTTGTGGTGCTTGATGTTGTGTTGAATTTCTTGGATGATTTCTCTGAGTTGCGTAAAAGAGGACCTGCTTTAAAAACCACCCAAACACAAATATAATGTTTTACAGTGTCTTAGCAACCAACTCAGAAACATATACGCTTTCTGGATAATAGTTGTGTCCTTTTAGAAATCTGAGGGAGTTTGTATTTGGTGAAGACCATATGCTCTTCTTTCCTTCCGATTGTAATTATAAAGCGGGAGTCAGCTGAACTTGACTGTGGTTTAMTGCTTCTCTTGAACAGCACCGGCTGTCGTTCACACAAGGTACTATTAAGAGTTTATGTCATGTTATAAACATGACATAAAAAACATTCTAAGAGGCAGTGACTGAGATTTTGTATAGAAATTGACAACAAATTATAGGAAAACGGATATTTTTAGGGCTATAAAATATTTTATAGAATCCCACAGGAATGCCATCAAGAGTATATTTGCAAGGCTTTAAGAAGTCTGAAGAAATAAATACAATACAGAAAGCATTCATAACTACCAGTAAAAAGCTTTCTGAGAAAACAAAGACCTGTTCATTGYAAAACAGGAGTTCTACTAAAGGGAAACCAGTAAAATGACCAGTGGCTTTTTGGTCACTTTTTTTTTTTTACAAGAGTGGGGTCAAATGTAGAGAAGGCAGGCGGAGGAAGGCATAGTTGCTAAAATATAAGCAGCATGCCTTGCCTTCTGTACCAGCAGCTCTTCCTAACATCAAAGCATCGATTTCTCTTTCCTTTGTTGTTGCTGACATGACTTCTCACTTCACCTTCCCACGCTGTGAAGAGCCCACAGACCTTTGCACAGGCCACTTTTTTTTCCTCAGTCCGTGTTTGTTGTGCTCCTGTTTGGGTAAAAGCGAGTGGATGGGGAGGGAAAGCGGCTTTCTCTCCTCAAACAGCTGGCGGGCCTCTTGACAGAGGATTGATGTTCGTCGCTGGCTCTCAGTAGGAGCTGGTGGGACCTGTGACTGAGACGGATGGTTGCCCATTGGAGCCYGGCAGCAGCCCGGGCGAGGGGGAAAGCTTTCCTCATCAGCCAGGCTTGCATTTACCTTCTCTAAAGGCGGGCGAGGGGGSAGCGGGCACCTTGTTGTGCATTGTTGTTGTGGTTACATTGGGCTCACCAAGTCTCTCTGCTTGCTCATAGGGCCCACTCTTGCCATCTCTGAAACCCATTGCGAAGGTGCCGTTGATTTGAGGAGAATGAGCCAAGCATTTCAAACAAGCAAGAAATTCATGGGCAGAGGAGAATTTGTGTGGCTTCTTGATAAAATGATATTCCTTTGAAATAGCAGTATCTCTCTGTGCAGTTAATGAATAAATTTCCCTTTGTTTTTGTGAAATACCTTACCAAACATTTTTTATTAACTCCGCATAATTAGGAGTGGTCCAGTTGTTCAGTAGGCTCCTGTGCGGAGATCTTTTGCTCTGTCAGGTTTTTCAAAACTTCTTTGTGCTGTATTATAGTTTAAATTGTGAAACAGTTGCAGGACCAGTAATACCAGTCAGGTCATATTCATGTAGATTGCAGGTGGTCAGGCTTATAGGGCTAGTTACAGAACTAACATGACCACAAACTTGTACCCATTTCAGTGAAGTGCATAACATTTGTGCAAATCTGATTTAAGTGCATATATTATCCAGTTAAGATAGAAGAAATTGGCCATGTGATCTTACTGATACAGGGAGCCCAACTTTCAAATGATCAATGCAATATGCAGTTCATGAAATTCTTTAGCAAATATCGCATCTGAAAATAGCTTTTAACAGATCATCAGCTGAGCTTCACCAGCACAAATATTTACAGTACCCACGTATGAGTGGGATGTAACTTGCTCCAGCTGAAATTTGTGTTAGGATGCAGATGACTGTGTCCTGACCGTTTATTTTTATAGCTCTATAGTTTTTATATTTTTATAGCTTTATAGTTACTAAACTCAGGGCACAATTTTGCCAGCCTTATCTATACTGAGTAATTCTGAGGAATTTAATGGAGCATTTGTAAAGCAAGCTTTTTTATTTACTTTTTCAAAATTATTTATTATCACTTCCAAAAATATATAACCAGTTGCATATGTAACATATCTTGTTACAGAAGAATTATGATATTCTGAAGCCTTTATTTCTATTGCTTTTATATTTGTATTTGATAGATCACAGTTTCATTACACAGCTAGAGCTGTGTATAGCTGTTTGTAGATAGAGCTTGAACTTGCAATACTCTAAAACAATTTGCTGCTGTAATACTCTCTGCTTATAATTTGGGAAATCTGCATAAGTGCCTGTGAACTGAACCTCTGAGGTGCTTGAAGCCTCTGGGTCCAGGGTTCTGCTTAAGTTCATTTTAATGCCTTAAACTGGCCTTTTCCCCCGCTTTTGCCTTGACATATATTTTCTCCCTCTTATCCCCATGCATTTATCTGTGTACAGATGCATGTGCATACACAGCTATATCCCAGAAACAGATGAACTGAAAGGCTGGCCTTGAATCATTTTGCATGTCTCAAGGGAGTAACTTATAAAATGCAGGACAGAGAGATTTATTTGAAAACATATGGAAACCACGGGGGTGCAGCCTGAAGAGACTACTTGTCCCAGCATGTGACGCTCCGTCTTAATCTGAACAGAAACTGTTGGGACTGGGCCAGATGACCCCGTGCTGGGCCTGGCAGTCTTCATGAACTAAGCTTGAGACTGACCATGGGACGTATTTTGCCCACAGGCCACTGCTGCCATATAAAATATTGCTCTGTCTGTAGCGCCAAGTAGCAAAACTTCCAATGGCAGAAATGCGTCTAATAGTAACTGTGTTAGGAGGTGACTGATGAGCGTTTCTCATTTCCTTTAACAGCACATAGTACTAATGCAAAAAGAAATCAGTGTAGTATGAATTTAACTGAATTGACAGAGACAAACTGTCGCACAAACTGTAATTGCTTGCCTTAAATCAGGAAGGTCTGACTTAAAGCTGGATTTTAATGACTTGGCTATCAAGCATTATGTGGTCAAAAAGAATCAAAACTTTAGGTGGAAATGAAGAATTAATATAATTTAGATCCCCCAGTGGTGTTAGGGTCTGCAACCAAGAAAGAATGTTTGCTACATTTAATTTTAGCTGTGATTCAGTTACAGTTTGTAACAGCTGCTTTAGCCCATTTTACCCTGAAGAAAACTCATAATTTAGTATAGAGTACTGCTTAAAAATAATTATAGAAAAGAGGCAAATTTATTACAACCTGAATGGGTGGCTTTTATTAATGTTTTATGGCTTATATTTTCTCAACTTTGTTCAAAAACATCATGTATTTATTGTAAGAGGTGGAGCACTCTATTTGAAAGTCTAAGTTTCTCCATTTGTCTTTAGGTTTGAAATATGAATTATTTCCCTCAGATGACAGTTTTGGGTAGAATTACTGGGCTTAAGAATTAGCTGAACTGCCTTCTCTGTAGTTTTATCTCCTCAAGTGCTATGACATTTTTAAGATGGCAGCAGTCACAAAACTCTGGCATGTGGTCCTCTAGGGAAGTGTGTTGAAGGAGCCTGTAGAGGGAAGAGTGATSAGAATTTCTCATGACTGCTGGCTGTATGATGAAAAAGGGACTGCTTTCCATATCACAAAATTGTAATGCAAACAAGTTTTATACAGAATTTATTCCATTTTGGGGGCAGAAAAAAATGAAGATTATCTTTCTAATATTCTTGTGTGACCATGTAGTCTGTTGGAGGTGTCCATGTAGCTAAAGTCAATGTTTCCAGCTGCTCTTGGGTGCACTTTCCCTCGCTGTAGCCAGGTGATGCTCATCCTCCCATGTTCCACAATAGGGTTCTCAACTTTGATTCAAGATGTGTATGTGTCATATGGAATTATGGCCTCAACTTGCTCTTATACTTTATTTCTTATTTGTTTCCCACCTTCTTTCCTGTAGTACGTGTTTTAATTTGATTTGTTTTTCTTGACTATTGAGGTGATCTTTCCGTAATCCCTGCATTCAAGCTATTTAGCACAGGCTTTGGCTGGATGCAGCTCCTCTTCTTCACTCAAAAAAACCCTATTCTTTGTAGCATCTCTGGTAGATATAGCCTTAGAGGTTCTTTTAGGGAAGATTTGTCACTAAGAATAGTACTGGTTATTACTTTTTGATCTTTTCCATTAATTGCTATTTTTGTTTGAAGTATGCTAAAAAGAAAAAAAAATAGTGTAGTGAAAAGTCCATTAATACACAGAGAACGTATAAGAATGTAGGTAATTTCTGTGCTTCCATCCAAAAATCTGAATTCCTGGCAATACAGAGCTTTCTATGTAGGACTTCTTCCTACCAATATTTCTTCCCTACCGACAGTCAAATATACCAAAAAAAAAAAAAAAAAAAAAACAAAAACCAAAAATCCATATTTTTCAGGTTGTCTACTTGGGGTTCATAAGCGCACAGCAGAGAAGTTACTTTTTTGTAGCAGACATGATGTTCTCCTGCATAGTTCTGCTTTCTGCTTGCCTTGCAGTCTCATGCACCTGGGAAAACAGTTGAGCACTGAGTCAAAAACCTCAGTGTGAACCACAGAAAGAAGCAGGGAATGAGCGTGCTGTACAGGTGTTGCTAAAGCAGAAATATCTGTAAGCTCGAAAGACTTGAACCACGTAGCAATTCAGAGAGGAGTGAACATACTATACCCTAAAAGGGTCATAAGGGATTTAGACACCAATGTAGACTCAGGTTACCTGTATACATATTCTCTTTTCTCTTGCTTTTTGGCTAAGTACAGTAAAATTGGCTTTCTATAGTTAGCCTGCAAAATTTGGTTGTTTATAGAAAATGGTCTTGTAGTAAAGTTGGKCAATAACCCAACTTGATCTTACAGAAACACTTTAGCTCTCAAATAAAAAATATTTTACTTTGTCTACATTCTTTTGAATAGTTCGCATTTCATTGTGCTGGTATATTTGCTGGTATATTTGTTGTCTCTTTGTTTAATGATCAGTCGGGGAATTTAATTAATCTAAAAGTGTTCTGTAGCAAAATAAAATATCACCTACAGTTTACAAATAGAGCACTAAAATAGAAAAACATGCAGTTGCTTGGCCATATAAATATGTTGTCCAGTGAGGAACAAAACTCATTTTTCTGAGTCTCATCTCTCTGGTTGCTTTGTGAACCACAGCCACCTCATCACTGCTGGAGAATGATAAATGCCTTCCATTTATAAGCATATATATATGTTCTGGTAATACAGTAAACAATGAAGCCTTTCAGTATGAAGTGAAAGTATTCCCAAGAGGCTAAGCCTGCGGTCCTTCTCAGACAAAGCTCTGATGGGCTTGAGTCAGAATTTTGCGTTGAATGATTGCTAGACCAAGCTCATAATGTGTGTTTAAATCTGCTCAGGGGAGGAAAACATGTAGCTTGAAACAATTCAGAAGTGAGAAATCTTTTTCTGTGGACTAGAAGAGAATAAATGTAGTGTCACTGTGGATGTGATGACATTGTTTGAGAAAGTCCCTCTAGAACAGAAGTGAGTTGACTTTTGCTGTTCCTCAAATTGTTTTCCTTGAAGTCAGTTGGTGCATTTAACTTTTTCATTTAGTCTGTCTGGTGACCTATAGATGACATGGTGCATTTATTCGCTAAGTTATATATGCATTTAATGCATTTTCTCCTAATTGACATTTTATGAAATAAAGTTTAGTTGAATCACACATTTTGCATTTTTGCAGATGTATTAATTAGACTTCAGTTTTGAAGGTGAAATTTCAAACTTATAGATATTTTTGATTCAGCTACTACCACTACTCTGGACTGCTACATTAGAGACATACCAAGATGATAATCCTGTTTTTTTTTCAGATGTCATTCCTATATTCATATGGCTAAGCATAGATTCTTATCTTAGCACTTATATTCTAAAAGTCATACAAATGTTCATGTTAATACACGCACTTTTATTATGTCTTTCATGTCAGTAAAGCTTGGTATAGGAGGCTGGGAAAGAGAAAATTCCCACCTTTCTATTACATCATATGCCATACTTCATATGTACTCTGAATTGCATCATATTCTGTACCATATTTGTCATCTTATCACTGGTGCCAAATATATGAGGATTAAAAGGGTGATATTTGGAGCAGCTCAGAACTATATCCTGAATTACTACCAGCAGTTACTTGTCTATTTACCCTAGTGAAATAAGACCAGCTCAACTGCGATTTGAATTCATATTTCCAACACAGTAGATCTGAACTTCAGAAACTAAAAAAAAAGCAACCAGAAGTCCCAGATTTTGCTTATGAGAGACAGTGGTGTATCTTGCATGATATTTATTTCTCAAGGAACTGAAACATGTTTCTGTTACAGAGATATATTTGATAAATAACTATGTCATGTTAACATAGCACTAGAAGGCAAGGAGAGAAATATCAAGTTAATCCTTATCATTTGTCAATATCTGAAAGTTTCTTTTCCCTAGAGCTGTAGCAGAGAAATCTGAGGAAAATGAGAGAGAGCTATGAAAAGCCTAGAAACATTTCCACAGATACAGGGATGTTAATTAATATTTTACATTATTCTTCATTATTCCTCTTATGTAAAGAGAGCCTACTCCTTTTTTTTTTTATTATTTTTAAGAGTAAAAAAATAGATTTGTGAAATGATTAAACAATTCAGCAAGCTGGAATACCAAAACCTGGATTATAGAGCTCAAAACTGCTCTTATATATATATTTTTTCTTTTGTGACCTTTCTGAAACAGCATAATTAATCAAGGCAATATTTTTTAATAATATCTGTGAAGAGTAATTTGCTACCTTCTTGACTCTCATGTGATAGATTGCTCAGTTTGAGCCTCTGATCAGACACCTCTTAGACACACAGTTTCATATTTCAGTGAGCATTTCACTGGCCTGGTTGACTTGATTTATAACAGCTGAGGTAGAGGGAAATTAAGAATTAATTAATTTGAATGAATTTGTAATCAAGCAGACGGGGCTGAGCTGCGGGGATGTTAAGGGGTGTATTCCCCAGCCTTGTCTGGCTGGATGATCCCTCAAAGCGCTGGACAGCTGCAGGAGATGGACCTGACAACTGAGCGCCCTCGAGGCAGAGGGCTGGTAGTTTGTCTTCCAGCCCCAAAGGGGCCAGCGTTGCTCCTGACATTTTAGTTTAAGGAAGAAAGCCTAACGGATTGTTAAAATAACATGTTAATATGGCACTCCTGAGGGAAGCCTCTGTGCAGTCATTAGTGTTATTCTTTGATATCTGCTGTTGCCCTGTAGGGTGCAGATGTCTTCATACGCTTAAATATTCCAGGAACGATGTCTTTGTTTTAAGTACCTAACAGCAACATGCTACATAATGTGCTTATATTTACAGCAGAAACATTTGGAAACAAACAAACAAAAAAATCCACTTGGCTTTTTGAAAAAAAATGCTTAGTTTCACATCCTTTCTGTTGCTTGCATGTGATATATAGCTCTTAGGAACCCTCTTCAGGAAAGATAAATTCATACATGGCAGATAAGTCATTCACATGAGCTGCAGCGGAGATCGGCGCGCTGTGGAGCGCTCACTTCTACCCTGCACAAACTACAGCCTCTTTTGGGTCAAGTAAGTTAAAGATGGTCCAGGCAGCACTTTAATCTCCCCAACGTTCAGTCATGGGAAGTATTCTGTACAGGGGAATGTCACAAACGCAATGTGACTCAATCTGTTCTATAAAAAGACCAACCAAACCAAAAACATCCTTCACCACAATTCTTCTCTGGTGGAAAGGCTACGAAAAGCTCCTTTAATTTCCTGAAGAGCCCTGCTGTCAACTGGAAACATGCAAATCATGCACTAGTTCATCATCATCTCCTTTCCATTTTTCCTGTGAGAGAAAAGGAAAATGGTAATGACTGGTATTACAGCTCATAGATTGTCTCAACTACTTTTGGAAATATAGTCATAATGTATTTCAGTACAGGATGAACAATCAAAAGCTTCCAACTTCCATTGAAACAGTAGGTTAGAAATTTATGATTTTGACACATTTTTCTGTTGTTTGTGTGTCTGTCTGTTCCCCCCCAACCCCTACTCTCCCAACCCCCTGTTGATGGTACTTCTGCTCTTCTGGTGGCTTCAATTCTGATATTGTACTGCTTTGGGAACTAGCCATCCTGGTCTATTAGAGATATGAAGCTTTCAGGAAGGCTGTAGTTTTTGGATATGAAAACTTTTTAATGAAGTAGTTGTTTAATTGATCCATGTGATTCTCTGCAACAATTTCAATGTTGATCTAAAAAAGATAAATTTCTTCAGGTGCTCCGGGACATTTATAAATGCTCCAGTTTATGCCTGCCTGAGGATAAAAAGGCTGTGGGCCTCAATTAACTTTAATTAACTTTTGCAGATCATTTAAGATATAGTCCAGGAACTATAAGTTGAAAAGCAAAATGCTTAAAATGCATAATTTTTTTTTCTTTTACACCTTTTCATCAAGAAGTTTGATTAGCTAACAGAAAGATTGATACCCTTAGATTTTGACTGTTAATTATATATTCCTGAGAATATACATTTATACTACATTTTAATAAGAGAAAAGCAGTCTCATCTGACTGTGAGTATGAGTGTAGTATTGGGATTGGTATTTGGAAAGCATGCTTCAGATGACACCTTGAATAAGAATTGTGAGTTTGGTGTTCTTAAATTCCTTTTGATATCTTAAACACATGAATCCAGTGAAGCCCATAGTAGTTCAAGACCACCTATAGCAGTTGCTACCTCTACTACATATACTTAGAAATAGTGTTGACATATACTTTGAAGTGAGACTGGTGGTTTCTCTGTAAGCAGGTTTTTGCTATCACTAATGCAATATTTAATCAGTAGTAATGATACAGTTCACCGTGGGGCACAGACTTCTTTACATTTAATCCCATTTCAAAGATGCCCTGAATGTAAAATGAATACACTTACAATAAGCCTGACTGTAATACTTTGGATAAATATCTTCTCAGATTTATCTGGAAATTATCCTTTGTTTAAGGGAAACATGGCAGTTTTTAGGGTTGCTTTTCATCCGTCCTCAGTTCTCTTCCCAGGTGTCATTCAGTTATTCCCAGTGATAATGAAAGATTTATGCATTAACAAGTGTAGAGGTGAAACAGTGGTTAAAGCCAGTGCTGCAAGTGATACTTCTGATCCCGGCAGGAGTTGCTGACATGCTTGCATTTTTGGAAGATTTTTACCAAGTTTCCCCTTGTGAATAACCATAAATTATTTTCAGGAGACTTTTTTTCTTTCTTTTTTTTTTTTCTGTGTGTGTGGAAGCTAATGCCACCTCTTCTTGCCTAGAGATTCCTGTGGTACATACCAGAAGTTAATCCCGTACATTTGTGCTTAAAGGATCTAAAGAGTTTTAGTATATGAAGAGGGAGGAATTTCAGGCTTATAAAGTAAGAACAATTACCATCGCATAATAGTTTGAATATTTTTTCTTCCTTTCCCCACCACTTTTTTAAGAAGAAATTAAAAAAAAAAAGTGAAAAAAAAGACTAATCCTTAGTTTTTATGATCATGCTATAACTCCACTTAGCCCCTTGAGCGCTTTCTGTCACATGTATTGAATTCATCAAAAGGAGAATGTATGTCAACAGTGCGCCCATGTATAATGGGGAGAGATCAGAGCCTGGCTTCATGGTGTATTAAAAACAAAGGCCAG
Organism: Nothoprocta perdicaria; assembly: GCF_003342845.1. Lineage (NCBI taxonomy): Eukaryota > Metazoa > Chordata > Aves > Tinamiformes > Tinamidae > Nothoprocta > Nothoprocta perdicaria. The sequence goes on from NW_020455071.1 coordinate 428,545, forward strand.
TTTCAGGTCTCATGTGGAAAGAAAAGAGAGGATTTAAGGGAGATTACCAAGTCAAACAGTGATGTTATCAATAAGTGCTCACCATGATTAGTAGAGCAGAGACTGTACTTCCAGAAACTTGTGGGTTTGAACTAGCTTCAAAAGCCCTAACTGATAGCAGGGACACTTCTGGAAGGAAAAACGTGAAGTGCAAATCATAACAGTTTGGTTTGTTTGCTTAGGAAATGATGTATCATAGATATCTTCAATAGCTAAATTTCATCTTTTCTTTCTAGTAGCACTTGATAATTAAGGGCAGGCATCTTGCACAAAAAGCATCTTGCATTTCAGTTGTTTCATAAGCAAAGCTGTCCTGAGAGAAAGAGACTGCATACAGTATATGTATTCTATTCAAGCATAACAGCTTGGTGAAATTGAATTTATGATAGTCTGGACTGCATGGGGCCTTGCATCTGTAGATTACAATATGACAAAATGAGATGGCCAGGCTTAATGTGTGCATTGATATCATCCCAAACCATAGATTTTCAGGTTCTGAAGTGAAAAATTTGCACACTTGAATGGCTGCTTATCTGTATTCCAAAAGCATTTGGGAAGACTGACAAAAATCACTTCTGTTTCACACGCTTAGTCTGTCTCGTGCACCCTCTCCCTTCYTTTTCTCCTTCTTGGCCCTCAAGGATGATCACACAGGAGCTGTTTTATCAAAAGTAAATCAAAAGTACCCCCTTCCCTCCAAACGTCTTTCCTTGTTAAGTACTTTTAAACTCAAAAGCTCACTGGAGAATAACATGTTGTAGCCTTCAAATGCAGCCTCACAGCTGCATTTGAAAGGAGTTTGAGTGAAGCAAGTTCRTGAAGGAAGATTCAGCTTGGCTGTGCATGTGTTTGGGATATCAAAGTATTTTTTACACCAAAATGATAGATTTTATTTTTAATCTATATTACTGACCTGTATTCAGGTACAGAAAAGCTACAAAATGCTTTTCTGTATTCAAAGTGCAAGTTAGASCAAGTGATGGATCAGTCAATGTATATGTGTTTCTATGTCAGTATTTTTAGGGAAATTAATGGGCCCCAAAAAAATAATGTTAGCGCTTTCTCCTTTAGACAAATGAAGGGCAAAGCAGAAGACAAGCTTGTTTTAAAARGAAATAAATTAGTCTGATTCACCAAGGGAGGTGCTTATTTTAGGAGATAAGAAATCCTATGAGGAATGTGCTTTCTGACACAAGAACTGATACATTACCCTCTTGCCATTTTCTTTTCCCCATGTTTTATGATGTTTCACATAAAACTTATCCCGTTAGCTTTAGAAGACAAGTTCATAGGTGAGATATTAGTTGAGTGTTACAAGGAGAATCAAACACCTTCCTGGGAATGTTCTGGTTGTTGTTTGATTATCCAAAGAGTGTCTCATGTTGCTGGAGTGTGAGAAGCTGCCCAACATCTTTATAACTCTTTTCAGCTTCTGTGTGGAGAGTTGTCTATTTTCTACTGTCTTCCTCAAAAAATAAATAGAAGCCAAAACATGGGATAGATGAATGCTATGTTTTGACTGTCTCATACTGCAGTGTACCTGCTTGATACCATGCTGTCCTCCTACAAGGATGCAGGAGACTTATATGGGAAAAATGGGTGCCAGTTACAGGAAATAATGCAAGAGAATCGAGGAGTGGAATGAGACCTGTGCAGAACTATTAACCGGGAAATTTCTCACTAACACCAGGCATGTCTAACAGCTTCACGTCACCAATAACAAATTTATTTTCCTAAGCTTAAAATTAACTTTCTCCCAACTGTTAAAATACTTATCTAGGGACCAAAACAGGGCTGCACACATGTTGGTGGACAAGGAAGAAGTTCAGTCTGTACTGTGAGAGGACAGTGCCTGAGATGAACAAAGCYTGCCAGAAATGTAGCACTTAGATATGTGTCTGCTGTGTTACCTCATTTCACAGTTATTCTGTTATATCTTTGAGAGGAGGCAAGTGTGGAGTAGCTTTTGAAAGCTCAAGTAAGTAAATCAAAATACAGTTTGCTTTGTAGCTTTGATAATCCTGCAACATTCGGCTAGATATATACATGGGAGAGAGAGGGAGCTATGTGCAAAGAAAAAAAAGGAAGCACAAGAAAAAAAAGTTCTATATTTTTTCAATATAGRGCATAAACAGTAAGTGCAGAAATGAAGTAGGTGAAGTATGATGATCACTGACCTTGTAATTTATCAAGTTCTCCATGCATAACATTACTGCACTACTTCAGTATCTTATGATATATTCTGTTTTGCTCAGATACTGAGATCCACCTACTCAACCTTTAAAGTCCTTCAAGAGTAGTTGACCTTTAAAAGATATTTAAAACAAATGCCAAGCAAGAGTGAAACTTCAGTGAAACTCTTTTCCCAACATTGTTTTTCTCAGATATTTTATGCTCTTTTGCTGTAATAACACTGCTAGGCTTGCTGATAGAAGCAGAGGAGGAGAAAAAAAGAACAAAACCCCAATATTGTGCGGCTCTTATTAAATAACTCAATAGTAAATGAAAATAAATAAAAGTTATGCCACAAAATCAGCAGAAATCAAACTGGATTAGTGGGAAAAAAGTAACCTTATCCTGAGAAAGTCAAATTCTGAAAATTACAGAAATCTTCCAAGGTCTCTAGAAGTAATTCAAGGAGCTAGTGAACATCTTATTGTTTGCTTTGTAATTGATTTTTGTTAACTGTCTGATGGTATGGGAGCCCAGGTTCTGGGTAGACACTTTCTTGTATGTTCACTGAAAGTATGTAATTAATTATCTGTGGTTATTTTATGCAGTGGATAAATCAGACATTACTAAGCCAGCAAAAGGGAAATAAATATATTGTGTCATGCACTGACAAGGTGGGGAAGGGGAAAGGAAGGCGTGGGCTGGGTGACCTCCAACTTCAATGCATCTATGAAATAGGTTTATTTGGCCCCTGAGATAGTCTCATTAAAAAAATGAGTAGTCAGCAAATCTCCTGACAGGCATGGTATGATCAACCACACCGTAATTCCCCCTGGAAATCAGGGAGTAGAATGATAGAAGAGGAAAGAAGTGTCAGGAAATGCTGGTGTCAGATGTTCATACACCAGCCACAGGAAGGGTCACAACCAGACACTGTTACTTAACCTGTATTGGTTAAATTCAAAATGCTTTCAAAAGTTTCTGTGACAAACAACAGGAAAACATATTGCACATGCCTTTGCCTCTCTATTCTGATCTATTTTCATTTTGATGGTCAGTGAATAACGTAGAAATCTGCTAAAAGTTCTCAGCTTGCAGGTCACCCTGATTCTGTGCATGCAAAGGGAGAAACTGATGTGCTTAGCTGCCAGATAGCAGGTTCTGAGATGTTACTGTGTTTTATTTTCGTAGAAGACGAATTTGAATAAGAATCACTAGATGATTTGCCTGTCAAGTTCAAGGTCGTTTATTTTCTTTAAGATGAAACAGGAGCATAGCAACCTATTGTAGAAAATTTTTGACAGTTGGATTTTTTTGGCCTAATTTACATCTATACTTAATAATTTTCTGTGATTCTGCTAGCAGCTGGATACTTGGTCAGTTTATAGGAATAATCTGCACATCTGAAAGTTCATTGGATGCTAACCTAACCTTGCAAAACTCTGCTTTAARCTGCATGATTATTTGTGACTTGAAACAGCTTCTTGAAAAAAAATACAGTCTTATCAACACACATTTTGATTAAAACATCRTATAGAACATGGTTTCACATTTTTGAATAGAATTCTTTATGTGCTTATGATGTGGAATATTAAAATCTCCATTTTGATTGAGATTTGTGATAAGCAAATCTCCCCCATTCCATTTGCTGTGCCCTTTTTTGGTGAGGTTTGATTGGGGCTTTTTTATACAACTTTGATAAAATTTTCTTAGTGTTACTTTGGCCCTTATGCATGAGGTCTTTATACTTTTCCTTAAGCTTCTTCAGTCTGACCTATGATTTGGGTCTGTACCTATTCTGGACTATAGAATGGTCCAGATAGTTACTGGATGTTGAAGTAACTACCTAGTAGTAGTAGTAATTGCAGTAACTACTAGGTAGATAGTTACTGTAACATTGCCAGACAGGCACATATTATGTCTCTGGCATTGCGGCAGCTATGAGAAGATGCTTCCTTCTCCCTCACTGGAAGAGTGTCTCTTCTCCCCACAGAGGCATGCTCTTGTGCTCACTGAAAGAAAAGCAGGTTCCCAACTGTGCCAGGACAATAACCTTTAGGTTTTTCTTGCCTTAGCTGAATGTAACTGTGCCTCTCACCTTCCTTCTGCCTACCACTCCGCATTGGGATGGACAGCCCTGTTTCCATCTTCCTTCATTCCCTTGGGGGAAATGTCGTCATACCTAGAAGGACATATCCCACCTAGAAGGACATGTCCCACCTGCCTGTTTGATAGAACTGTTGAGCGGTGGTAGCTGTCAAGGGATGAGTGTGGGCTCACCGGTACTGCTTTAGTGGTCAGTGCTYTATGTTGGCCCTGTCTGCAAAATTTAGAGGAATTATGGCCTCCAGATTGTTTTTTATGGCTCTAAAACTTATCAGCCAGGAATCTGGAGAAAAAAAAAATAATAATAAAACACAAAATATTTTTTGCTTTACTTTTAGTTACTGTATACACTGATTTGGTACCTATATCATGCTCTTGTGAATTCAGTGATTATGAAATAGCACTGATATAGAAGTATGACATCATTTTGATGTTATGTCATTTATTATCCCAAGTCCAAGACACTATCATTTCATAAAACTAGTCTTTGTTCTTGGATAAAGCCTTTTTTCTTGGATAAAACCAGAAATAAGGATGAAGAAAAGCTGTTAACAGCATGAGCTTTTCATGGTCTGGATTTCAACAGGGACATTTCATACAACTTTATTTCTATTGCTATTCAGGATTGAATTTAGATCATCTAAAGATTGGCTTTGTTCTGTTAAAGCAGGCAAGAAGTGTTCTTCACAACCATTCATGTAAGCAGTATTTCACCATGCTAAGAATTTTCTAAAGAAGCAGTGTCAAGATTTCGTTTCTGTTACATACATTTGCAGAGGCTACAATAATACACTCTTTATATTTTTTTTATTTTTCTATATCAAAACAAGCTATTGAGACCATTCAAAAGCAGACCAGTGTGCTCACAGCACTTAGGATTTCAGTTTCAATTGCTTAATAGTCATTCTAATGATGAAAAAGTCATAATTTGGAATGTGTGGCAGTAATTTCTAAAGACAAACTTAAAAACTTCCAAGCTAAAAACGAAAGAAGACCTACTGATTCTGTCTTTCCCTCCGTGTTGGTTGTTCCCTGCAGTACATTATTTTTTTTCTGTGTGTGTGTGTGTGTGTGTCCTTTGCTTGATCCTACTTTAAATAGATTCTAAGTACAGGATTTCATTGTTTCTTTTGAGAACTTATTCCAGGATCTGGATGGCAGGCCGAGATATATGCTTCTTTCTTCTGGAACTCATTAAATCTTTTCCCTGTAGTTTCAACCCCTTGCTTCTAGTTAATACAACCTTTTTGCTGCCTTCAATAACCCCTTCATTTTCTTGGTGTTTGGTGTTTCTTAGATACATATTAAGCCTCTAACACTCCAGTAAAGCAGAATGGGAGGAAAATGTGAGATTGCAAAACTTTTTAAATGTCATGGATGATGAGATTGTGACGTGATCAAAGCTTTCCCTTCTAGTATTTGCATGTGTTGCAAGAGGGGTATTTGCTGGCTCTATCATTCCTTTTCTCCCTCTACACTTATGCTCTTGTGACAGTTCTTTGCTTCAGCTTTGAGGGCCTGCAGAGTTTATACGTTAATATGAAGGAATATAGGAAGGCTGCAGAAGAGAGTTGTTTGTTAGTATAGGAAACTGTATGAGTGTTACATGTGCAACATAACTGGGCAGTAGTTCAGAGCATGCGATACCAAATCAAATGTCTCTTCATCATGCTTCTGACAACATCTATTTTCAAATTAGAGCTGGCATTAATTGGATGGTTTTGTAGTATAATTACAGCTGATGAGTGTTCCTGTGGCATCTCTTGTAACAAAGCTGTCTAGAGAATTCAGGGAAGAAATGGCATAATAAACTATACTAAGGGTAGTTCTTCAATAAGGTTGGTATATCCTTCTTGTCCATGTTGTTTCCTTCCATGTTCATTCCATGTCAGTCCTGTTCTGTGGCCCTACCCAGTAAGCTCAGCTCCCTTTCTTTCTGATGTTTTCTTGCAGCATTCTTTAGATTCATGTCTTTGTGACCATTATTTCTCTGAGCATCTTCACCTCTAAACCACATTCCTGGATCTTTCAGAGTGTCCAGTACTCAGGAACAATTCATAAGCATTAAGTTGGAACACTGCAAGTGTAAGGCAGGAGGTTGTTTCTTGCCTTTCATTGCATCCAGAGCTCTGTAAAAATGCCAGCTTTCCTGGTAAGAATCACTGCAGTTTTGGAAGGAAAACACTTGAATCGCTTCCCAATGGAGGTACTAGACTGAGTCAGGGAAAAAATGGTGCCAAAACCTGTTCTCTTATTCTAGTCATGACATGGAGTTATACATTTCTGCATGTGCTAAGTTGCTGCTTATGGATTCAGAAACAAGATGCCTTATTATCAAGGGTGTGACCAGTTCTACTAAATCCTATATTTTGGTGGATGTTTTTTGCCCCGGTAGTTCATCTCTGAAAAGGAGCTAATATTCTCAATTCTGGTAAGTATTTTATGATAAGATGCTCATTGCTTGTTATGAATTGTCCAAATAGCATGATTGACTTGCATATGTGTTGAAAACTGAAAGAGCTCTATCGAATGTCCTAGGAGATAAAATGCCACATCTCATATAACRTTTTTTTTTTTACCAGACATGTTCCCATCATAGTTTGAGCTATTTTTTTCTCAGATGGTGAAATATCTGCTTCTTCTTTTTCCTTTATTTTCTCTGCAAGTATTTACAGATTAGACACATACTTCTGTTAATAGTGATTGAGATAAAGGAGGAAATCTCAGTACTGGACCTTAAAGTTAAAAGAGGAAGCCTTTTTTAATGGTTTTGGGTGTCCAGTTTAATTTTAACAAATAATATTTCCTGGAAGAAAACTCATCTTCTAACCTGACATTTTCCAAAAGAATCAGCAAAGCTTATTCATAGACCAATGCTAAGTGAGTCTTATGTTTGTGTATCTGGGGTAATCTACTGGCATTCTCTTTATCCATGTAGCTCTGTGTTCTGTTTCTAAAATGCTGACTGTGATCTGCATTGGAGGTGCTGAGGGGAGTAGGGATAAAAATGCTGTAAGGATCTTTCAGTGGAAATATGATATTCAAAGCTAAACTTGTATGGTCATTTTTACTAAATCATGAAATTTCTGTCCGCCTCCTAAAAGATTTTAGGAGCCTTTTTAGAGTGAGCAGGAAGACAAAAACAAACAAACAAAAAGGTTTCCTACTTATTGATATTGATATTTATATCCTTACCAGTGTTGTCAACAAAATTCATTGGGCATTACTTGCAATTCYGATGCTAACCATTTTTTAATTTGATAGACCAAGACAAATATCAAGTGAAATAAGGAGAGGACAGTTGCTTTAGATAGGTTAGCCTTTGCACAGTGATACTTAATTGTAGACGCAAGTCCATTTGAAGCCCTAACAGCAAAGTAGAGCTTTCTAAGTAAGGGCTAATAGAATACTATAACTGTTAGAACTGGGGCTACTGTAAATGCCTGATCATCTCTGCACTCAGGCACATGGAAATTCCTTTGACAATCACTGAGCATGATGATGAAATCTTTTTTTCCTTTTTTTTATTGTTTATAATGAGCCATAAATGGCCTTTTTATTTAGGGGACTTGAGARGCTCAGCAAGACTGCCAATTCTCTTTCATGCCCAATTTAGCAAGGATTTAATGTAGCTTTAGAATTAGATGCTTTTGCACGTCTCTTACAGCATTGAACTTTTTTTAGACAAGGACCATCAGCGAGCAGAGTTTGTCATTGTTTGGGCAAAGTCAGTTTGAATTGCTTGAAGGGAAAGAACTTCTGAAACTTTCATGCTATTTTTCCAGTGGCTTTGCAACATACATTTTCATTCTCTACAACTATAGTCAAAAGTTGTTCCTATGTAAGGGGAAGTTCAGTCCAAGTTCAGTTTGCACCTCACAAAAAAGCACAAAATATCCTTTTCTTTTGCACATTTTAATGGAGAACTGAGCAGACTMGCAACTTGACCTTCTTACTTCTTTAGATGGGTTGGCTTATTCCAGGTTACGGTGTCTTTGCTGGAAGACTGGTTGAAGTATCAGCAGAAGGATCAGGAATGTTAAGGCTTTGTTGGGTTGACAACAGTGCTGTCTGCTAACTTTCCTAAGATTCTTTAATAATCCAATGTGCTTCTGWGGTTTTGCTGGCTTTGTCTAAGTCACAAATTACTAAGAATAGGGTTTTATTATGGTAATRCTGACACATCCTAACCTATAGCAATGGAAGTACTGTGCTATTTGACAGACTATTTAATAAGCTTCAACAGAGTTCTCAGTGCGAGGAAAGTGCCATGTGCCATGCTGAGACTTCACAGCCTGTGTTCATATATTATTGATCATCCTACCTGCCACAAGCTGATTCTTATAGACAGGACAAAAGGTGATTGAATGGAAAGGAATTTTTAAATGGTTGCCTGCCTGCAGGGGAAGAGTATTATGGATCCTTTATGCTCTATGCCTAATTAAAACGTGGGTAATAATGTATGCCTAGATAACTTGCTGTCTTCTATTTTTAATACAGCAATTTCAAAKGGGCACATAAATTAAAAAACACACATGCCAGAAACAGTAGAGAATTATACAGAGCTAGTTGAACTGYTTATATGTTGTTGGGAGAAAAGAAAAAAAATATGAAATGAGTTTGAGAGTGAAAGTTTTACTGAGCTTTCTGTATTTGGTAAGACATTTAGTTATATCTCAATTGATGAGACTAAGCTGAAGGATATGACCAAGAAGCCGAATTTCCCATCAAACATAAAGAAGTATGTATTTGTGATATTAGGAAGGCACTTTGTAATAAAAGGCTGATGTGACAGTCAGTGATCTTCTGAGAGATTCCAGCTGCAATGCTAACYCACATCGCAGTGATTTTGTTCTCATAAAAAAATGCAAAATTGGACTTAGGGAGATTTTCAGCAAATATCTTCCTTTAAAATGAAACATTAAATAGCACTATGAGATAATTTAAATCTGTATTTTTTTTCTAAGACTCTGTCCCTGTTCAGTCTCTTTTCAGGTTGTTTCCAAGTAACTGCTAGACCTAACTGTCACCATGAATATTTTGAAGGCCATGTGGGTTATCTTTTCTGACATCTAACAATTCTTTGTTTCTTTGTTTTTAGTAATTTAGTTTTTACTCCTATATTTGTGGTATTGTGGCAGTTGATAGCTGTTTTTTGTCCCTGAAGCCTGATGAAGCTGATAGCTGTGTTTTGTCTCTGAAGTCTGATGAAGCTTTAGCACTTCAAGTAAAATGGAAACTCAAATTTATTTATTTTTCAAACTTGCTTCATGGTTGTTTTGTCTCTGAAGTCTGATGAAGCTTTAGCACTTCAAGTAAAATGGAAACTCAAATTTATTTATTTTTCAAACTTGCTTCATGGTTATGCTCTGCCCCTAATTTAAGAGTTTGCAAGTGATCAAGCTTAGGAGCTTGGGGCCATCTCTTCCTGGAAAGACCAGAAGACAAGGCCCTTAGGTTTTGAGGGAAGGCCTTTGTGGACTTCATAGYTTCAGTATCTTTATCATTGGACTCAAAATTGTAAGATCTCTTTTAAACTGAGTAGAGAGAACTGGAGATTCTGAAGCTACAATCCTGAGCAATGTTTAAATCCAAAATATTTGGGAYGGTGAGAGGAGAGAGAAAGAGCACAGCTTTCTACAGATGTCAGACTCTTCAAATGAAGTTTCAGATATTTTGGTCACTGCGGCTTTGGAACAAAAAGCAGCATTTGTTTAATTTAGAGAGATACAGAAATGAACATCTTAAAAAATAAATAGACGTACCATATGTAGCRCATATATATATGAGTGTCTATCGCTTCAGTGGAGAAGACAGGAAGAACTGTTTATAGTGGCACTCAACCCACATCAGAGAAGCTGTACATTTTTCTGTGTTGTAATAGCCTTTGTAATAAGGGTCTGCTTAAATGATGAAAGAAGAATAGCTGATGCAATAAGAGCCAATATTTTGTTAAAACAGTGTTAGTATTAATGTGTCAGAGTAAGGGTACCAAAACTATCCCACAAAAATGCTAATATTTAATGAATGGTTGATATTTGACAGGGTTTTTTTTGAATATTTGAACATCTCACTGTTAATATTGCTATCAAATACTTCAGTTTTAAATTATCTTCCCCTGACTGTACTTAAATTATAAAAGCGTATATCTTTGAGATTTTTTCCAACAGAACTTTGTACTGTTTTGCAATATTAATGAGTTGTCAACTTTCTAATATTTTCTACCACTTCACATTTGAATCAGGATCTAGATTCTAAGGCCCTCAGATCAGAAAGGGCCTCTCTTTTACCATCTATTTCTTTACTAATGTAAGTTCAGTGCTGTTTGTCATAATTCTCAACTATGTAAGTCGAGAAGTTGAATACAAGTTTAATTTGTCTACATTTAATATTAATTTGCTGTAACAATATGATGGGAGGCAGTAATTCTGAACCAGTGAAGGCTTTAAATTCTCTTGAACTGTTCTGAATAAACCCTAAAACTGTGGATTAACACGTTCAGACTTATGCTTTGCCTTGTAAAGGTCCTTTAGGGGAGTAAAAATGTCAGAGAAGGAAAAGAGGCATTCATCTACTAAATCTCTGAAGGACATGCCCTAGTCCATAGGATGTAGATGCATGCTTTATCAAGTATACTTTAAACACTTCTCTTGAATCAGACCTATAGGCAGGAAAATCTTTTGGAATATTTGATGCAGAGATTGAACAAGATTAAAAAATAAGGAGAAAAAGTCATGTGAGGAAAGGGAATACAATTTAGCTTTATATATATATATAATGCACAATAAATAATAAATATAATAAATATAATAAATATATAAATAATTTATATATAAATATAATAAAATATATATTTATATATACTATATATAATTATATATATAATATAATATATAAATAATAAATATATAAATAATATATATATATGTTTTTTATATATATATATAAAAAAATAACCACAATAACTGCTAGAGAAAGGACAGTTTATGTTTCCAAAAGCTGTGATCTAACTTCAGTACCTAGMATATCTGTTTGTCTTTTTCCTAATGTGGCTCTTCTTTGAAAAATAAGTTTTAGTTGAGAAGAAGATTACAGACCAAAATTTTAATGAATCTCAAGACAAAACTGGGGAAATTCATTAACTCTTCATTTTTCATTAGCTGAACAAAATTGATATTTAAGTGAGTTGTTCTGGGAACTTTTGAACCAGATGTCAACTCACCCCACAAGATTCTTAATGCATGTGAGAAGAGTGGCAATATCCTATTTTACTAGGTCGCTGCTCATGCTTTTGCTTGGATTTGCTTTTAGAAACCTCACAAAGGCTTTATACTTTTTACAAGATACACCTCTGCATTTCTTCTGCAACCTTTTAAGCTGGACTTGAGTTGCTGTCCTCCTGAAAGAAGAAAAATTTGTGATATTTTTTCTTGGTGTCTTTTCCTTTTTTGAAAGTTTATTGTTAATCCTGAGCATACTGGAGCATTATTCAAGATCTACAGCCTGATTTTACTCCAGTACTCTGCAGGTTTCATATCAGTATCCAAGCCTGTCATCTCTCTTGCATGGAGGCTGCAGAGAGCATGTGGTTAGCTCCGTAGGTGGCTTCAGGTCGAAGAAGCTGCATTCTTTCAGGTGGGAAATCAGCCTGTCAGACTGAGTTATGGAAACATGATTAGTTTACCAAGTTCATTAAATGAAAACTTTTGCAGCTCTGGGTTCCCATTGCTCACTGTGTTTGCTATAGCGAAACAATCCAGTTTTTCATTCACTGAGTAGAATTCCATGTGCAGGCACAGCRGGAGCACATTCCAGAGTTCCTGTTGGTTTCCTTTGCCAGAAAGTCAGTTTGCCATCTTGCTGATGTCACATATAGTATCTTTACTGTCCTTTCTGCTTTGTCTTACTCTCTCAGTTGAGCATACACAGAACAGCATTTAAATAAGGTGTGAGAGATTAGCATGTAGCAGAATACTTCACACTGCCTGTTACAGTAGGTTGTAAAATACTTCAGTCAGTTCAGAAAATGTGTAATGATGCCTCCCTAATGGTACATGAGATTTGCAGTGTGTACTAGTGCATCCTCACAAGAAATCATCTGAACAGGGTATGAAAGAATGTTTCATAAAAGAGGGTCTCCTTAGCTCCAGATRTTGATGTCCTTTGCTATTTTAAGGAGCTCCCTCAGTTAGACACAGTGAGTATTAATTTCACTTAGAGTACAGAACTGAAATCTAGTACTTATTTACTTTTTTTTCACAAATTCACTAGTCTTTCCATCCTTGAATTCACATCCTCATTTATTAACTATTTTTCCCTCAGTTGAAGGGGGTCTACCCAGTTATGCAAAGCCCTGCAGGACCTGGCAGCAGCAGGCTSTAAGTGGAGCTGTGTAACATGGTCTGCAAAGGCATTCCCATGGAAAGTGCTAACACACGCAGATTTTATTATTATTGTTGTTGTTATTATTATTATTATTATTTATTTTCCAGTTTATCAGCAGTATTTCTTAAAATAAAAGCAAAGAGACTATTTATGTAGGCTTTCAAAGGGTGCTTTAAGGGCACTTTCAAAATGTTTGTCTGACATCAGCGTTCACTAGGAGTTAGCTGTCTCCATTTGTGCCCTGAAAAAACTGTCCCTCGGAAGGTTTTGGAAGAGGGCAGGGTGCTTCCCATCGGTGCTCGTTTATCTATTTGTAACCTCAAAGACTGGCCTGCTTCCTAATGAAGTGTATCATGTTAAGCTAAAAGCGGCTATTTCTGACTTAAAAGCCAACCGTTATCAGTCAGGTATAGATTCTTCTCTAAGCGCTGAGCAATATGCTTAAAAGGTTGTGCAGTCCTGACTGATACAGTATCTGCACTCCGCTCGTCTTTCAGGAGGAAGATGGAAAAGGTCAATGAGGTACAATTGCTGCACTATAATATTTACAGATAAAGCACCAGATAAGACCTAATTTCTAAAAGAAACATTGGGAGCTATAAATGATTAATTTATTTTATACTTCCCTTGTAAGTAGCTGTCTATAGATAATTGTTAAGGGCTTATGGCTTTGTTTAAAAAATGCCTACAGTAGATGGAGCTGATAATTTGGAGAACTGGCTCAATTTKTGCACTATTCAGTGAAATAAGCTGGTATTTGAGCCAGTTTTACATGTAGGATTTTGACAAGCTCACCGCAAATGACATCCCACTGTTTCTTAAATGAGTGCATTTATCTTCAACAATACGCTAATATGTATTTGTATAACAGCTACAGTGTAGCTGAAGTAAATGCACTGAGCTCTTTATTTACTATATCCTATCCTCATTAATCCTTAGCTGGAGCTAGGGTTAAAACCTTTTACAACTAAGAAATATGCCAGCATCCAAATACAGAGTAATGAGACCACAAGGAGTGCCTTTTTGTGTCCCCAGCATAATTATACACAAGACTGAAAAAATAACCTCTTTTGAATCTAGTTTGGAATGGTTTAAAAAGATTAGACTGTATCTACTTGATTACAATAAAATGTCTAATCCTTTTTAAGTCAACACAAATCACTGTTTTTGACAGTAACACTTTTGCAGGCATAAATTAGCTTGTTCTTTTTTTTTTCTCTATCCTTTCATTTTAGAATGAAAAATAATAACTCCTGTTTACTTTAACTGCCCTAAAGAAAACTTTTTTTTGTTCATCAGGATACTTTATGTAGATTTAATAGAAATACAAAAAAAAAAGAAAACAAGTAGGCAGGAAGCTCTCAAGATAGCTGTGGYAGAAGGTAAAGCAGATGTGTCAAGGAAAGTTGAAGCAAAATGCAGGACAAACTGAAAACACTAAAGCATATCTAGGATCTAYGTGAGTATGTGATGATATTAAAAACACTGCTATTATTCTTCTTATTTATGTCTTCAATCCCYCCCAAAAAACCTGGAATTCTTTTCATATAACATCGTATTTTGCAAAAATCTCAGTAAACTCCTCCTCAGGAATTGGGAAAGATAACTCAGCTGAGGGGATGAGACCTTCTTACATGGACTAAGTATTGTGTTAGCCTGTCTGCATCCTTCTGACAGTGGTATGGAGCGAGCTTCTCAGATGTAACCCTAGATCAATATGAAGGCTGTTCTGGTCTGGTGAAGAAAACCCAGGGACACATTCATGCCTTGTCTTTGCTGCTTGTCATACAGCTCATACAAATCAAAGCACTTCAGCAGTGACAAGTGATGTTTCTATTTCTATTGATCAGAGCTGAGTGAACTATCCTGGAGGAGATGATTGTTTTTCAGGGAGTCAAGTGTCCTATGATTGGGTTTCAGATGTATTAAAAGCTTCATCAATACAGCTGTTAGAATGGTTGGACTTCAGACAGATACCTGCCTCCATATAGTTATATATGTGTAGAACGTACACACTGTGAACRTGGTAAAAATGCTTGTGTTTCTTTTTATATCAGTTATCAGCAGTCTGGAAGACACAGCAGCTCACACGCATGTAAAAATGTGGATGGATTTTACAGTCAGTGAGTAAAATCTTCTGGAATATGGTGGAACCAGGAGTGAATTTCCAGCAGTGGTGAGCATGGCCCTGTGGGATGTCCTGGATGGCCTAAAGACCTAACTAGGAAAACCAAATTTGGAGGAGGTAGCGACCCAGTCCTAAAAACCACACACACAGATTGAAGGTAAAAATTGAAGTTGTGAGATGGTTAAAGCTGTGTTGAGTTCAGAAGTGCTGTGCTGGCTTCTGTCAGCTCATCACGAAGCATTTCTTTTTCTACAGGAGTCTTGTGGCCATCCAGAGCATTTAGTAAACTCTTCCACATTTTAARTAGATAATTAGTAGAGCTTCTCCCAGCATAAAGATGTACAAGGGAAGATGAACCTGAAAAGACCAGCTGGCCTCATCATTACAGAAAATGCTGTTAGGCATTTTTTTTCCAGAATGGCATGACAAAAAAACAAGCAGCACTTCAACTGATTCTTCTCTTCTCAAATGAAAAATTGCAACAGTTTCAGTCACAGCAGTGAGAATGAAGAATATGACATTAGTAGTATTTTATACTGGTTGCATTCATTTTGCACTGTTTCAAATTGCTCCATGCCATCCAGCACAGGAAATCAGGCTGTGATACTAGCAGTGCTTGGCAGAAATGATCCTGCTGGATACACTTTTGGAAACTAATAAACTAGTAAAATCGACATTCAGAGTTTGTGCAAGTTTTAGAGTAGCTGAAAGTGTTTGATTGACACAATTTCTTTTTCTTTCCTCATCATTGGAATTACACATAAGAATTGTTGAATTTTGGAGTATATAATGACATCTGTCACAGTACAACTCTTTTTGAACACGTCTTGCCAGAACTATGCAGAATTCTATCGAAGTTTATGTCTCTTATATGGTCTGTGCTGTTACAGCAACTATTTTGGTAGGTGACAGTGGTAAAATATTGCCTTCCGAACACAGATGTTAAAGACATTATTTTATAATATTTTTTCATTCCAAGATCAGCATGTTACAGTTCTCATTGGAATAAGTGGTCCTTCCTTTATTTATTATTGTTTTTTACTGATTTTATGCAAGCACTTGAGAGAACTCTCCTGGGGACTGCTATTAAATTGTATGTCTATAATGTTTTGCTATTTCCTCTTCACAGTAAGCTAGATTTTTAAGATATTCAAATATCTGAGGCAGGACTGTGTGCTTTTAATGCCTCCAGAAACTGAGGTTTAGCTTTAACGTTAATGACTAAGAGAAAGCCGTGAAAAGATAAGTTACAGCTGGCAAGTGGGAATAGAGACTTCTTGGCTTCCTTGCTCCATCTGTGACTTACTGCATAACCTTAGACACATTATTCATCCACTGTATGTCTGTTACCAGAGATACAAAATATGAACAATACCCAGTTGTATAAATCTCTCTAAGATGTGTAGATGAAAAATGGCAGAAGATGCAAAGTAATAGCATTTACACTCTTCCCAATTCTTTATTTGTGGCCCCATTGCAGGTTGTGAACCTCATCCCAGCCTCAGCGTACTTACCATTTAGGCACTTCTGTGCTGTCTTCTGTGCAAAGCTGTTATGATGGGCTCTGTACTCTACATTGACAAATTGCTAAAAAAGCTACTTCTTCCCTCATGTTGTGTAGTGAGAATTCAAATGGTTCCATCTCTGACCTCCCTGCAAACCTGTTTGCCTTAAAATATCTATTCAGGCAGAAGTGTTTTTCAGTATAATGCTGGGCTGAAGAAATGAAGTCACTCGGTCAACGCTAATTTGAGATAGACAGACAGGCAGCCGTTTGCAAAATGTTCTCTATGGGGCAAACTCAGTGCAGTTTTAGGAGGAGTAATGTAGATAACCCTGAATAGAGATGCCCAGGCTTGCAGGTGTGAATGTTAAAACTGCATAGAGTGCAATATGTCTGAACATCATTGTATTTCAATATTGTGGTATTGCATTACCATATATTCATAAATGGTAAATATGCTGATAAAATGATATTTAGCCATTAAGGATATGTACATATGCTCTTTCATTTTTCTTATACAGTGAGCAAAGCAGGCTGCACTTACTTACAAATAGAGCTCATAAGAATTATTGTTCCTCTGAATTTTATTATATAAAAACTTTACGTTATTAAATACACTTAAAATATTTATAAAATATTTATACGCTGTATATTCTACTACATATTTGGGAAAGTTTTAGGTTTCTATTAGAGTTTTAATACCACCCTTATACTTTTTTCTGCTTGTTAAAAGAGGATGGGTATGCTCACTGGTATTTCTTTGCATCAAAGCTGTTCAGCCTTAGAGGAAGTTCAGTACTGGAATGTACTATGAAAGCTCACAAGGAAAAGGCAAGCTTCAGGAAAACAAATTGTATTTTGTTAAGTTATTATCTTGTGTCATAACTTGTGTGCTGTTTTTGCACCCTAATTTGATTATGTAGATTGCAAACTAAAAAGAAAGCTTTCAGAATATTTCAGAATATTTCAGAATATTTAAGGTTGGAAGGGACCTCTACAGATCATCTAGTCCAACCTTCCTGCTCAAGAAGGCACACCTAGAGCATGTGGCACAGGGTGGCATCCAGGCGGGTTTTGAAGACCTCCAGAGWAGGAGACTCCACAACCTCCCTGGGCAGCCTGTTCCACTGCTCTGTYACCCTMACAGTAAAGAAGTTGCTCCTCACCTGGAGACGGAACTTCTTGTGCTTCAGTTTGTGGCCATTACCCCTCGTCCTATCGCTGGCCACCAGTGCTTCTTGTGCTTGAAGCACCAGAAGCTTCTTGTTCTCAAGTATGCTAATATGTTTGCCTTTCCAGAGTATCTTCTCAAGATGCTCTGTCATTCTGTTAACACTGTAAAAATGACTAATATGTATCTGAGAGGAGTGTGTTGTCGACCTAACGACGTAGCCGAGACTTTATGTATTTAAAGGTACCCAATAACATCTTGTGTTTATGTTCCAATATATTCTCCAGGAACGCATAAGATTTTTAGTGTTTACAGAATTGAAAAGTTATTGGTACAGATGTTATTATGTTATTAAATATTTTTCACTTGAACATAAACCCGAATATCTAGCACTATCTGGAAAAGTGCCTCTTTCATCCCTTGCCTCTTGTTCTTGGCAATGTCTTTTCTGACTGTTTTTGTAGATAGTGGTTGAACTGAACAATTATTTTTATATTGTAGATTGTGATTTAGTTGAACAGTTATTAGACTTTTTGATTGATGGGAAGGTCTTGACATATCTGATCTTTTGTAAGCCCTCCGTAATCATTCCAAATCAATTTCTAGGAATTCCTGTTAAAGAAAAAACRCAAGATTTTACATTTTCTAAATGTAGCAGATTTTACATTTTCTAAAAGTCTTTTTCTTAGAATCAGGAAAAATTATTAATATTTAACTGTTTTTCAGAGTAATCAATGCATTGTTGACTCCTATTGAAGTGAAATTCAACAGTATTCTTTAGGCATTTTTGATGATAGATTAAGTATTTGGTTTTGGATTCCTACTTGATTAAGGTATGTCCTTTAAATCTTCATATGATCAGGGCTAGGTCTTCTCACTTATGAAAGAACAAATCTTTTGTGTTTTGTTTCTCTGAAATGGTTTGTTCAAGAGTGTAGCAAGAAGCATGCCTGATGTCAAGGGGATGAAAAACAGTATTTATTTTGACTATAGTTGTCTAGATGATTGATGAAATAATGAGAGTATTATAACTTTCCTTTTTCGTTTTTCCATGTAATGATAAGACGTAATAATGACATGGTTAAATCTCTAATTAGAATTTGTATGGTTGAGTTTCTCACACTCTCAAACCCTTCTCTTCCTTCGCTCTCTGTCTGAGGCATCCAGATCTTATGACTGATGTATAGTGATGAATTCAACATTAGTTTTGGTATTGTTGAATTCYGCCTAATGTAATGTAAAATGATTGGTTGCTTTTTCTCTGTATTCTTTTTTCCTGTGGACATCTAAGCATGTTCTTTGTATGTTTTGTATGAAGTGWTTTGTATGAAATGTAAACGTGCCAGTTGTTCTGGCATAAGTTACCTTACATAACTTTTTAAAAAATTATATGATTCTAGAAAGAACTATGAGCGCATAGATTTGCTGCACTGGTATATTAAAAAAAAAAAAAAAAAAAAAAAGAGAGAGATGAACTATGGATTTTCAAACTATAGTTTTATCACTTACCATGAACAAACTCCAGCCCAATTTTGGCATGACCTCTGGTGTTATCGAAGAGAGATGAAGAGATAAAGAGAGTCTTTACCTGTGGTAACTGCATTTAAAATCTTTGTGGTTTTCATGTGCCTTACAAGATGGTGAATTGACRTCTTCCATACTTGAGCTTCAACAGGAGTACCTAAGCAGCCTGTTTTTCCCACCCTGATCAATACCAGGGTATGGTTTTAGATTATAGGTCAGGGAGTGACCTTTCAGATGAAGGAATTGGGCATGAAGTCCCTTTTAACAAGCCGCTAATTGACTGGAACATTGCCATTATCCTGATGGATAGCTGGGTGGAATAGYGGGCTGAAAAGAGAGTCCAAGAGACCACACAGAGCATTTGTCCAACTGGGCTCTGTGACACCAGAAATCCATGTCCTTCTCAGGAGGGAGATTGCGCCTGGACCTTGGTTAGGACTCCTCGGGGGTATTCCAGTTGTGTCTCTTTGCTCCCCAAACTGGGACAAAGCAGAGAATCTGAAGGTGCAAGGGATTCATGTGCTCCTGCAGATTCCTGTCTTTCCAAAGAAGGTGATACTTGAGCATTTATTATAATTTCATGCTGGTCAAAATATAATTTGACATATTTCTGGATATAAATTACATATATTTACAGTTTTTGAAAGTGCAAAAAATGTGGTCAGAACTACTACAGCTTACACGTGTCTGATATGCTTACATGCATATGAAGAGACCTACAAAAGCAGTATTTAGTAACAAACTCTAGGACATTATTTCAAGCTTGTGATACCAGAGTATTGTTCAGTTACATGTGCAGGTCTTTACCATTCGAACTGCATTAAGTCCTCTTTTTTTTTTTCCACTTTCCTTGTAGGATAAATTTTACTAATGTAAACATTTATTAATATAACAGTGGTCATCATATAAAGACTGCTGTGTTTGGCTAAATACGAGCACTTCTGTGCAGTGGGCCTCATATTCTCCAGAGCTATTTAGGACAGCCTATGAAAAGGGCTATGAAGTTGACATGGTACCTCTTCGTAGGACTTGGCTATGCCTCAGAGGAGGCATATTGTCAGCTGAATATTCAGCCTACCCAGCAATTGTGCTTAGCATCAGTTCAGGCAGAGGTTTAGAATGAAAGGCATATTATGGATGAGATGCTTCGCACTATGTGACAGGCAATGAAAAATGTGTCATCTTTTAATGGAAGAAAAATGCTTTATATATCTCATAAAGTTAGGAAGGGCTTTTCATACAGAGTGTGTGCATGTCAGTGTTTGTACTTGGTATGGTATAAGAACTGAGGCAGTGGCAGGAGACCTTCTGTGGAGAGGAAGAAAAAAGAAAAAAAAATTGTTTTGGCTTTGAGTGGGCCTTTTACTTAGGACATATTTTTCCATTCATTTCATTGTTTTCAGCATCGAGCTGATATGTTACTCCAATGTGTAATCTGTTGAATTGACAGTCTCACTGCTATAATGAAGACAGGAGTAGCAATGCAGTGCATTTTGTCAACTCACTAGACTACATCAATATAAAATGGATATATCAGTATAAAGCTGTCTGTAGATTACAGCTTAGTGAGGCTTCCTGTGAGAGAACTAATTGGGTGCCAACTCTGTTTTACTAGCTGAAAATTAGCTGGAACATGATCATTAACAAATTTTCCATGCAGTTGTCATCACATACCTTTTCCTGGAAAGACTTCCAAAAGGTAGTTAGTTCATCATGCAATTGCCATTTTTTTTTTTTTTTCCTCTGAGAATTCCTGTAGCAATTTCCTATAGAAGTGATTGCTATTGATACTCTGCTTCCTGTGGGTATGCAGACACCCAAGAACTACACAAAGGACTGGTGTCACATACATATATACACCTAATGCAGGAGAGAAGAAAAAAAAAAGGGAAAAAAGCTTTGAAAYGATACTGTTAAGTTTTGGATCATTCACACATACATTGATATATATATAATCACATTTTAAAATACACATTTACATATATATATTTTTAAAAACTTTCTAATTTTATATACACATGCATCCAGTAGTTCCCCTACAGTCAGCTCTTTAGAAAACTACAGTGGCTTTGTGATGTAAACCTCTGATGGAAAGTTAAATGATTTAAAAGAATTTTTAACTCTATGTTTTAAAGCATTTATAAAAGTATGGTGGTGGTATCTACTTAGGAGGTTTTGAGTGTTAAGGATTTGGGTTGTTTGATTTGAACATAAAGAAGAAAAGGATGAGTCTGTGTTGAATTGTTAGCCTCATTTTTTTGCTGATAAGAGTTCTAAGTTTCCTGCTGAAAGCCAACCTTACCTTTATAAGGCCCAAGTATATATTGAATTTCTCCTTACTGCTATATAGGCATAGGTTAGGAGCTCAATGCGAAATCAGGTATGGGCTATTACTTTCAGTGCCTATGGAACACATACATAAACTCTCTTTTGTTCACATGGGACTTGCAAAGCTGCTGAAATACATGTGTGGCAATACATGTGTAACTGTGCATAAATACATGGTAGCTGTTGGTCAGAAAGAGTATTCCAGAGCTTACCTAAAATAGAAAAAAAAAATCAGGGTTGTAAAAACTTTAAGATAAATATCTTTTTTTTTTCATGGAAATCTTTCGCTTTTTAGTACAAAACTGAACACCAAAAAAGCAGGAAATAAAGGTTTTCAATTCACAGAAAAAGAATCTTAAATAGTGTTTGTGTCTTAAATTTGTGTCTGTACTATGAGTTCCCATCATTTTCTGTGTGTTAGGCTGACTGTGGGAATAGACTGTGTCTCATTAAAGCAGTTAAGTTGAAGGTTGATTTTTTTAAGTTGAAGGTGATTTTTTTTTCTCCTGGATATTCCTCATTAAAGTAGTTTTTGAACAGCACTGAACGAAGGGCCATAATTCATCTTCCTCTTCTGTTCTTTTACCTATATCTTTAATTTTACAGGATAGAAGAGATTAGCTTGTTGAGCCTTCTCTTAAGCCTGGCCTGGCAAAAATTAAGACCKCTATGCAAACATGGGCAATTTGTCTCTGAAATATCTTCTTTGTTTGGTAAATAATACATATATTCACACACACACACACACACACGAAGAAATATATTTAGGAGCTCAGCCTTATCCCCAGGCAAATCTACTTTAGATTTGAATGCCTAATTTCTATAATTTTTGAAGTCATGTTTCCTTAAGGTTGTGGTAAGTTTTCTTTTCTGTACTTGAATGCAATGTACAACATTTACTCTGTAAATACAGCAAAATAAATTTCAGCATATTTTGACATCCATGAGTTATTGAAGAGGTTTGGATAAAATAATTTTGTATAAAAGAATGGTGTCTTCCCCCAGAGTTCAACTTYTGGCCACATGAAGTCTGTAATGTTTTTGCTTTTTAAGGAATATACTGTGACTCAAAATGTAGYCTCCTCACACAGGTTTTTGCTTTGGAAGCTAATTTTTTGGAGCCAAGCTGATTTTCTGTGACCCAGGATGGTACGCATTTCTATCACTTTGGAAAGTGCTAGAAAGCAAAAGGAATATATCTTCTTTGCGTCAGCCATGAAAGTATCCAATTTCTGGTGCTTGACCGTGAAAGTGAATGTTATTCAGAGTGTAAGGGTGGTTAGGGTTAAAATAAATCAAACTATTTCCTATGGAAGTCAATAGTTTAACAAGCACCTAGTGAAGTAGGGACTTTCACAGATAAAGTCTCTTAATTTCGGGAAATAGTAAAGCATCCCGCTAGCAAGAGAGAATGTCTTGGGGGCATCTCTAGTCCTCATTTTAAAGCTGGAGAAGTGGATGAAACCTGACAGCACCCCCAGAGTCATGTGCTTGAATCAGCAGCAGCGATGGGCTCCTACTTACTGATCTGAGACTTTCTTCTCTTCCATATATTCTTCACTGTCTTTTTTTTTTTTTTTTTTTTCCGTTTGTAAGGTGAATATTTGATGGCACGGGCAAGCAAACCATAACCTTAGTTCTCAAGGTTATGACCTTTAGCCATCTGTCTCTAATGTTCAGTGATTAAGATTTCTCACTGGGCAAAGTGTTCTGAGAAGAAATCGGCCTCACCTTTTCTAAAAGACAGGGCATTTTTAAAGCTTCAAAGATATACAAGAAACTTTTTTAGCATTCCTGAAGCATGCAAAGTTTGCTTGGCTTCGAGAAGTGTTGTGACGGTCTAAATCTGCCCAACTGAATTATGTAGAACAGCTTGACATAGATGCAAAGATGCCTAAGGAGAGTAATAAATACACTTCTCATCCACCTAAAAAGCTCAAGACTGGGAGAAAGGGGAGGAAACAAAAGATTGKTTTTTTTTAATAGAATACTTGAAAATTGAGATTACTAGGAAACGGCAGATCTAAGATAACTTTTAGGCAATATAGGTACCGAGGCTGAAGACTTATGAAACCACTAACTGAAGAAGTACAGTGAAGTACAGGGTAGTACAGCATTGCAGGAGATAATCCGAAAGGATCAATTTGTGCACTTCATTACACTGTTGGTTGCTGACAGCAAACTTTGTTTTGCATTGCTGAAAGTTTGAGCTCGTTTACGTGTCATTGCTGCCTAAGATGCCTGAGTGATAGGATGTATGAAAACATCTCTTTTCCTGGTGAACTTCATGTTGTTTTGCAAGACATTTAATGTATTTTGAGCAGGTTTACATTCTGCCTGATGACAGATCCAGTGCCCAGTCAGTGGAGATAAATTGGAGATGGCTGGCAGTGAAATCCTAACAAATGTGCCAACATCCCAGCTGAACCATAGGCCTGGGATATGATTGATTTTGGGGGGRGTGGATTGGGAACYTGTGTAAATGCAGATCGCAGTGACTTTAGTGACCTGAGGTGACTTTTTTCTTATTTTTTTATTTACTTTTTTTTTTACACCAAAATAAACTGGGAATTGTTTTGCTTGTTTGTTTTGTTTTTGTTATTTTTTGTTTTTTTTTTTTTTCTCAGTCAGCGCTAGTGTTTCTGACTTTGCTAGTTTTCTCTCACTTGTGCAGGGCACAACAGGCTGGCCCACTTTCTGGGTTAGTGTGATCTCAGATGCTATAATGTGAGGTCAGGACTTTCTCATCGTTTTCCCTCTAGTGTAATTATAAGGACTTTGCAGTTGGTACCATTGCTAATTTTCAACTTTCTTCATTTGATCAGATTTATTTCTGAAACTAAATGAAGGAGAAAGAACTAAAGAAATAATACTGGCATCTGCCAGTGATAGAGACAATGGGATCTATGAAGGAAAGACTTCTGAATTTTTCCTTTTTTTTCTGATGCTTTAATTGCTCTGATTATTGCATAGCATCAGTCAGGACTCAAAATAATGTTAGCTTATTCACCACAGAAAAACAGTCATATGAAAAGAGTTACTTTCACATTTAATTTCAATTCTTGCACTTTTACTARCATCTAGTAAATCAAGCAGAACTCCTAATCCTGCTATTTCTGCCTTTTTTTACTGTTCTGTTACAGAGGTGGAACTTCAGTGCGAGATGTTCCTCCTTTGTATGTTCAGCTGGCAGCTGTGAAGGCAGTAACTGGCCCTCCAGGTTTAGCTGACCTTCTTTATTGCATCTGTTGGGCTACGCTCWAACTTATTTCTGACCATCCTAGCTTTTTGACTCACCATTGGTACTGCCTATTTCCATGTGAAAAAGCAATGCAATATGCAGGTGAGCAAACACAGCACAATTAAATGATTTGCCAAACTTACCAAACAGGGATGACTACTGATTAGTGCACTGCTGGGGAACATTTGCACAGCAACTCCTCAACGTATGTAAGAGCTACAATGCTATTTGTGCTCATTGCTTCTTTTGGCTTGTGCAGGGAAACAGTTATTTGATCCCCAAACCTGTACAGGATCCAGCTAAGTAGATTTGGAAGGAGGAAGTCCTGCAAGGCTCCTCTGCTAAATGCTCAACAGCAGATTCTGTGCCTTGGAGTTTATATTTCTTTCGTATAAATGACACCAGAAATAAAATAATGGTTAAATGGTGCACAGGAGGTCAACTGCACTTCAGCTGTGCTGATCACCTATTCTGTGGCTTAGTGCAGGCTGGGCAGTAATAGGCTGGGCTCATTATCATGTAAGTTATTAGCTCCCATCAAAATGCGGCTTGCCTGTTAAGTTCAGGCACTCAGTTATCACACCTTTTTGAAAGGCAAAGCAGTAGAACAATTTCTGTGGWGTCTTTGATCTGTTAGATTAAAATACTGCTCAGCATGCAAAGGTGAAACCCATAATGGTGTGCTAGGCCCTGGGAAGGTGACGCAGGCGACTGGAAACCAGAAAATATCAAAACAACATCTTTGTCCACATCTTCATCAAATCGCTGCTTCATCCATCCAAAGGTCATGCAGACAGTAAACYGAAGTCTCAAGAGGATGGTTCGTGCTAGCAGGAGAAAGCCACCTAATTAAAGGAATATATGATTTTAGCAGTGTGGAAGCGTCAAAATAACTGCTTGTCTGAACTGCCAGCAGCCTTTTGCTAGCTAATAATGATAATTGCTAAGTATCGAAAAAATCTTTATCTGCTTATAGTAGAGTGTTTGCCTAAGTTTCTCCTTGTAGGGACCAAAAGGTAATGCTCAGGTTCAGTGTTTCTAAAAGCTCAATTTAATTATGCTGAAGGTACAGGAAGAGGTTCTTTCTTCTGCGTGTAAGGTGTAGGGGTGTAGGCAGCTTCCCTGCTTTACAAAGCCTATTGCCTGCTTTGGTTCTTGYTTAGAATCACAGAAGCGATACTGCGTAATTTCTGGTTCACAATGAATGGGGCAGAAATGAACAAAGTGCACTTCTCATGGGGCAGCGAACAATGATTTTATTTAACACTTTATTTAAAAAATGGGAATTACATGATAAATTTTCTAATAATAACTTTCTGCTTCTGTTCTAAAAATAATTTGTTTTTATGTTATTTTGTCTTATTTTGCTTCCCCCCMYTTTTTTTTTTTTWAATTTTATTTTTCTCTTCCAGCTTGCTAGAATTGCCTGCCACCAGCTCACACTCTGCTGATTCAAAACTGGTCCCACTTTCATACTTGGAATGTGGCAGGTGTGAAGAATAAAAATGAATCATTCCTTAAAGTAGAGTGATAATATGAAGGAACAGAATCATACAGTAGGAAGGAATTAGTGCACTGAAAAAGAAAGACTATGGATTGTCTCCGTCTTCACTGAGAATGGTTACTTAAAGATAGGATTGTTTGTGAGGTCTTGGAGGCTCTAGTGCTGCTACATTGACAAACTCATTCAGAATTATGAAAAAAGAAAAAAAAATTGGAGGGAAGGAGAGAGTTCTCCAGACCTTCCATGGCCAGTTAAGCAGATTATTTAAGGTCTAGTTCATGAAGTTCGTATCATAACAATTAGTTTTTTCTGTTATTGTTTTTCTCTAGTTTAATACTTAGGGCTTTCCTATTCTCTGTGAAAATATGAGTACTGAATRGTAGCTAGCGCTTTGTTCAGTCTGAAGTCTCCCTTTAGGGTCTTTCATTTTCCTTAATTTTGCACTTTGCTTTTAAAATTATTGCGTACTTTTCAGCAAAAAAATCCAAAGTATTTTATTTATGAAAATATTAGGATTAAAAGACATGATTGAAAGATACTAGTTTCCCATGGAGCTGGATTGTTTAGGTAAAAGGAGGTACCCTACTCTATAAGATTTGCATGCCTGACTAGCACCAACTCAGCGTCTGCTGTGAGTATTTAAAATGCTAATAGATTTAGTTCCTAAGAAAGTAAAGGCTTAATCATAGTTGCTCAGGCGAGGATTAGCSCAGGGAAGTGCTACAGGAGTGTTCCTGCACCACTCTGCCAAAACACTGGAGTTGAAGCTGGAACAGAAACGGTTCTGTGCAAGTTGCCTGAGTTATGCTTTGCACAGGCAGACTCCAARGTCCCAGAACACGTGCTCTCAAGATGTGGGTCATAACCATGMTTCAGTGTCTGGTGATCACACTAGCTTTTCTAAGGGCTAACGGGGAGCAAGGTCATTCTATTTCATGATTTCCAACAAAGTCATGTCATGGCAAGGGTTGAAAGCAACAGTCATAGATACCTGGACTGAAAAGCGCCTCTGTTGTTAATTTGTACTTAGCTTTGGATTATTACATGATAGTACTGCTAGTTTTGTACAGTAGTTCTTCATCACATCCAGCCTTGAAACCTCTGGTTGGAAAAAAAAAAAGATCTTGCAATCTCTTTTGCCAAATCATTACGTTATTTGTTTTTAGTAGTTTCCTTTTCATCTTTTAAGATGTTAGTTTTAATTTCTTGACTGCAGGCATTTTTCTCTTCCACTTGCCTCACTTTTTATGAATTCTTATGAAGGCATATATGAATAATGATGCATTAGCAAGGTTTTATTTTGTTTGTTTTACTCTGAATAGCTGTTGAAACTACTTTCCAAAACTGAGACCTTTCTGAACAAATACTGCGTATTTTTTCTTGACATCTTCTGCATGCTTTCCTGGATAGATTTGAGGGATGTTTTTGGTGAGAATGCTACATTTGCCATCGTTAGTTAAATGGGTAGATGAACCAGATTCTCCCAGCATACTAGGTGAGGGCTAGATTAGACACGTCTGGGAACCATACTCTTTCCTCAGTTCCAAAACAGAAATTTCACTGTCATGCCATTTCACCATGCGATGGTGGCTTTAAAGATTTTAAGAAGGTAAGAGWCTCCATGTGTAGCCTCCCTCTTTCTGTTGCATGGAGTCCAAAATATCATCTTGAAGCAACACGTGTCCTCTTYCAGTTCTGCATGCCAAGCTTGCAGGAGTAGCCCAATGCATGCCTCTTTATGTCTTTAACTTAATACTTTCTGCTTACAGATAGGTTGTGTTATCTGTGCACTCTTGATTTCTCTGAGTGCCCCAATGCTCTGAAATATATGACCAAAAAGGGGGTCTAAATCCATTTGCCTCCATCAAGTCAAGTCCRTTTTACCGTGCCCATGATTGATAGCATTAGCTGGGGGCATTTTAGGGGCATGGGTAACATCCTTGGAGTTCCCTAGTAGTCCCTGGAGAATTCAAGTACTGTCTCGATGGCATTTCAGTATTTCTGTGCTTATGTTTATTTTCASATTAGTCAATTCATGTGCTTGGTCTGCCAACTTATCCCGTTATCTTGGAAAATAGTTTCCAAGTTGGTTTTTAGAGTGTAACTATTTTGGCTCTTCTGTTCCAAAGGGGCTGCCTTTTCTGCTGGATGATTCACATGCATCAAGACCTTTCTACCTGAGGAAAACTTTGCCTACTTATTGCGATTGATCATCTCTGTCTTGCTTGCTCTTTTTTATTCCTTGTCCCATTTATTACAAGCGTACAAGTTCAGCAGTGATCGGAACCRGAGAATGTTGTACTCGCCTTTCTTCTGTGCTGGAGTTTAATCTTGGTGGCAGAAAGTCAGCGGGTGCAATAACAAAGGGGCTCTGCATCCCTTGTGCGCAGCTCCAGGAGCYGTAACAACCTGCAGTTTCCGGAGCTGTAAAGGGAACAAATTAATGAAGATTTCTAAAGAAGTGGAACAAGCCAGAGCTCACCAGGGTCATTTCTCCATGAAGGAAAATTTGCACTCCAGCAAGGGATTATTCTTAAGTAGGTCTCTCTGTTTTGTAGTTGGCTATTTGAATCACTTTTATTTTGAAGAGACACTGAATTTCTGTATATTATCCCAGGTTGTTTTTTGTAATGTGTGGTAATTTGGTATCTCAAATATTCAGACAATTTCATTTAGCATAATTAAACAGCAGATAACTAATGGAAATCAGCAGGGTAACAGAAAAAAAAATGCATTAGATTTCTAATATTATATATTCAGGAATATAAAACAATAAATAATGCGATATATGCATTGTTTCCCCTAATATGGAAAATTCCCACAGCTAATGCTACTGCATTCACTTATTATTACATCTACTTTGCTAATATAGATGAATGCATATATATGTATGTGTGTGTGTATATGTGCACATATACACACACACATGTAAATGTCAGTTAACAAGAGCCACTTGATCTGTCATGGCTCGCACTAATAGAAATTGCTTGTCCTACAAATTGGAAATTTTCCTAGAAACAACTGTATTCACCAAACTTCAGAGAAATATTATAAGATACAGAATTGACTATTTGTAATTTGTATTTTAACATACATTTTTGATCTGTGTTTAATTCCTGTTGCCCCACATACAGATTTCCTATTTGATACACTGATTCCTGATTGATTATTCAAAATAATTCAATTAGATAAATGCAAATATGTATGCGGACATTATTCTGATTTTAAGAAACTCTTATTCTGATTTTAAGAAACTCTTATTCTGATTTATTGCTTATATTCATACTCATTTACCACCATTGGCAGCTGTATAGCTATATAGCTTTAGGTGAGATACTGGTTTAAAACAGATTTAAACGGGTCCAAATTCTTGTATAGATCACAGCTTTATTTCAGGCGAAGGTTGCTTTACATTGAGTTGAATCTTGATAAGGTTATTAGAAACAACTGTTAAAGCAAAAGATGTGCAGAGAGAGTTATGTCCTTGAACTAAAATCAGTTAATGTGCACACCGAGGTGATCCAACTCTCTCTAGTAGTCAAGTGAAGTGAAGTTGRCGTCAGCAAACCACAATACATTTTATCAAGTATCTCCACACAGGGCTCAGACACATGGTTGGATTACTGGGCATCTGCTCAAGCATCCTGCTTAACACAGGCTACAACTGTTAGCTTTTAGACTTAGCTRCAAAGCGAGTTTCTGTAGCTGAATGAATTATTGGGTGGAGAAAAAGCAAAGATCTGCCACCAGGTCATGGTAAACAAGGACAGAGGCTTTACACCTGGGCATTTCACAATCTTAACCTTACACCAGGTGAAAAGCATAYGCAAAGGTAATTACTATGACCCAGTAATCTCTTAAAATATGGCTAATCAGCTGCACCTTAGCTCTGTAAAGCTGGTCTGCCTCTAAGCATAGTGTGATTCTTCCTTCCCCAAAAAATGAGTATTCTGAGTTTTGCAAAGACATTTTGAAACACCTTTTTAGAAATAGTCCTTAATATAAGTCCATTTAGAATATATTTCAAGCTGTTACAAAGGAGGAAGGGTTATACTTCTTGCTGGTAGATTTAGTGAAGGAAAATATTGGTATCCAACAGTTTCTACAACAATTGCTATTTGAAAAAATATATATACTTTATCCAATTTAGTAAAATCTAGAGACTGTTATGTAGAATGAATGGAATTAGTTGTTTTCTAGAGTAGTGCCCTCTTTCTGATGTTAGATGTATGTTTTGGAGAGACAAGCTATAAAAATTACAGTAAATGAAATGATAACCTRTCTTAAAAAACAAACAGTCAAAGGCACGTGATGCCTCCTCCCACACCAYGGAAGAGGTCTCATGCCCTGAAAAATAATTAATTCTCAGAGTTTGTACAGAAAGAATGGAAATGAAAACCTTCTTTTTGTATTTCAAGTGTTTTCATTATCTATATCATTCTTTTTAATCCTGCTGTTCAGTCTTTTCACTGCTCTAATTTTGGCAAATTTTTCTATGGATGAATATTTATTATTTCTATATGATCATGTYCCGTTTGCCTGCTCACTGCCCTGGGAAATAAGCTTCTAGGTTTTGCAGCAAAGAGAAGATTATTTTCCCATTACTTCCCTGTTATGCTCTTCTCTTTTTACCTACCTCAGAAGTAGCTTCACTGTTTCAGTATCTAATCAGTTACTTGGGTTCTATTGAAATCAGAACTGGACATAGTTTTGCATGTGTGGGCAAAAAATGACCCATATAATAACTTTTTAATAACTTCTGTGTCATTTCATKTGCTCATTTTCCAAGTCTGAAGTAAATAATGAAAGATAAYGTCTATATGATAAAACCAAGCTCTTATTAAGCTGTTTTTACTGCTCAACATTTCTGCTGTCAAAATTCAGGCTAGGCAGAATCATATGCAATTCCAGTTTATTTTAATRGGAATTTAGGATGTTTAGATCGTAGTTAATTAAAAGTGCTCTGGATACAATTTGTCGTAAGYTATTCTCATTTTGCATAATCCCTGAACATATTACTTACTTTTTAAAGCCAAAGTTGCATGCTGCTAACAATTAGATAACCAGCTTGTCACTCTGAGTTGTTTGTTTGCTTGCTTTAACAACTGAACTTGGCAGCATATGACTAGCTTTTTTTGTGTCTTAACTCTGGGAGTTCAACTCTGAAAACCCAATGTTAAATTTAGTGAAAAACAAGACAGAATAATCATATGCGTGGAGAAGAGAAGATTGAGAGGGSATCTTTTGTATAAATACCAGAGGGGAAAATGTAAAGAAGACGGGGCCAAGCTCTTCTCAGTGGTGGCCAGTGACAGGACAAGGGGCCAGTGACAGGACAAGGCGTACTGTTGAAACACAGGCAGTTCCACCTGCTGCAGGTCAGGAAGAACTTTTTTCTTGTGAGGGTGCCAGAGCCCTGGCACAGGCTGCCCAGGGAGGCTGTGGAGTCTCCTTCTCTGGAGATCTTCCAAACCCGCCTGGATGCCGCCCTGTGCCCCGTGCTCTGGGTGTCCCTGCTGGAGCAGGGGGGTTGGACTGGATGATCTCTAGAGGTCCCTTCCAACCTTCAATCATTCTGTGATATTCTGCATTCCCAACTGCAGATCCAGGCCAACTCTTCTGTTGCTTTGGTTGGGACTCTTTCAAGATATCCTGCTTGAACATTGCGCACAGCTTCTGCTTTTTACTTGGATTGTGGGATTTTAGTGTAAATGAGCATCACAGTGGAAGACTTAGTGAAAACAATAGAAATGAGACGTGTAAAATGCTAATTACAGGTATTTAGGGTATCCTCGTGTTGTTTTAGGATTACTTTTTTTTTTTTCAGTCTTTCAATGTTTCCAACAGTCCATTTATATTCTAGTAGAAAATTACAACTTACGTTTGCTTATAGATTTCATTTTGAAATTGTTTTGACCATACAATGTYTTTCTTGCAATGGAAATCAACTAATCAAAAGCAGCTCAGAAGGGACCATATAATTTTTTTTAAACCTCTTCTCTGAGAAACTTAAAGTAGTCAAAAAGTAGAGAAAAAGGGAGACAGAGCCCGACGGC
Source organism: Nothoprocta perdicaria (assembly GCF_003342845.1). Taxonomy (NCBI): domain Eukaryota; kingdom Metazoa; phylum Chordata; class Aves; order Tinamiformes; family Tinamidae; genus Nothoprocta; species Nothoprocta perdicaria. The sequence continues at coordinate 460,703 of NW_020455071.1, forward strand.
GTAGTGCTCCCAACCCTTAAGATGTGACAGAAAAATGATTTGGTATTTTAGGACGCAAGCTGCTGTTGCAACTTCTTACAAGGGTTAAATGTAGCTATATAGAGTGAAATTTCCTTTAGAAAGAACATTCCTAATGTCTGAAAATTTCATTTTTCATTCTGTCACCAATTTGGATATTTTGTATGGTTGCACAGGTTAGAATCATGCCCTTTTAACCTTTTGAAGCAAGAACATCATGATTCAAGAGTTTCAAGAGAAGGATACTTTTGATATTTTGATATCGATATGTCTCAGCTAGCAGTAAAAGAATATGTTCATAACTACTGTACTGACTGCATTGTGCCACAGTTTAAAAGACAGAAAAAATCTGTAAGAAAAATGAGATAAAAATAAACTCCAAGTCTTCTAAAGACTTTGGAGAGTGCATGGAGAACGCTTTTTCAGTATAGAATGTAAATCTATGATTTCATAAGATAATGTTCTGATATTTTCAAGTGGATGAAAAGAGCTGGTACCAGCAGTTTCAGTTCTTTAAGAAGCCTTTTCTCTATGAAACTAGATTTAAGAGCTGTCAGCAGGGTGAACATTATAACCACTGATAGGTACAACTCTTCTTACAAACCAGCAGTCTAGAATTTTAAGTCCCCAACTGCTAGGCAGCTGGATGTTCCTTCTGATGACTTTTAGCTAATTATTTTTCACCCTGTGGATTTAGAGAGAAGGAATAGTGAAGCAGGCAGAAAATAACCACTTGTCCCTCTCTTCATTTGAAGAGCCACCTCCTGGAAAAACATGTTCCTTCCTCATGATCCTCTGTTAATTGTTCACCTTCACTTCTGAAATTAAGAAATAGCCACCTATTTAATCAGATGAGGCTCTTATACTGAATCAATCACAGTGCTCTCAGTCTCTAAGTATCCTTGTAAAAATTGTCCAGGGTGGGGGGAGGCAGCTGAGAACTGTTGCTACAGATAAAGCCAAATCAAGGTGCTGCTGAGCAGGCAGAACATTAACATTAACATTTACAACTGCTGCTAGGGGTACTAGCAGGGATTAAAATGGCTTGGGATAGGTTTACGACCACTGTGTCAGTCTTTGGTGAACCAGGACTGTTGGCAGCTGTTAAATCAGCTGTATTACACCTCTTACATTAAGTTATTCATTGAGATTAACAGGGTTAGTGGCTGTTAGCCTACTTCAAATCACTGTCGGACATAAATTTAACACAGTGTTTCCTGTAACTAAAAAAAGGAGTGGGAAAGGACCAAACCATTCCTAACAGTGAATCCTAATGCAGGTGGAAAATTTTCCATTAGAGAAGAGGCATTAGAAAGTGAAATATGTCTTTTCTGGAAGTGCCTSGGTACCCCGTCAGTGCTGATTTGTGTCCCTGTTCATAGCCGAGCTATCCCCGAGCAGAGCTGCTCGTCATCCCTGCCCCAAGCGATGTGAAGCAGTGGAGAAAATCCAGACACTACGGAAGTAAGCTACATGCTTTTACATTGCTCTCCATGTATTTTTCAATAGGGGAAGCACAAATTACACTACACAGGTAATTTGTAAGATGGGAACCAGCCAAAGCCAAGTGTTATGTGCCATTTGCTTGGCACCAAGGTAGAAAGGGAGTGAGTAATCAGCTTCTGTGGCACAATGTTGGCTCTCCAGTGCCAGATTTATAGCTGTGGAGAGCTGTCTTTATCTTACTGCGTGATGTCAGTAGAGCAGRCCACAGTATTGGTGACATTCATGTTAGTCAAATATCATTTCAGATTAGTTATACTCAGAAGTGGCATTTCACTAATATATTTTGACAGTACCTACAAAATACATACTTATCCTTGCCTGTCATCATGTGTTTTTTTTCTGTATTTATAATCTGATGGGCAGCAAGAAGAGGTTCAAGAAGAAATATATAAAAGGTTTGCTGACTTATATGGACACTGAGTTGTTTATCAGCTCCAGAACATGTTTATAGATGTGTTGCATTTATTTTTACATCTCCATGATAGTACAGCTAGCTGAATTCATGCATCTGGGGAACAGAACTACTTACATTGTCAAAAACCTGCATAAGGGATGCTTTCTACTGATGCACGCAACTATATTTTATTGCTTGGGTAGTGAAATGAGAGTTCATGACTTGTAGAACTATTATTGTGCAGAAAGATATTTTCTTTCACATTTTCTACAGTAACCTCTTACAATAATCCAATGTTATCTCTAGCTGAATCCTCGAGGAGGTTCTGGAGAAATTACACCAGACCAGCAGGTCATCTCTGGAGCTGGCTTGGCCCTGCAGCTCAGAGAGCATCCCAGCACAGAGCTGGGAGCACCAGCTGCTGCCGCCATCTTGGCCAGCAAAATTCCTTATGATCAAACCAAGTCTGCAAAACCTTTTCCTCATGCTTACATTTCAAACCATTAATCTGGACTTCTAAGAAAGGTAAATGGTTAGTCAGGGGTATGAGGTGGGTTAAGTACTTATTGGGTCAGAAAAGCAACCTTTTATCATTTTTTTGGGAAGGACAGCAGGAATTCTTAGGATCTCTTTTTTAGGACTGKTATCTTCTGCTAGTCGGAATAAATATTTTAAGAGCCTTGTCTCCTCAGTTTGATTTCTGCGGAACCAAGGTGATGATACTATCTTAATGATGTCTCTCTCAGTGTAGTTTTAGGAAGACTAAAGAGTTAGGATATGGAAAGAGAAATATCATGTGCTGGACAGCAGTATGCAGCTATGTTTACCTGGATGTTCATGTTTGGTGATTTAAAAAAACAAAAAAACAACAACAACAAAAAAAGGTGTGTATGGTGGGAACTAATTGTCCAAATACAAGGCATGTTAGTAATTGGAAAATTGTTTCTSTTATGACTATTTTGTTCAAGAAGAGTCTTTATTTTGTGATTTTCATGGGAGAAATTAGGTGGTCTGTTTTTGCTCAACAGTGTAGACCTTGGTGGTGTTAGAAATGTGCTATGTATTCCACCTTAAACAATGCTGGGATCCTCTCTGCTTTTAAGGTACTAAGAATTATGTACATAAACTAACTCCATTTGTTGCACTACTGGTATGTCTTAAAAGGCTGCTTCTATTATTAGTGAGCACGGTTTCTCACAATCTCAAAGCAAAGATGTTGAATTTGTTATCCATTGCTACAGCTAGGACTGCTGCGAGTGTCTTCTGAGGATCTCTCTGCAGAAGAGGGAAGGTTTTGTGCTTTGTGAGGCTTGGTTGATGTATGGAGTTCAGCATGGAGAAACAATAGAGAATCTGGGTATGCTATTCATACAGCTTGGCCAAAAGAAATATGAGAATAATGTTTCAATTTGAATTGATTTGTTAACTTTATTTTTCAGTTAGCAAAAAAACCATATTTTTTGAGTCTAATCGCATAACAATTCTTTTTGCTTTTCTATACTATTTGACCCTAAGTTTAGTGTATGTAGAGTGCTTTTTTCCAGACATTTGATTGTTCTTTAAAATAAATACAAATATTAAGGCTATGATATAGCTGAGAAGAAAGAAAACCTTCCTCATTGTCTTGAGATTTGCTCTACTTTCTGAAACTGTTACATGTTTTAATTCTTGCACATAATAGAAGATTTTTAAGGCCTTATTAAATGATAAAATATAGGCCTTTCAACTACTTTATGATCAGCTCAAAATATATCTGTGCTTGAATATATTTTATATTCTTCAGAGGGCTGATTAAACTAGTATTCTATTAATATACAACAATTTCCTGTGTTTTATATACATCAGCATGATGGTATATCACTTATAATCTAACAGCCRTGGACTGCCTTGACCTAGTAAGATTCAATTTTGGTTGAACACTCTGCCGTAAAATTTACTTTGTTATCAAATGTGGCATCAGTTTTTATGACCGGATCTGATCAGAAGAAATACAATTAAAATAGGTCTTTCAGAAACAGACCTCTGCTGAGTTTTGCTCAAATGTAACCAGTCGTAACGTGGCTTCCTCAGTTTCCAACATAAAATAAAAAAWTTATTTGGGCTTAAACAGGGAGATTCAAGACTGTTGGTCTGCTGTGAAGGTATCTAGTTGAAGTAGATTGGAATATTTCTGGTATGAAGAGTTTTCAAGAAGAGAACACCAAAAATTCTCTCTTCCATTCTTCTGTACTCATGGATCTAGAGTTTCATATGTTCTGGTGGATTTGCCCAAATGCTTTTGACTTTGCTTTTGACTTTGCTTGTATGTCCTTTCAGCCATTGCTAATTCTGTAGTAGGACTRTTAAGGCAAACAGTGAAAAACAAAAATCCAAACAAAGCAATGTTGGTTAACTCTGTGTGTTACAAGGTTCTTCCTTCAGTCAGAGAACCCTAGCAGGTCTACAGAATGTTTCTGCAAAATAGTGCAAAATCCTGAAAAGTAATTCGGTGCCATCTTACATATTTTTAAGATATTTTTTTCCATGTTTTTGTTATTTTATTTGAATAGAACCTCTATAAAATCTGTAACTCGTAGAGCTCCCATTATTTGGTTGTTTTTCCTCGTAAAATACATTGGCGTCACCTTGCTGYCATTGTTGACCTTCATGGGAACTGAAAACTGTTAATTGAATGAATATCACCTTGTAGAGTAAATACACATTGCATACTGGAAAGTTTAGTTWTCTTTCCCTTCTGATGAGTTTTCTAGATTGTCAGGTGAATGCTATTGAAGAATATTGAGTTTTCGTTATTGCTACTGTGTCTAAAGAATTCTTAATATAAGAAAAGATTTAATTCTTCACAAAGTACTCTATAAAATGCATTGCATCAGATTCTGTTTTCTAAACATCTGAAATTCTACCCCCCTGGAATTCACATAGATATTATATTAGGCTAGTGAATAAAAATGCTGTTTTTTTTTTTTTTTAACTTAGATTTAATTGGGCTTTTGTTCAGCAGATAATTGCTTAGACTGCAAAGCTAGACTTTTTTAATACATGCACATAAAATGCATGTAAAGTAATTAAAATAGAGTTCTCTTCCAAAATGGCAAAACACCAAGGAAGTGCATATAAAGGCTAAAGTATACAGCATTTAAATATTGCAGTTCAGTGGAAAGGCAGTTTTACAAAAGCTTGAGCTTTCCCTTTCAGCTGTGAGCAGAAGATTGTCAGTGCACAGATATCCCCAGGGACCATAACTGTTTAATTTTCAAGCTTTCCACTGGAAGGATGAAAATACTGTCAGTAAAAGAGACACATAAAGAGGAGAAGTAGTTGTGAACACAACAAAACATTAATGTCTTGTTCTTCTGGTTAGAGACTTCCTAGGTCACCACTGAAACCTCACTTGGTGTCCATTCTACATTCCAGTGAATATAGATAAATACAARTAATTTATATTTATTGGTGGTTATATGTTACTGGATTAATAAGAAGAATTTATCTTATCACACTTTCATTACCAAAGCTTTTAAAATCTTTATTCCAATGAGGATATCTAACCATTCAAACAATGAGGATGGTTGACTACCTTGAGAGATTGAAGACTGGTAATCATGAGGTATGACAACATCAGAAAGTAGTGTGGCCCTGTAGAAGCAGAACTGTGGAGTTAAGTGATATAACTGGTATCTGGTATAACAGATATTATGACTATACCATACACCATATCAGAGGATTTTAGTTCAGACTATTTCTAATCTGTTCCTGTAGACTAGATGCCCTGTAACAGGSACTGTTTATTGCTGTTTATCTATTCATGTGCTCTGAAGACAACTTCTTGGTGTGAAGAGCAAGAGTGGACTACTGGGAATTTGCTTCAATAAATGGTCTCCTCTCCAGGTATGAACTAAAATGTCTATGGGATGCTCCCACTAAGTGATGCTCACAGTGTCGCTTGCAAAGCAAKGCAATGGCTTATTCTTGTACGCCATTGCAAATTCCAGCTGTGTTCTAATATACTAGATTATACTCCAAACTTAGGTCAGCAAATAATGACAGTGACTTAAACCAGGAGAATTTTCTTATACTGTTTTGAGCTTCTGCCATTGCAGGACCATTTCTCTTCTTAAGAATGTCCCTTTCCATCACCACAGCTCTATGACTCCAAGCAGCAATGGTTCAGCGGCTAGCAGTGGAACTAACAATAAGGAATTCAGGGAATTTAGTATCTCTTGCTGAGAGAAGCGCAGTCAGACAATTAGTTTTGGGTGTCCTGTAAATCTGAGTGCTTAATAATGCCAACTTTTTTTTTTTTTTTTTTTTGGTTAGGGAGAAAAATAGGGACATATGCTTATAGGGACATATTCTTCTTTAGCTTATATTCTAAAACATAAGGCCTTCCATCTTCTAACCTTCACGTCTTGCTTCCAGGGATTGCATTCAAAATAGTTTCTAATCGGGGAAGCAGCATGCTGTCTTYTGGATATTGCTGAATTTAGAGATAACTTGAAAGAATTAAGTTTCAGGTATGAGAAAATGAGATTTCATGAAAAAAGAATATGTAGATATTCTAGCCGTTGGGCTTACAATTAAGCCCATTTTTTGTTGTTGTTGCTTTTACTAGCAACTGGAATATTTCCCAGTGTTGTAAAATTGGTTGTCGTTTTGTGTTATTGTACTGCTTGTGACAGATAGCAGTTTAACTGCCCTGAAAACCCAAGTCCTCTGTTTTTATCAACAAAACAGGTTCAGTAAAGGCACAAGGAATATAAGCTTCCCCGTCCTGCTCAATCAATATGCCTCAACCCTGACCTGAAAGAATATCTCTAAGGGCAAAGACATTTGTTAAATTTCTTTTCCAATTAATTTGACAGCTCTACTGAGACTACTACCAAAAGTACTAATTCATGCTAATTGCAGTAGTGGACCTGTGTCACCTGGGAGCCCAGATGAGCTCCTCTTAGCATCACAAAACCCACCAAGCCACATTTCGATTAGGAGGTGTCTTACACAGGGAGTAAGAACACTAGATTCAGATCTTGTTCTGCATTACCATGGGTGACTCATATAAAAAAGTCTGCTTTAATTTCTTCACCTGTAAAATGGGGACAAGAATCATCTTCTGCATGTGTTAACACATGTGGAAAATTTCAGGACAATATTCAATCTTAATAAATGCAAAATAATCTTTGGTTCATCCTAGAGAGAAAACATAGACTTTTCATACTTCTGATTTAACTGTTTTGACTCAGAATGCATGCACTGCCTTAGAAAATGGTGGATGTAAGCCAAATGAAAGCAAAATGAAGCCCTAAATAGGTTTAAAAAAATCAAGAAAAAAAAGGGGAAAAAAAAAAAAAAAAAAAAAAAAAAAGAGGGTAAGGGAGAAAACATAGTACAAAATGTAAATTAAACATTTTTTATTGGAAGTATTATGAAGAGCATTAAGGACTTTTTCCACTAGAAGAAGAGACTGCAGAACTATAGAAGAGGGGTAGAAGATTCTCCCATGAAAGTTGATTGAAAAATTTGAGATTGCTCATCACAGGGATGATAAATAAGTAGAACTATTTAAATGAGGATTAGAGAAGATTAAATGAGGTTTAGAGAGGATGCATCAGGAGTATATGTTCTCCTTATCCAGTAATATTAAACAAGAATACCTTGATCTAGCTAAATGGTGGCCAATCTTAAACTGAAGGAAGGACATATATTTTTATGCACACTAATTAGACTGTGGAGAGGAATGTCAAAGAAATTCATTGAGGCTGAGAATTCAGCAGCAAAGGTTGGATATTCTACATGTATGCCAATAATACAGAAGGTTGTCCTACTTAATCACTGTTAAAAATTAAACATATTAAACCTTGTGTTTCAGATTCTTGAAATGATTTGTAGATATTAAAGATGAGGGTAAGATAATGGAGGACAAATGACTGTACTCCATCTGCCTTTCTCTTGCACTTCTGTTTAATATAACTACCATCGGAGACAAGATTTTATTTGCTTGTTTGTTTTTCAGAAAAGTTCTCCTATATAAAAATGATGCTTGAGCAAGAGTAAGYCACAGTGCCCCCTTGGTATTCCTTAATGGTAGTATGGAGCTCTATTTATTACATAGGTGTTAAAAGAAAATGATTGTCTGATGCTTTTGAGATCCCACATCTGTTTTGCCTTCCAGGAGACCATAATTTAATTTTAAAGGGAAAGAGTCTTAATGGCTTCTTTATCTTTGCCAATAGTGTTTTAAAATTTCTAAATTTCTAATTTCTAAATTATACAACTACTTGTTCTTTTTTTTTCTGGTTCAAGCTGATTCTGACTTTTCCTGGAATTTCTTTAATTTAGAGTTTTTTCTCCAAAATACAGCCTAGACTAGGAAGTTATTTTTCATCTCTCTCTGGATTTAGAAAAAAAATAGGGGGGGCAAAGGAGGTTCTTTGTTAGAAAAAGCAATAGTGTAAAATATCTCAATGTGCCCAGCGTCTGCTTCAGGAAAGCATCTTGTTTAAGGAAAGTAGAAGACTGTGCTTATAAACATGGATTTATTAAATTCTCTCTTTAAATATTTGCTTAAGTGTTTCAACAAAGATGAGTGAAATAAAAGTAGATCTTTGCTTATATTGTTTAAATTCTGAATCAAGACTCCGATTCCCAGTGCATTCCCATTGAAATAATTCTTCCAAAAGCTACCAGCCTTGTGGAGCAAGATATTTGTGTGCCCCCAGGCAACATCTTTACAGTAATGCTGTGTTTAAGACCTGCTAGCTTTGACACTGCACTTCTAACAATGCTCCTTAACAAAAGAGATACAGAAGCCTGCTGGAACTGGAGCTTTTGCAGTGTTATTCCCCCAGGATAAAGCTATCTCRTATGTACATATAATTAATATGTCTGCCAGTAACTGTTATTAAACAAAGAACAAGAATTGTTTCTGCTGAACAACTTGACCTGAGAGTAAAGCCAATTTAAAAAGCATCTGATTAAAGGACGTTAAGGTCACAGATCACTGTAAAATAGGAAGTGGAAAGGAAAAGCAGAGATTTACTTATGTGTTAGATTAAATGCTACTGAATATGTTTTGTATACTAGCAGCAACTTTCAGGAGGTTTTTTTTTTTAAAAAAAAAAAAAAAAAAAGGTTCTCCAAAGATTTCTTTGTAGAGGCGTTTCACTGTTACATAGTCGGGAATCCTTGCTGCACAAATACCGTGCAGGCCATCCTGCTGGAGCCGATACTAGTTAGGAAATACTGAGGCGAGCAGAGATCATTTCCTGAATCCTCAAGGCTGTTGGGCTGCTACAGTTGGAGGAGGTCTGGTGATGGAAAAGAAATGGTGCTGCTTTTGTGGATTGCCCATTTCTTCCAGCAGTGGACAGCTGTAGTAATTCTTCAAATCTGTCAGCAGCTTTGTCTGCGATTACTGTATTTTCTTTCCGGTTTGTAGATGCACAAGTGCACTTGATGCATGTTTCTCTCTTTTCCCCTTTAAGTTATGTAGTAAGGAATAGCTGCATTTAAAACATTTACTTGAAACTTTTACTGTTTTACTGTTTAAAAATGCAGACATAAGATTGCCTCATACACAGAAAATATGATAACAGCTCTTTTTTTATTTGCTTATAGAGCTTAACAAAAGCCTGTGCTATGCTCTGTGTTCCTGCCAGCTGGTTTGTAATTATTTCAGATATTGTGTATAACCTTCTGGAGACTAGAGTGAAGATATAACAGTTGTTACATCTCGATGAAAGAATCATTTTAAGTTTTTATTTCCTCCATAAACAGAACTGCCTGCCATGGGCAGTCGATGGAAGTCAACATCCTTCCCTTTTTCCACAAATATTCTTACCTTGATGATAGCAGAGTCTGTTGCACAAGAACTGAACTCTTTCTCCATGTGATTTCCCTCCTGCACTTAGCTGAGATGGAGCACGTGCCAGCACCACAACCCAGCAAAGCGCAAGCGTGCTGTGCCGGTGCAGTTTCCTTCATTGAGGATCCCCACCAGATAAAAAGAGTTAGCCATTTTTCTCCTTACCAGACATAAGGAGTTATCAAAGTGCAACACTGTCCCCCAGTTCTGTGCCCCCCATTTCTACTGTTATGAAGTGTACTTAGCTTTGAAACTTACTCCTTTAAGTTATATCTTGGTGTTTGCTCAGTTCTCATAGCTTGCCTTAATTTCAGTGGGAATTGAGAATACACTGTAACTTTTAAAAGACTTTAGGGCTAGGAAGCTGTGTAAGCAAGACACTTGGAGAGAAAAGATGTGCACATAGCAATGCAGCTTTTTGTATAGTAATGGACAATGAGAGCTGCTGAAAAGTATTTCTTTTGCAGGAGATATACACTATAGTGCGCTGTTTCTGCTGAGGGGGATGCCATGGTGAACATGGGAGGAAGAAATGTGGCATTTTTGGTGTCAGAAGGATGTGCAGCAGAAGCTTCTCGTGGGAGAACTCTGGGCAGAATTCTACCTTCACATCCCACTCTTTGTGTAGCCAAGCCAGGGCTGTGGCATCTCCAGATAGTGTTGTTTTTCATGTGCTGCTTGAGTAACGCATATGGGTGGATGTAATTTGGGACAGAGGTGTGAAATGAGCAGTTATGAAATCTTAAATTTACGTTTATCATGATTTCTCTCTCTCTTTTTTTTTCTTTTTTTTTTTTTTTTTTTAATCTGAGATACAGTACCAAGGGGAATAAACAATTAGCCCAAGGAAACAAAAGTGGTTTTGAGACTTATCTTAGCCAAGCCAGGGCTGTGGCATCTCCAGATAGTGTTGTTTTTCATGTGCTGCTTGAGTAACGCATATGGGTGGATGTAATTTGGGACAGAGGTGTGAAATGAGCAGTTATGAAATCTTAAATTTACGTTTATCATGATTTCTCTCTCTCTTTTTTTTTCTTTTTTTTTTTTTTTTTTTTAATCTGAGATACAGTACAAGGGGAATAAACAATTAGCCCAAGGAAACCGAGGTGGTTTTGAGACTTATCTGAGGTTAATCTGTGCTGTTGGTTATGCCGTCCATTTTCACAAGCTGACAGCTCTGCTGCACCTCATTTTGCRTGTGCCTGTGTGTGGGGATGGGTGTGAACGTGCTGTTTGGTTACTGGTGATAAATATAGTGCCGTTGTCATCTCTGAGTGCGAACATAATGCGCGTACTGTAGAAGAAGCACTGTGCAAATGATTTTAAAAGGGACCTGAGGACGTTTCAGGTTTTATCTCCGAGCCCAGGTGACCTGCTGGGTGCAAGAGGCCTCCACACACACTGGCGATGCTGAAGCTAATCCTTTGGCTCCAGGGCTGCTGTAAGAGGCTCTGTTGCTGGCTGGTGCACGATGTTCAGGGCAAATCGAAGCCAGGGCGATTTGCAGGGCCCTGGGAACAGGCTGCCCCCAGGAGCAGCACCTTCCGACCCGCTCCGTAGAGCAGAAACAGGTGATGGGTGTCCCAGGCCTGTCAGGCTAAAGCAAGGCAGTGGTGCTAGAACACCCACAAGCCTTACTCATTCACGTTTTATTTCTCTTATTTTCCTGGTGCTGGGCTTTCATGCCACAGTAGCGTTTCGCCCTTAGGCCTTCTTTTTGCTTACGGAAGAGCAGAGGAACAAAGGAAGGAAACGCTYGATGCCCCAGGAATCGCAGCCCGTTGCGCACACTGCTGAACGACGGCGTCCGTCCGCCGAGCTCTGCACCAAGGCAGCGAGCCCCCAGCCCGTGCACCCCTGCCCAGCAGCATGCAGAGGCTGGGGCTCCCCTCGGACGGCGGCACGCAGCTCCCTTTGCAGCCAGGCCGTTGCCTCGACCTCGTGCTGGCGAACGGGCGCCGTCAGGCCGGCGATGCCACGGCCAGGAAATCCTCTGCCCAGGCAGCTCCGGCTCGGGTCGTTAGTTTGGGTTTGCCATGGGGAATTGCTCTGTGCAAGAGAGGGCTGCAGGGTCAGAATGCTCAAGCAATTTACTAACAGCTTTATATTTTAATTTAAAATTAATGCAAATCGAAATGAATCGTTTAACCCTTAATTAGGACCGTGTTTTCCTTTCAAACACCTTAGTCAAAGGCAAAATTCACTCTGCTGTTGCAGATGGTCATATTTCTTTTAGCAGTAACTACCACAGTGTGCTATGTACATTTGTTTTGCTCTCACTGAGGTGTCTTTCCCTCCTTTGGTCTGTGACTAAGGCAGCCCCATTGGTTATAGCTTCAGGAAACTCATTTTTATACAATAGTGAGGACAACTGCTGTCCTGAAACTGGTACCAGTTAACTTCAGGTAACTTCAATAAAGTCAGTATTGCTTACATTCGACTAAAAGAGACTGAAACCTGACTACATATTGTTCTAAATGAGTATTTTAGATGGGAATTGTCGCATGAGTTACCACTGTCAACATGCATTGGGTATTGGGCTTGAGGAGGCTGTGAAAAGCAAAACAAAATAGCCTTGTTGTGTAGCTTGYACGACAAATATAGTAACTCTCAAGATTTTCTTTCCCCCATTTTAGTGTGTTGAGACTATTTTTTCCTGATCCATTGCATCTGCTTCCTATCACATTGTTTGTCCTTCAGCAGCRCTGTCTATTTGTTATTTATTGCCGGGAGTGGTTGACATGGGTATGAAGACTGGAGCTTTTCCTTCCTTCCCAAGCCCCACGGTGTGGTGGGCTGGAAGCTCTCGGCACAGGATCCAAGGGCTGCCCCAYCACTGAGCCATGGTGGTGAAGGTCCCCACGGAAGATTTCTTGCCCTCCACAGGGAGCAGCAGCTGCAGCCTAGGCTGTCGTGGCAGTAAATGAAGAGTTCTCCTTCCAAACCTTTTGCTGTCCCACCTCCTCCCAGCCACAGCCATCATGGATAGCTTTGAATGCTTCAAGTGAAAACACTACAAATATTGTCTAGTGGTTCTTTTTTTTTCCCTCACTTTTTTTTTTAATGTTAAGTCATTATGAAAAGTCAGTACTTTAAGCGATTAAAGACAAACTTAAACTCATTCTTCTCTAATTAGAGAGTTAATTAGAGACTCTAATTCTGAGTTAAACTCAGATAAACTCATTCTTCTTTAATTTCTAGAAGCTTCTAGAAGAAAATGTTAAGAAACAGCAAGTGCTGCTCACAGCTGGTTTCTATGCTGAAATTACAGATTCTGTGAAGATTTCATTGTGCCAGTGCTTTTTTTTTTTGTCAGCCCAGCTGAAACCAAAGCAGTGGTATTCACCTCGAAAAGCCGAACTCTCATCCGTCAATTAGTGTGGTCCAGTTTTTCTTACATACCAAGAAGAATCCATCTTGAGCTAAAAACTTTTTCTCTCTTGTATATCAAAAATCTAAAAAATGACTAAGAAAAGAAGAGTAAATATGTTGTGACTGGTTCTTATCAGCACTTCCTTTCCAAGCTTTAATTTCAGGTGTAATTGCTTTTTTTTCTCCTTTGGGCTGCAATGGTGAATAATCTTAAATTGATCTGACAGTGAGAAGAAGAAAGCTCAAGACAGCCTGARGGGAAGGTACAAATCACATTGCCCTCCTAGGGCATATGGGGGCAGCAAGGATATAACTAGGTCCCCCCACGCAGACTGCTTGCTCTGGAGAACAATAGAGGAAGCATAAAACAATAGGATTCCCCTGCAGTGTGGTGCTACTGGAATGATGCTTCCTRCACCCTCCTCTTTCTCTTTTCTCCATGCCACACACCACCTTTTCTTAAAGAAGGTCTAGCGGTTTCCACCGGAGGGAATCAATGAGAGACCCTCATTAACGGAGCAATTGGTGCCTGCATTTATCTTCCTCGACCTACAAAATACATTTGCTTCTTATGTGAGCTTGYATACTTATGTTAAACTAATTACTGTATGAAATCATTGATGATAGGTGCTTTGAAAATGCATATTAGAAAGGGTGTGTTTTAGTGCTTCGTATATGTGGACTCATATACTCTTTTTTTTTTTCCCCCCCAAACTGAATGTTTTTATTCAGACCAGCAGGGGCCATTATATGCCAAGGGACACTAAAATAATTTAAGAGCCTATGTCAAAAGATGGGAAGAAGAAGCACCTCATATTGACTCTGACACATTTGTCGTAAGGCAGTATTTGGAAGGCAGTGAGTTTTGAGCCTTGAAAGTAGAAAGGCAGCAAAAMCAAAACCAAAAAGCCAACGCTGTGGTGTTTGATATATTTGTTCCTGGAGAGGTGTTTAAGAGTGCTTGCGGTTTCCTTTATGTTCCTAAGTAAAACAAACAAAAATCCACAAATATCCTCAAAGCCTTTAAGAAGATGATATCAAAAGTAAACTGTGGCTAAAGCAGGACAGGCTTTAGCGGATCCTGCAGATTGATGCTAAGCCRTGTGAACTACAAGGGCCTTTTTTAGCAATTCGCTTTTCAAAAATGGCCTGGTGGGCCCACACATCAGAGGCTCAAATATTAGATCATTTCATTAGGGCCAACRGGAGAGAACTGTGTGGGATGTCTTTCTCAACCCTTTTGTTAGCACAGAAGTAAGAGGCAGAAGTAGCAGCTGCAGCCAGGCAGGCTTTATTTGCAAGGTTTGTGAAGTGCTAAAGGGTGGCTAAGTTTAGCGCTTCCTTGTTAAACATTTCATATTTCTCAGACTGTTTGATGTAGTGCGAGTTCTTTATTAAGATGTTGTAAAGTAGGACGTGCGTGTGGGGGGTTCTTGTTTTCCTTCTGCTTTTCAGTGAGTCTCGCTTAGGTGTTTGACACCAAAGACTAAAAAAATTGCCTAACTCGGCAATTAATATTGGCCTTTAGATGTTAATGTGGAGGTCAAACATAAAGTTTAATACTACTTCTTAAAAGTGCTGGGATTGTTATTCTATTTTTTTTTTCTTCTCTCATTCCCTGTATTGGCATTTTCTTCTGTTTGGGCAGCAAATGAATGAATTCAAAAGACCCACATCGTCTTGTATCCTGTATTTTGTACTACATTGCTGAATCATTTTATCTCCGTAAGTAGAATGAAAACAGTGTGCCTATTTAGGCATACCTTAAGACTGATGAACTCATTCTCTGGCTTCAAATTAACATCTAAATCAGTGACAAGTTTAAGGCCATTTTAACTAAGTTTGACTGTCCAGGCTTCAGACACACAACTAAGTTTGACTGTCCAGGCTTCAGACACACACACAAAAAAATCTGAACATGTTTTAAGACATGTTCACTTTTGTTACATTTTCTGTTAACTGATGCTTTGGTATGAGAACAATTTTACTTGGTAAATTGCATTTGGAGAAGGATGTATTTCTTGGATAGAAACAACAGCTGAATAGTAAAGTTTGATGATTGTTATCTGCTGTGGGTTTTTTTATTATTATTTTCAAATGGTGAGATGATCAGAAAGGAATCAACAGTGTTGTTTTGCTCCATGTTCTTGAAAAGTTATTTACTTAATTGCTCATTTCTGCAGCTTATTTCAAGGACTGTTTTCTTTGTTTTCTTCTSATGTAAATGTGGCTCAGAGTCCATATAAAATGCAGCATGAGCAGAGGTAGGAGGACTGTGCCAATGTTAGTGAACAACAACACCTGGAGTTTGTCAGAGGCAGCTCATGTGGGCTCAAGCACCGTCAATGGAGGACTAGGTTACTGCTAAAATCATCACAGTAGTAAAGACCATGCGAGTTTCTGATATTCTCTCAATATCAAAAGCAGCTCATTGAGCTTGCTCTTTGGTCCTTCAGAGATACTGTAGTACAATACAGGGCCAGTGCTTTTGTAAATTTAACCAGATGGGAAGAATAAGGAAAGTTCTGATAATGTAAAGTAGGAATTATTTCTTGTTAGAGGTGCAATCCACTTGTGTTTGTTTTGTTTTAATCCACTCAAAATTAAATACAAATCAAAGTTTATGCACAAAGAACTCATATTATATCAAGAGGCTTTAGTGCCATCATTTTTCTTATTAAGAGCGAATCTCTATTTTGTAGATTGTTAACATTCTCAAAAATATGACCTGTGTATGGATAGATTGCAGGATAACAACAAAATTACGTGTTAAAATCAAGGAGGTGTCTATGGATTTTAAAACTACACTATTGTCATTTTTCAGTTTGTCGACCTGGGTTCTACAAAGCCTTTCCTGGCAACGTGAAATGTGCCAAATGCCCACCCCACAGCTCTACGTATGAAGATGGGTCTCTGAACTGCAGGTGTGAAAAGAATTTCTTTCGCTCTGAGAAAGACCCTCCATCCATGGCTTGCACCAGTGAGTAGCATCATTACGCTTGRGCTGTCTTCCTTCATCTGTATCTCAGCAGCTTGCTTGCTTCCTCTCACATCCCATTTTAATCAGCCCTTCACTTCCTCCCAAGTCATCTTATGTGTTGGACAGGTTACCAAAAATTGTTGGGCTAAGTTTGTGGGTTGTTCTCCTCAGTATTCTCCTTGTTGTTTTCTGTCAGACTTGAGAAGCTGAGCTAGGATTTTAAGTTGTTATCAATATTTTCAGGAACATCCCTGTCTAATCTCAATAACTGCCTTGTACAACTCTGAGACTCTCCCAGAGTCCTGAGCTGTATATTGAAAATGCCATATGGCTGTAGGAAAATATGGTCCATGATCATCTGTAGCTGTAGTTCAGTAGAATAATTCAGGAGTCCCTTCACGAAAATATTTGAAAGTGTTTGGTTATTTATGTTTGTCACTCTTGTATTTGCTCCCATCCAGGAACACTACAGAAAAGTTCATGCTTCTCCATTCCTGTTTCCTTTTCGTAGGACCACCATCTGCTCCAAGAAATGTGATCTCTAACATCAATGAGACATCTGTTATCCTGGACTGGAGCTGGCCTCTTGACACAGGAGGTCGGAAAGATGTCACTTTCAACATCATTTGCAAAAAATGTGGAGGAAACACCAAGATGTGTGAGCCATGTAGTGAGAATGTGCGATTCTTGCCCCGTCAGATTGGACTCACCAACACAACAGTGACAGTAGTGGACCTTTTGGCACACACCAATTACACTTTTGAGATTGATGCAGTCAATGGTGTATCTGACTTGAGTACGCTTTCCAGACAATTTGCTGCTGTCAGCATCACAACTAATCAGGCTGGTGAGTCTCTTTCTGATTCCCTTTTCTGTGCTGAGACCTGAAGTGGCTTCATCTCCTTTCCCTGTTTCACAAAAGGGAGATTAAATGTTTATCTGCTAACGTAACTGATTGACTTGTATGCGCTGGTAAATATAAAAGGAGAAAAAACCCGCTGTGTGTTGCTGTCAAAGGAACTGGCAGCATGGTTGTTATGATTAGCTCTTAGTCCCTAGTTAATAGTCTCTAATAGCATACTCATATGATTCCATAGCCAGAATGTGTTTTATTAATAAAAACATATTTTAATAAAACACTCATTTCAATAACCTCCAACATAAATTACTGTAGTAATCCTAGTGATTAATTTTGATTGAATAGAAGTGAAAAAATGTTTTGATGTTAGACACATAAGAAGCTAATATTAGAGAGTTTTAAAACACTTTATTATTTTTCTTCCCTCTTAGCAAGTTGTCTCACCAGCTCTGAATCATTGCCAGTGTTATGGGGGTGTGGAACTGAATACTGAATTAGGTTCTAGTCTCTTAGCTCAGAGTGTGCAGTGGGACTGCTGTGCTTCTATGGAGACTTATTAAAGTCATTGAGGCCCTGCATGAACACAGCCAGCAGTATCCTCGAATCAGGACATTTGTCACAGCTGCACTGATGACTGCATTTGTTTCTAACTTGCCAGTGTTTAATTTATCTGAAAGATCTGAAGAATCTGGTCCATTTGCCACTTTTTGGATACCAAGATTGCAGCAGTGTTTGCCAGTGAAAGAAGAGAGTAGGTCCTTAAATTTCTATATTTCAACCTCATGCAGCTTATCAAGAGGCTTACGGGAAATATGTGCTTGTGCAGTGATCCTGCTCCCATGTCCTCCTGCCCTGTG
Organism: Nothoprocta perdicaria; assembly: GCF_003342845.1. Lineage (NCBI taxonomy): Eukaryota > Metazoa > Chordata > Aves > Tinamiformes > Tinamidae > Nothoprocta > Nothoprocta perdicaria. Next base: position 478,547 of record NW_020455071.1, read on the forward strand.
CAGTGTCCCGAAAATGCCAACGTTTCTATCTCTTCAAAGTGCATACCAAGTTAATGCGATACTATGTAGGTGTTCTCCTAGTACAATATGTTATTACAGTGTTTTTCATTCTGCTCCTTTGATCACAGACATCCTAAGTCTTGATAGAGACTTAGAAATGTGAGAATACCCTGGATTCAGCATGAGAGCAGCCAGTGAATTTCTAGTTTCTGTGGAGGACCAAGCTGTAAGCAGATACAGATGAGTCTGCCTATTTGAAATCCCTTCTCCTGCTCTTTTTCACCCAGGCATTTGCCTCAGTTCTAAAGCTTGAATTTTGTATCCATTCCAAGTAACTTACTACTGTTGTAATTGTATTTCTGATATTTTTCTGTCAGGAACATGAGCAGCCCTTGCGTAGCCATTCCCTTTTGCAATATTTTTTTACTTTTATGCATAGTTAATTTTTGCTTTAAATGTATTTAGGTGATGTAGATTACTACAGATTTAATTGTGCTATCCCTTGGTCGTGGTGAATGGTTTGCTTTGTTAAATTTCCACTACAAGGAAGGAAAAGTGCTTTCAATATGTGTATAAGCCATGTTTTTAAGCATAATTACAAAAATGCAATTTCTCTAGCATTCCTTTCCTGACCAGAAAGTAAAAGGACAGTAAAAAGGAAAGTCTGGAGATCTTGGGTTACATTATAATTAAGTGTTTATCTGTACATATTCCAAGTAAGAATGAAAGCACTGCTGAGCTATATCTGGAGGAGACCAGGAGACTCTGAAAGCCAAATATGACTCCAGGGTGATCATTTGTACTGTCTGACTACAATTATGTTCCTTCAGGGACAGAAGTATCCAACAGTTGGCTAAACTTTTGGTTAAATGACTAAACTAGGCTGGACTCAGAAGAAAGTAGGCGAAGCTTCCTGCTTTGAGGAAGTGCTCTGTGCGTGATACATCATATGTAATGGTACATAAGGTTCAGTGCAGCCCAACAGAGCCTTAAAATGGAGCCATTGGCAAGCCCACAGAGGAAGTGATGGCGAGAAGCAGGCTGTGAGTTTTGGAGGGACAACTGAAATGTAGATGAAACATAAGACCTGGGTCTCTTCTCCAGGACTGCCTCAGTCCAGATCGCCTGAATGCAGGATATTTCACTTCTGCCAGCCCTGATTTGAGAGCCCTCTACTCATGCAGTGGGTGTGATGAAGTTGCAGTTTTAATCCTCAAATGGCAGTAGACAGGTCTTTCTTAAATGTATTTAGGGTCAAGGTCTGTTTAGGGTTTGGTCTGTCAGGGTCCAGCCCAGATTAGTTCCAAGTGCAAATCTCATACAGAACGTTCTTTACCTGCATAAATCACCCGTATTCCCACGTGTGAATTTCCAGCAGCCTAAGGCAAAATAGAGGAATATTTTATATTTTCTAATAGTGAAACTGTGATTTTATGGCAGTTCTCTTGGTGGTAAAAGTCATACATTGCAAAAACGCAGTTCAAGAGAGGCATCAGTCTGTGTTACATTTGCTGGGTCTCTGAGCTCCAAAGGCTCCCCTGAAAATTGAACAAATGTTTCTCTCCATGTTTCTCACTATGCACATGGGCATATCTACTATGAATCCGTCACTAGCCTAATTGATTAGAAAATGCATAGTTCTTATTCTCTCTAATGTGGCAACTGGGAGATCTGCTAGAGTGTGCTAAAATAAATTCAGCTAGTACACTAGCAAGTCATTTTACTAGCAACTCCATTGCTGTATGTAATCTCCGTGTATATATACACATACAGATATTTATTAGGTGTATAGGTATGTGTGTGTATATACGCACACATATAAATACACAGAGATATGTGTGTATGTATGTATATATATACACACACATTTAAATTCATGTGTGCGTGTGCACAGAGTCATCTTTAATGTTGCTGAGTCTTGTAAATGAATTCTTCAATAGGATTTTACTAGAGAGTTTTCAAAACTGATTTGAAAATAAAATGTTTCATTGTCAAAAGTAAAGTCAGAAACATTCAGAGTCTGAATCTGCTACTGCTGTAAATTCAAGGAAGATATATTTGACAACGTAAAACTGGTGTAAAGCCATGATTCTGACCCCTGAATCAAGGGTAATTCAGAATCATTTGAGGAATCAGATTGTCTTTTTTTTTGGTCTAGCTGGATGGGTAAAGTTTTACTTTGCTTTTACTATAGTTTACTTTCCTTTTGTTCCAGTGAAGGTTAATGAGAGGCATCTCTGAATAAAACAGTTTTTWGTAAAATATAGCTATACAGATATGAAACTGATATTCCTCATTCTTATTAGTCTTTCCATCTTCATATGGAAATAGAAGGGGATGGACGCACATTTCTCTTTTAATTTAGCTCATCTGGATCAGTTTAAATCATCCTCTTTGATTGCGTTGCCACTTGATGTGACATCCACAGAACTATATTGAAGCATTCTCCTGCTTCCCCTTGCTTCTTGCAGGCGGGGAAGGAACCACTTCCACTCACCTCCCATCAATATGTTGCACCACACTGATGTTATCTCCTAATAACACCAATCGACCCTATTTAGAAAGGGTCACTGACTGCTACGGGAGATTATAGGGAATTCAGCATCCCTAGAGGTGGTATGCTAATGGTGAATGTGCCATGCAGAGAGGCTGACAGCTGTGCCCACTGCCTGGCTCGTCACTAGGATCATCAAGCGAGTGGCGTTTGTGTAAAGATATTTTAGGTTTGTTGAGATTTTTTTTTAATCACAGCTTAAACAAAAGTCCATTGTAAGAATGTATATCTACAAAGATTGGAATGTTGTAGCTTCTCTGAAGCTTTGTAAATGAAGGGACAAGGTGTGCAATGCCAGCTAAGGCTCTTCTGTGTATATCTACATGTACTGTCTGTGGGCTGTGCTAAGCAAAAAAACTCCCACTAGAACCCGAAGAGGTTTTAAATGGAAATAGGTTACAGAAACCACAGGATTTGGTAGCAGAAACATAGTTGTGCTGGTTTGGTATTCWGTGGCCCAACAGTGAAGGAGGCTGTTTTCCGGTGCTGTTTCTGTAGCCTTTGATAAAGGATATACATATGTTGAACTCATCTTTTTTGATGCTGTGTGAGAAATTAGCAGTTAGATTTTTGGTAACATCACTGCTTTTATGGTATCAKGTATTGTCATACAGGTTTTAGGTATGACTGAGGAATGCTGAGCAAAAAGATTACTGCTTCAATCTAAGTTGAACAGTGCAATAGGCTTAACTGCACTTTAGACAGTTATTTTCTCTACAGAAGTATTTGCAAGCCGGAGGAGATAAGAACTTTAAGAAATCAGAGCCACCACTAGACATTACTCTGTCAGATGGATGTTAAGAAGTCTTAGCCATCCCATTGATATCCCAGCACACACAATTCCCTGCTCTTCTTTCTTCCTAGCAGATCTGGAGAAAATCCTCACCATACAGGAAATGGTTCTCTTTGTTTGATCTTAACTCCGTTTGCTTAGTTTTGTTTAACTTTGTATTTGTGAGTTCTAACAGCTATAAACTCACACAAACAGCATGACAATGGCATGACTTAATTTCAGGTTTTCATTGTGTTTGCCATGTAAAACAAAGCAAATACAGAAAATATCCTCAGCTTGCTRGAACTAAGGAAAGTCTCAAAGTGAGCTATAACACAACACAAATAAAACTCTGATGCGATCTTCCTAAAGGGAGCGGCTTTTCCTGTCTRAAAGGTAAGAGTTGTACCTGCGCAAATCCAACTCAGTGAACTCAATTGACTATAAGCATATACATTATAATAAATGTCCATTATGATAAGAGTCCACTACTTGGACTCTTGATATTATCCTTAATCTCTGACGTGTAATTCTGGTGAGCTTTGCCCAGCATGCTCTTTTCAGTCTTTAACATTCCTAGAGTTGACTGTGGCCTGTGCTTGAGGATCAGCAGCCCCATGCACCACTACAGGCTGTGAGCTGGCCAGCTGCAAAGCAACTTGGCAGAGAAAGACTCCAGGCCCTGGTGCACAAGAGGGCATGACAGTAATGTGCCCTTGCAGCAAAGAAGGCCAACAGCACCTGGGTTTGCATTCAAGTGAGGGAAGTGGGAAGAGCGATCAAGTGAGGTGATTGTTCTTCTCTGCTCTGGTGAGGCCACACCTAGTGTCCTGAGTCCAGTTCTGGTCTCCATATTACTACAAAACTGTGGATCTGTTGGATTGAGTCTAGTGAGGAGACACAAAGAGGCTGAAGCATCTCTCATACAAGGAGAGGCTGAAAGATCTGGGACTGTTTAACCTGGAGAAGAGAAGGTGCAGGTGAGATCTTATCACTGTTTATAAAAGCCTGATGGGAGACTGTAAAGCAGGTAGGGCTACATTCCTCTCAGTGGTGCCCAGCAACAGGACAAGAGGCCATAGGCACAAACTGATACACAGGAAGCTTCATCTGAACCTAAGGAAATGTTTTTCACTATGCAGCAGAGTGACAGCACTGGAAATGGCTTGCCCAGAGAGGCTGTGGAGTCCCTATCTTTGGAGATGCTGGAAACCTGACTGGGCAGTGTCGTGAGCAACCTGCTTCATCTGACCCTGCTTTAGCCAGAGAGATTCCTTCCCACCTCTGCTCTTCTGTGATTCTGTGTGTGTGTGTGTGTGTGTGTGTGTGTGTGTGTGTGTGTGTGTGTGTGTGTAAAGGGAATTAGCTGTGGCAGCACCAGATAGGGACTGTTTGCTATTCCTATCACTTTCTAACCCTGATCCATGCAGCAAGGCCCTCTTCATAAAAGTCAGCATACATGTACTCAGATTGAAAAGACCATATCCTCCTATGCGTGCGGAGGATCCCTGCTCCAGAGAATTTCCAGACAGTGCTGTTGTATCCTCTGTTGTGGCATTTAGCAGTGACTCAAAACTCTTACTGTTTATCATATAATGTAAAGTTTATGTATACATTAATATGAAAAACATCATTAGAACGGATTATTCTGGGGAATACCTCCATACAAGCAGATTAGATTTAGATGAATTGTGTGTAGGCTAGCTCTTCCTCTCAGAGTTTTTTCATTACAGAGAGCCTGCAGGATCCAGTCTTATTCTTCTGTGTATTATATAGCATTGTTGCATGCTGTTAAACAGCTATGTTACTCCCCTTTAGAGTCAGCAATAAGTAAATTGAGACCTACTTTCCACTAACTAATTTTGCCCATGTGAATATGAGGAGGCCCGATTGCAGGGAGAAGCAGTTTTAAACCACATGTGAGCATTTCAGTTAAACTGCTGTGTAGTCACTCTGCATAGTCATATTTGTGTTAGTATGAGAAGGAGCTTTTTCCTAGTTTATCTTCTTAAATAATTGGGACACTCTGAAGGAAGTGTGTCCCCTTTGGGATCTGAACAGATCTAGATAAATTAACTCAGAGAATCACAGAATCATTATGGCTGGTAAAGACCTTCAAGATCATCAAGTCAACAGTATATTTCATAAAACAAATTTACATAAATTAGTATAGTTTTTACTAAGGAGACAATTTATGTTTAAATGTGTCTTTAGGTATGCTACCTACAAGAACTGTATAAGCTGTAGAAAATGAGACTGGTGACTCAAGCAATCTGGTGTGTAGTTTGATCTCTAATTTCCATGTACAATTTTATATGGCCCTGGATCATCATGCAGGGTAGCAGTCCTATGTAGGGTAGCAGTTGTCCAGATTAGACCATAGGGATGGAGTAAGGAGAATGAACGTAGTCAAAATGTTATAAAAGGTAGATAGAAACTGGGGGTTAAGTTCATGACCCTTTTCCTTTGCAAGCCGTTTCCTGAGTACAGGAGCTCTTTCATGAATTGAGTCTGTCCTCAATTATAAGGATATCCAAAGRATAAGGGACCCAGAACTTCAACAGAATCCATGTAGGATTGAACTGTTGCAGATGAATTCAGAATACAAGTAGGAATCTCAGGCTGCTGTAGAATGAAATGTAATAGAAGTACTACGAGCTTTTTGTGGGCCAAATTCTACCTAGAGATTAGCAACATCTTTTACTAATGACTATAGGAAGTGAGGCAGTATTTGTTCTTGAAGTTGATTCTCTAATCCGCGTTTCTTTCTCTCTCTCATTTGTTTTCAGGTCAATGTGATTGTTCCAACATCAGTTTTTTCTTGTTCTTCAGATACATATATACAGTCCATTCTGTTATGTATGTTGACTCAAATTTATTCTTCTTTCTGCTTCTTCCTTTAATGTATTAGCTGTCAAATTCAGTAGTGCTGAAAGATGAAGGGATGTGTTTGTTAAAGGAAAAYGTACCAGTTGTAACAGTTAATGCTTTGGGGAATTCAAACAAAGGACTAGGATCAAAAAAATATTCAGAGAAGCTTGAAAACAAAATTGCTTACTAGATCTGTGCTTACTAGACACAGATGCTTGTAAATCTTGATCTACATTTGTCATATGCAGATTGAAAATTTCAGGYGAACAGTTCACTTTCACCCTTGGGGTAAGCGTTTAAAACAGGGAGGAAATCCAGTAGAGGTTTTTCAGTTTCATTATAGGCAAGGAGCTGTTTGCCTGGTCAAACTCCTCAGGATTCAAATTCCATTTGCTTGAAATCTGCTGTTTCAAATATATGATTTAAGTGCCAAATTGGGCACAAAACTTTATTTGGATATATATCTTCAATTGCTTGAGAGAACTGTGAGGTTGGCTGTGCACTCACTATATAACTAATATAAAGATATTATTAAGCTGGACTGCACTGTTTCTACCAACTCACGTGCGATGTGTGAAGTTCCCTGTTTGAAAGGGGTTGCCCTTTGCAGTCAGTATTCTAAGTTAGGTCCCTTAAGTAGATATGTCTTCCAGGAGACACAATTTGCGAAAGCCACACGGTTGGTGTGTGATATATTTCTTTCTTTCCCTATAGTCCTTATAAAAAGGACAAGAAGACAGGCTTATTAAAAGTCAGCTAATGACATGATGTAGTGAGTCCCTGGTTCCTTGACTGTTATTACAGCTGTTCCCTGTTATGTACTGGATACCTGGGACATGCTTGTTTTTTTGAATGACATTTATCTTTTGAATTTCAAACATTCCTGGCATAAATAAGGATTTTATGCTCTTCAAATGTGTTTTACAGTTCATCCCACAGGCTATTCAAGGATCATTTTAACTTGATAGAACTCCTCCTTTAGGGATATAAAAGGAAAATGGTTTAACAATGTCACTCCATGCGTAGCCTGTTATTAGCTAGAGATGGTCTGCATTCACAGCCTTTGATCCCTTCCCTCCTAATGCCAAGGGAGTTATTCGGAGGAATCAAAATTAGCGACATACATCGGGCTCTTCACTGTGCAGCCTTCATGTGAATGTTCATGACCTTAGAGGAAGTTCAAAGGTGAGATTTGTGGCTCAGCATGTTCCTCCAGCTTGTGTTTTTCACTTTTAATGCAGTTAGCTACCTACTTCATCTTTTCCAGAAGTCACGGTAGAGCTTTAATCATCATAAGCAAATAATGGTAATCAAGGGTCCTAGAGTTTTCTCTGCTGCTTCTACATGAGGTTCATGTACGTTCCTTCCCTATCTTGGTTTGAAAATAATAGCAAAGGACAAATGTGCCTGAAGAATACACTTAGCATTCAGTTAATATTCCCTTGAACTTCTCTGTCCATGCTAGTGTTTTGTGTTATCAGTGAGAGAAATTATCTGTATTCCTCCTGATTGTAAACAAAGAGCAACTTGCCTTGCTTCTTCAAGTTGTATCACCGAGACAGTTTGCAAAGTCAGGACTTAGAAAAATGAATGGAAAAGAATGTTAGCTGTTTCCTTGGGCTTGGGAACTATGTTGGCAAATTATTGGAGAAATTATTAATCGGCATATCTAACTTATTTTTAATTGTATTTAAATGTAAAATTCAATTATAATTTCAAAGTTGCATACACTTTCTTGTTAGAATCTTCTTATACATGCATCTTTAGTTTTACCAGGACTAACTATATAAATTTATCTGAGTCTGAGATGTCATTCAAGTCTTGAGGACAGGTATTCTCTGAAGGAAATAGAACTTGTTCTCAAAATCGAAGACTGCTTCATCAAACTAGTCCTATATTCTTAGTGTTGTGAAATGAGTGCTTATAGAATTTTTAGCTGATATCAGAAATCCCTCAAGGAAGTTGGTTGTCTTTGCTGCTGTCCCCTTTTTATTTTTCTTTTTACAATATATCATTCTAAAAGATCTTTCTTTTTAGCATTCTTTTTAGTTAAATGTTATTAAAAAAAAATAAACGCCAAAAATAAAAACRAACTACAAAAGAAAATGAAAGGAGATGTGATCATTTTTCACGCCTGCTCCTTCAGAGATGCTCATGTTCCAGATAACTTTTGTAAAATCAATTGGTCCAAAGCTGTCTCTGAAGACGCTTAGTGTTAGGACAAGAAGGTTGAGAAAAAATATTTCTGTTTGCCGTGTTTTCTGACCAGATTGAAAAGACTCCAATGGACTTTCCAGACAAACTGGTTAAATTGCTGAATTCACTTATTTGAGTGCAGCTGTCTTCTTTGGTTTTAATACTAGTATTCCTGGTGATGGTTCTTAAATATACCTCATGAACTGTGGCTGGAATTTCTCTGATAGAGATGATAACATTCATGGAAAGCAAAACCCTACTGAGCATCCAACAGCTGATGTCACAGTCATGGTGAATAAATTATTCTTTGTGAAAGCTTCCCACCAGGAAGCTTGAGTCTATTACATACTGCAAAATAATGGAACAATGGGGTAGGAAAGGCAAAGTAAAAGTGTTTATTTAAAACTGATACGGTTTTAAAAACACTGAGTGAAAAATATGAAGTATTGAGAAGCTCCCACCACCGCCATCTCACACAGAGATCAGAAAGAATAACATTTGTATTGTGAGTACCTTTGGGCTGAGTCCTTATGAAAGCATATACTGCATTTCTCTCCTCYGTGAAATAGCAGCTGTGAACACCGTGGCACCATAATTTTCAGTTTCTGAAGTGAGTGTCTTGTGCAGCCYGATACTTCCCAAATGGACATGGCGTTTCCCTGATTTATTAAACACATGTTAAACATATGAGTAAGTCTTAACGTTGTTTGCTCAGTGGAAGACATTTATTATCTCTTTCAATAAAAAGAGGAAGAGATGAGAGCATGAATGTGCAACACTTAATGAGGTTTGCTTTTAATTTAAAATTTATTTGTAAGAGTGAGAAATGAGCTCTGATAATCTCCTGTCCAGCGACAGCTGCTGCCCAGAAGGTTGCTTTTCTCTGTGCTTGAGAGTGAAAGCAAGCAGCTGCCTTTTAGTGCCCTTCCTGCTGAAGYTGCTTGTTTTTCCCCCTTTCAATTTGCTGCCCTTCCTTCTTTCCTTCATGTCACCTGTGCAATGCCTGAAGTCACTCTGGAGTCTATAACCACAGGTTACAGGCCACGAGCTTCCARATGCACTGGAGCATTTCTTCCATAATGCAGGAAGTCATCCATTAAAATAGTCAGGAGTGAGTTAGTATTTAAAGTGTGTGTGTGTCTGTGGGTTTTTTTTTTAACTGTGATCTTAATTTAACATTATTTTGATTTAAGAATCAGATTTGTCCAAGAAAATAACACATTATAACATTAGTCTTGCTATAAAAAGCAAGACCTGTGTGCTCCATTCCCGTGGCTGGGGAATACCTTTAGAAGTGTATTAAGAACTTGAATTACAACCAAAGCCAGACTTTCCCAGAACAGAATGTTCTTCCATACRTAGTTTGATTTCATCCAAAGTTAACCTACTTCTGCTTTTCCCTATCCATTTTGTCTCTTACTTTCCTTCTGTATTTTGACTTGTGTAAACTCCTAGATCGTGATAGCCCTTAATAGTGAACTTTTCACCCATTTCATTATTACTGTATCCTGCCAGGATCCAGCCTGGATCCAGTGCAAGAGTCTTATACGCGGTCATGGGTCTCTTGCCGTTGGCTTGATAGACTCCCTTATTTCTGTCTCTGGCAAAAAGAAAGGACAAGAGAGGYGCACACCTTCCATCTGACAGTCACTTAATGATGTTGTAGAATCAGATGACATTTTACAGTGCAAGTCATAAAAATATATTGAGTCTGCCACAGCTTAAACAAAAGGTGTGAGAACACATACGAAAGTACTGTGCTAGTTTAACTGCATATCCTGGAGATTAGAGGGCAGAAGGACCATGTCTGCAGACACATTCAAGAGGTGGGTAATTGTGTCTGAAAGAGGAATGTGTAGAGTTTAGCAGGTTCCCGAAATGTTGTTAAAATGTGACTGTTTCCTCTTTCTTCCACAAGGCCTGTGAGGCACCTGACAACAATGTCCTGACTGTGCCTTCCTTGCAGTGTGCTGGTGCCATTAACCTTCTCATTACTTGTTTTAGCAGAACAGTATGTAAGGTGGCAGCACGTTTTACCACACTTAATAGCAAAAGCAAATAGTATTCTAAGCAAAGATTTCAAATAGTCCAACTCCTGCGCTCTGTGACCTCTTCTATGTCAAACAGTGGCTCGATATTTGTGCAGAGATTATCTATTAGCAATGTAAAGGATCCAAAGAGAAGGGTAGCAGTCTATACAGAAATCATATTTCTGTGATCGTATCATGAAGCTACGACATCATTGTATTGATTTGTGACTCATTACTTATGGCTGTCTCTCAAACCGAATAGTAGTTAATAGTGGAATGGTGGAATAAATCCAAAAGTAGAAGCCTGGCTCGCAAAAATGCAAATGTTGGGCATCACCTTGTGTGGGTGAAATAGATATGTGGGGCACTATTAGCTGTGCTGGACTGAACTAAAGAGTTAGCTTGGATGCTTAGTGCTTGTACCAGGGTAAGTCCTCTCACACATCTATAGTTCACGAATGTGACTCAGGTTTTCAAGATAAATTGTCTTTAAGGGAAGGATCACTTAATGCAATCAAACATTGATCTTTCCACTTTGACTTGTATAATAGTTTCCGTGCTTTCAACTTAAGAGATTTGTGTTTGAATCCCAGTGGATCCGTAGCRTTAGAGACTATGGATTTAATTCACAGATTTAAGTCTTAACTTGTTTATTATTCTTGCTTCCCCGATTCCCTCCAGGGGATCATAGGTACTAAAGCCAAGTTATACATTACATATACATCAGATGAAAATATCAGCTTTATGTAATGAAATCATCCAATTTCTATAAGAAAAAAAAAAGAGCAAGAAATTTATTCAACAATGTGGGAGAAATTGCTATTTAATTGGTTCTGCTAGCTTGGATATGTTCTTGAGCATCACCTTTCCACATAACTTGGAATATTTTAGTCTCTGATGTTGATAGCTGGTTATGATTGGAAGCTGGAGGTGAGGAGACCGTGGTCAGATTAGAATGAAATCCTAGAGGACTCCACTAGGCTTTCCTTAAAATTTAATTTGGTGATCTAGAGACCTAAGCAAGAAACAACATTGCTCTAAATATTTCAGCAGTTGTACACACATGGCTTCCCAGTTAATACTGAATTTTCTGTGACAAGAYGGGGAATTTTCTCCCAGTATATACATCTGTAAGCCAGTCACATATGAAAACAATAACCATAGAATAAGAAAAAGTCAATAASGAGATTTATGTATAGCTGCTATTAAACTGGAGGAAAACAGATGATCAGTTGGGGTCAGTTTCTCTGGAAAATCAATTTGAGCAGAGTTTTATTGTGCTCTCTGCTAGATTCTTCATGTTACTTGCTTGCACCTTTAATAGTCATGAGTGAGGAGGTTTTTACACTTGTGAATCTAAGCTCCCTGGATCATTGCATTCGTTAGCTTTTCAACATCCACATTCCCAGTTGCTACAAATGCTACCTAACAACACTGCGTGCTCAAAGTACATTTCCCCTTGTAACTCTAGGGAGTTTTGAATGTTCATATTAACTGCTTAAACTAGTCATAAACCAGTTAGACTGTAGTACCATAAATAGTAACCATCTGATGCATAAAAAAAAGTCTCTGTATGCATTTCATGTGACTACTGAGAATAAACATTTTTTTCTTGCAGAAAATGACTTAACTTCTCAGTATATGCCCACATATGCCTGAAGTTATTTATTTTTTATTATATATATATATATATAAACTTYATATGGTGGTGAAGTTGATCGGAACAGTAATAAAAAAATAAGTTCACGGAGATACTCTTTCTAAAAAAGTCAGTGAAATTGTGTTCATTCAACTTTTTAATGTAAAAGCCCCCTCCTTTTTACCTTAAAACGCGTCACCTGAATAATTAATCTAGCATATTGATGCTTAATAATGAAGATAATTCAAACCATTTCTGTCTGTGTAAAAATGACTTGATGGTATGTCATTTTTGCTAGACTGGGCTTACAAAATTGTTTTTGACAATAGGAACTGTAGCTATTTATAATATTTGTTCTAGCATTTTTATTGTCGCACAGACTTCTTCATTGCTTAAGGATTTATAATGTTCGCTTCCTTTGGTTTCTGCTCCTTTCTTTTCTGGACTTTCAGATTCCTCAAAGGAAACAGTAGAATGCAGTAACTCAACCATTCTGGTAAGAAGGAAGGATTAATAGTTACAAAAGGGAGCAACTCATAGGAAATGTAGGCTACTTTGGGCCAGAAATAATTGTTCTGACACTTGATAATGAATTGGAGCTAGCCCTTTTCTGCTTCAGAAGACRTATTTAAGAACACTCACACAAATAAAATGTAGGAAAATAAATATATATCAACAGAGTTTATATTTTTGACTTATTAAACTATATTTTAGGGATGTATACAAAAAAGATTAATTCCTCAGTTAAATGTCAAGACAATTCTAAACACACCAAAAACCTTAATGGTTTCTTAAGTTAAGTTTCAAGGACTTTCCATATCTATTTATTTGGCAGATGCAGTAGAAAAATGAAAATGCTTGTATTAATATTTAAAAGTGTCCATTTTTTTGAAGACAACAGAGAAAGCTTATGCCACATGGTCTGCTGGATTTTTTTTTCCTCGTCTATTCTTGGTCTAGCCAGAGGGTCATTAGCTCATGTTTTTCTGTTGATCTTGTTTTTTAACAGAGGAGTTATTCTAGACCTAGTGAAAGCAATGTAGGATATATAGAAAAGAGCTTTTGTCTCTAAGTTGTGGTGGGGAGCAGACCAGCAGAAAAGCCAGGTCACTTCCGTCTCCTTGCTTTTATGGGRGTCTGCTTTGGGGAAGTCAGGCTTAGTGCTTCACCTGTCACAGAGGGCTTCTCTTCCCTCCATCAGTGAGGGAACCACAAGCCTGCTTACCGAGCAGACTCAGTTCAAGATTTATCCCTTTTCCCTCATGCTCACCTTCTTGTAGGAGGATTATCCTGGCACTGAGCTCATCCTCTGAGGAGGGGGGGGCCGGCCTCTTTTCAGTGGTGGCCAGCAATAGGACTAGAGGAAATGGCCACAAGCTGAAGCACCAAAAGTTCCACAGGAACTTAAGGAAACATTTCTTGACAGTGAGGGTGACAGAGCCCTGGCACAGGCTGCCCAGGGAGGTTGTGGAGTCTCCTTCTTTGGAGATCTTTAAAACCCRCTTGGATGCAGCCCTGTGCCACGTGCTCTAGGTGACCCTGCGTGAGCAGGGGGCTTGGACTAGATGACCTCTGAGGTCTCTTCCAACCTTAAGCATTCTATGATTCTATGATCCTGGGAGCAACACAGTTCAGATCTGACTGAGTTTTGAAGAGCCCTCAACCTGATATAGATGTTTGCTTCGTAGATGAAGCAATGCTTGAGGAGGAGCAGCTTGAAGAGACTTTGCTGAGGAACATCAGCATTTGCTGACGGACTTTCATGCATCAAAGACTATTGTTGCTTGTAAAATCCAAAGTGGGTGAACAGAGATGATAGGAGTAACAGGAAAGATATGAAATCTGTACCACAGTATTGGGTGTTTATTTGAAACATCATTTATGTTTCAAAATTAGAATGTGCAGATGCTAGACAAAGTGATGCTTAAACAAGATGGGAGAAAAGACAGTATACATGAAGGTTCAAACAGTTAAAATATCATAGAATCRTAGAATCATAGAATGCTTAAGGTTGGAAGGGACCTCAGAGGTCATCTAGTCCAACCCCCCTGCTCACACACGGTCACCTAGAGCACATGGCACAGGGCTGCATCCAAGCGGATTTTAAAGATCCCCAAAGCAGGAGACTCCACAACCTCTCTGGGCAGCCTGTGCCAGGGCTCTGTCACCCTCACTGTCAAAAAGTGTTTYCTYAAGTTCCTGTGGAACTTTTGGTGCCTCAGCTTGTGGCCGTTTCCTCTAGTCCTGTCGCTGGCCACCACTGAAAAGAGGCCGCCCCCCTCCTCCTCACTGCCTCCCTTGAGGTATTTATAGACACTGATCAGGTCCCCCCTCAGCCTCCTCTTCTCCAGGCTGAACAGRCCCAGCTCCCTCAGCCTTTGCTCATAGGGCAGATGTTCCAGGCCCCTRATCATCCTGGTAGCCCTGCGCTGGACTCTCTCCAGCAACTCCACATCCCTCTTGTGCTGGGGAGCCCAGAACTGGACACAGTACTCCAGATGTGTATCTTGCTCTCTGAACATGGATAATGTGGTATATGCTCTAGAAATAAATAGTCCACTTGTGAAACATTTGGAAAAAATAAAAAGTTTGTTTATGCACTCAAGGTTAACGCTTTAAAACTAGGTAATTTCAGTTACCTTTATAGCCAAGGTAAGCTAATGGTTTAAACACTTTTGGAATATATGTTTTCTTGGAGTCAAAGATTCAGAAGCTGGTGGAGTTACTTGGTAGAGCTCAAATYTATTCTATGCATGGAATTAAAGGTCCATGAAAATTTTTGTTCCCAGTGAGTATCAAACTTCCTTCTGCTTGCCCAAAGAATGAAATGTTGTGTTTTTCAAGGATTGTATATATACAATTTCTAAGCAGCTTTAGCAATCTCAGGGCTTCAAAGAGCTATATGAATGTTTTATAATGTTATTGATAACTGCAGTAGAGACACTTTTCTAATAAACTGCTGTGAGATTTGTTACTGGTAGCTTCTCCAGAGATCTGTGTAAATGAGCTTAAAATAATTAATACTGTGTTAGAAAAAAAGCCTTTTTAAAGCACATCTGTATATTAGATTATTTCAGCCTACACCGAGAGAGTGTTACAGCACAAATTACCATAATTTATTAGGGGGGAAAAGCCATTTCTGTTAATCATATATTAATTATTCATAAAATGTGTATTAATGTCACCTTAATGGGAAGTGTTACCAGCTGGAGTACTGGGCTCAGCACTCTATTCAAATCCAAAAAATGCTAAATAGTCTGACTTAAAAAGAAGAATAAAATGACTTCCAAGAACATGGAAGCAGCAAGCTGCATAACATAAAGCTGGAGCAGTCCAGCTAGCTAGATGCTTCATTTTTTGGCTCCAGTGCTGGTTTGTACCTAAGATTTAGTGGAATTACAGAAGGAAGTTCATTACACATCAGTCCTGTATCCTTTGTCCTAGTGTACTTCATTGCTTTCAATTATTCAATGCTTTTCATTATTTATACTGAATAAAACCAAGAGACTATTTCCTATACCACTTAAAATAAAACTCTGAAACACTAAAATCTGATTTCAGTTATGTAATTTCAGGAAAAATTATTTCTTTTGGGGGGATGAGGGGAAAAAGAAGATTTTCTTCTTTAATGTTTTTCCTTCTCAGTGTTTTAGGAAAGATATTTCAAACTGGGTGGCATGTAAAAATGTTTTTCAGAGTATTTGTGGTTCTTTCTGCCTGGAGCAGATATGAGAGTATGTATATACATACGTGCTTGTGTGGGTGTGTGAAGCTTTCTCTAGTCAAATAAAGGAGGTTGTCAACATTTAGATTATGAGTCAAGACTAGAAAGTACACTTTTATGAAGCTTAGCAAAATCAAATATAGCATGCATTTCTTTTCAAAAAATTGTTTACATTAGGATTATTCTTTTTCTGGCTTTTGAAAGGTCTCTTGTAGCAAGGAAAGCTGAAAGATGAAGAGCACTGGTTAGTTCATGCAAATATATAATGCTTGAAAAGTGCAATTAGTTTTATACGAACAGTAAAAATTTCATAAGATTCAGCTGAAATGAAGTTGTTTAGATCAGCTAGTGCCTTTTTATTAGGATAGCACAATGTGAACTTATAAACACGTTTGTTTTACACAGTAAGATAAAAGGCTGTTTATTAGTAAAAGATTTTTTTTAAATGACAGTTATGATCTCTAATGTGTGATCTATAAGTTATCTTCTGATGAAGCTTGGCCAAAACCATGAAAGGAGGCATTTGTGGGANCCTTATCTAGACTGATTTAGAGGAGCCGTTTAGTCGCAGACATGTTGTTTTTCATTGCAAAACATTTGTGTTTTGAAAATGTGGACAGCTGAATGCTGGCAAATCCCTAACATGGATCTGACTGACTTTTGGTGTGTCTTCCCCTCTCTTCCACCCCCTCTCCCACTTGTGTTTAAACTACACCTGCCTGGGCACATACTGGTATGCCGGGAGCAGCAAGGGCTCTGTCCTGAGGAGGCATGGAGGGTGTTTTAGAGAGACCACCCCAGCATTTTTTTGCTTTTTTTTTTTTTCCTTTTCTTTTTCATTTCTTCAATGAGTCCAGGAAAATAAGGCCTGGTTTTGGAACAAAATGCAGAACTGGGTGGTCTAAGACAAATTGGTCTTAAAGAATCTTAGGTAATGATGATATTTTTTCTTGAAACACTGATGATACATTCAAGTTTTAGGTCATGGGTGAGTTTTGTCGTGTACTATTGATTGTCATACCTAATTGTGATTAATATAGATCAGAAATTAATTGTTTTACAGTTTAGATTTTTTTTTTTTTTAATTCTGGTTTTATTTTCAAAGAAATGTGGTAAAAGAACAGCGTATATGGGAGCAATTTGTATCTGGGGAGCTTACCACATAATGTTGTAAAAGAGGATTTATTGATTATTGCTAGCTGTGGATACCAGGAACTCCTAGTATGTATTGCATTCCAGCACTGTTTTACACTTGCTCATGAAAATGTTATCAGAGTTCTGCAGGATCTGGTAGTAATAATGCTTCGACATTATAACAAAAAGGTAGTTCTGTTGTTTTGCTCTCTTTTTAATATATCAAATGTTTTTCATTGCTTACACTGTAGTAGCAGATTGAAACCATCTGCCCTCTTGCCACTAGTCTGTCCGTCTAACAGAAAATCTCAGTCCGTTTTCCTTTGGACCATACACTTTAAGGCATGTGTACCAGAACTACAATCCAGCTGCTGAATGTTGACACAAATCCAGTCCTGCGCTCAGGAGTCTTTTAAAATGGAAACAACGCTCTTTGGCAAGGATTCGAACAGAGATAAACTCAATTTGCTTTTTTTGTCTCTTCTCTTTTCTCTCCAACCCCATTACAGCTCCATCCCCTATCACAATAATTAGGAAAGACCGGACATCCAGGAACAGCGTGTCTCTGTCTTGGCAAGAACCTGAACATCCAAATGGGATCATCTTGGACTATGAGGTCAAATACTACGAGAAGGTGGGAAGAAAAACTGAAGAGGAAGGGTGGTTCTGTGTGTCTTGTTTTATAGTGGATGATATCTTTCCTGTGTTAAGGAAAGAGATTCAGAAACAACCCTGGTCACTTGCCTTCCCTCTCAGTGGTTCTACTTGTTGAAACTGTTCAATGTTTGGCAAGGAAGGCATCCTGAAATTATCAAGTGAAATTGTTATGCAGTGTTTTCTAATAAATTAATTGCAAAATGTTTCAGAACAAATATCGAAGCAATACAGAGAAGATATAATTTTCCCCTCCTTTTTTTCCCCTCCTCTTGATTACAGTACATTTACTCAGTTCTGTTATGGTGTTTATACGTTACATTGTCAGCATTCATATATTCCTGTGCTTGCCTCTGGCACAAACGTTATTTTGCACTAAGATGACTTTGAAAAGACAGGCCATCCTTTTAGTGAATGGTTCATACTGTGAAGGTTCTCAGTTTTCATGAATAACTGAATTCTTGATGGTGTGTTCAAATAACCACAAAACAAGAAAAATCTGCAATTGAATGAGAACTATTTTATTCTGAAATTCTCTTATACTTCTMACTTTCTTACTACTTCACATATAGATCTGTGAAGAATTAAAAGAATTAAATCTCATAACAAAGTTGGCTTTTTGTAAACTTTACTAATAGACATAAAAAGACCAAAAGTTGTTGTGAAGATTCTAAAGAACGSTATTACCCATTTTTAGGCCTATTTAGAGAGTTTTTGATAGAGTATGTTGCTGACAAAGTAGACACAACTTGGAAATAAATAAAGGCAAAAATAATGGCTTAGCATTTACTGATATGATTAATGTGTAGAAGTCAGGTTTATACTTCATATGAAACTGGTACCCACAACTATTCATTTGGCCTTTAGAAATCTTCCTCATGGAACTTGTCATTGGGACAGTGTGATATTGATAGACCAACTTGATCTTCAGCCAAAGACTGCAACTCTGAGAGCCATATTCTGAAAAGATTTCTCCCAAATTAACAGGCCGTCTGATCTGGGAGATGATTTTTGATGAGCACTTGAACTTTGAAAGACCTTGGTAAAAATCTAAACGTACATAGTGTTATTGATAGAAGGGAAGAAGGAAAGCTTCCTAAATCATATTGCTTCAGTCTCACTTTAGAAAGCAATAGCTTATAGATGGTTTTCTTGTTGCCAGTTCACTTCATGTTTTTTCTATTAATTTCAATGAGGATAGGATCAAGTTCAGATCCTGGACCTGAGGATAAGTAAGAAAATAACAGCTTAGAGATAGTCTATAAATTCTCAGCAGTAAAAGCACACAGCAATTATTTAGGTTTCACTATTCTACTTTTTTATTTAAAGTAAATTTAATTTTTAGTGGGCATATTCTTTTTTAAAAAGAAAAAAAAAAGCAGAAAAAAGGATAATACCTTTCAGGAGGAAGTATTTTATATGAAAAGAGCTATTTGCATTACAAAGAGACATTTGAGACCTACTTGGCTGCTCTGTTGACAGTAACTTTGTTTTTGGAGAGCTGCTAGGACAACCTCTTCTCTGCCTCAAGGCCAGTCTTTGCSATTGGAAGGCCTTTCCTGAGGCAGTTCTATGAGGATTTAGTGGGTTGCACAATATAATACGCAACAGTGTTGCTTACCTTGTCAGATTAATCTGAGGATTGTTGTTCTCAATGCAGAGAATTTTTCCCTTTSTGAGCATTTCATTCACTTTGAGTAATTAAGTGATTTTGTGTATTTATTTGAGGTTTTTTGTTTTGTTTTGTTTTCCCAATCTTTTAATCATAGTTCTACAATAATGTTGACTTACTAATAAATTTGTCACCTTCCGGTAGCATTGTACACACGGCCTGAGCATGTGGCAGCTATTCCCATTGTGTCTGTCCTGTTTTAGGAAGCAGTCAGTCTTAGGGAGCAACTGGTTGATACAAGACAGCTTCATCAGACAGCTGGTCTTATGAGGCTGATCTTGCACATGTGTTTCTTCCCTTTGAAGTCTCTGATCAAGAGCTCATATGCACCAGACAGCTTTCTTAAAACCAAAGAGCCAATTGCTTAACAATAACAGCCAGACCATTTAGAGCAAAGGTTTTTTTAAAAAACAACCTTCTGACACCAGTGTTTTTAATGTGTGGTCTGCAGCCCCTTGTGGAGTCAGAAGCCCGTTCCACAGGGGTTATGAAAGGTAAGAAAGAAAAGCAAATCTGTTGTCAGGAGGCTTTAATGCASCACACGTTTAGATCTGCAAATTGAAAAAGGTTGAAAAGATCCTGTAGATTTATTAATCTACACATGTTAAGCTTACYTAAAGCTAGGCCAGCCCATACTGAATTATTGCTCTTCATTCTTCAGACAGCTTAGAAAGATGTGGCTTGTCAGTGTGAGATCTGTAGGCAGCCCCTTCTCACACACTCGTTTTGAAAGAGACTGTTCATTGTAAAGTGCTCCGGCCTTACTGATTTTCAGCTTCAGAAATCATCCTGGTCCTGCCCATCTCGAAAACAAGGTTGTTAAGTGGCAGGTGCTAGGAAATAAAGCTTTCTGACAAGTCCAATACGCTTGTTGGCAGGTGATTCATGTTCAGCCATTGTTTTCCTTCCTGSTTGTTTATGCTGCAAATACCTTTCCTAATTATTCTGGAAGTAATATATACAGTGCTGATAGATTGTTACAGGTCAGTCCAATTCTGCCATATACTTTGTCTATGCAAATTTTTGCATGAAATAGATTTCTAAGAGTAAATGATATTTGTGGACAATTAAATGTTACTGACATTAATGTTGAACTACTTTTAGAAGAAGAATTAGACTTCCTATATCTAAATGATAGTGTAATGTAATTTTTCTTGCGTGTTATTGGCATAAAGTATGTGAAAAAAATATTTTCTGAAAGTTTAACCTATTCAGTTTTTATCACCAATGATTTCACTTCTTAAACTAAGAAAGATAAAGCATTTATGACCTTTTTGGTAAGTTAGGAGCTGCAKTTATAGGAAAGTGTTTTAACTTTGAAATGAGCCTACTGGATTTTATTGCATAACACTATGAACTGAGAGTGACAGTTTTTGAGATTGTTTGAAATAGAGCTATATTTTCCACAAAACCCAAGCTTGTTTGTAAGTCTATTTAGCTAGATACCAATTATTCAGAATATTTAAAAGAAATAAAGTCCTATTTCAAATATAAAACTGAGTATTAAGAATATAGGTGTTTATACTTTATGGTAAGACAAAAAAAGGTATCCTAAATAACACWCACATATTCATTTATATATGTGGGTGGCAGTTATGATAACTAAATCACATAGACTTTATTAAGCTGAAATTTTATTCCAAATAATGGATAAAATTTACTTGCTGCCTATGTTATTATAAAGGGTTTGCGTTTACCATCATTGAAATCATCTGCTCAGTAGGTTGGTTAAAACAGATAATTATATCCAGTTTTTAATCTTTCTGGAACTTAAAAAATAAATTATATGCAAATATAATGCTTTTAAACTTTGATTATTGTAACTTTGAGGGTAAGTCAGATATATGCCTTGAATTTTCTGAGAATTTTCCTGTTGTCGAACAATTTATACCCCGCATAAAGGAGGAAGCAGTATTGCAACCATGCATTTTTTCTAAGATGTATAATCTCTTTTTTATAGCCTTGCTAAAGTGTGTAAGCTGCAGCTGACACGTTGAATGTTCTTCCTTATTTACTATAAGTATGTACAGTAGTTATCTGAAAAAGGGCATACCATTTGCTTACCATATAGTACCACCATATATTAAATATATTCAGAATATTACTTTTGTAGAACAGAGAAACGAGACACCGTAGTAGGATTTTCTTCCCATTAGGGTTTGTGTCTAGAAAACTATAGATAAATATCCAAGAGTAATACACTTTACACATCCAAGTTGAAATTCATCATCAAATTTAGTGATCATTAAAGTTCTCCTTGGCAAAGACTGACTCTCTTTTTTGTATATTCCTTCTGCTTATGGCCGCTATAGTGCTATATCTCAAAAGTTTTACTTCATCCCTAGGAGAGATAAACTTGTGCTTTTATGTGGTGTTTCACTGATTTGATTACTATTAACATAAAAAATGACTTACAAAATCTGTGCCTAAAAAGCTTACCATAAACTGAGATACCATGACATCCTCCATACTGTTATTTTAAACATTTATTTTTCAAGTTCCATTGAGGATTATTAGCAGACATGGCCATGACCATATATTCCCTTGCAGGTATGTATCTGAACAAGAAGGAAATGTTTGCATTTCGTAAAAGCGGCCTGAAGTGAGATCAAAATGAATGTTCAGCCATAGCATACACAAAAGATTTTATTTTAAAGAGAAGTTTATTATGTCTTTGAAATTGAAATAGTTGCCTATATTCAACTGAATGATGAGGTAGTAAAAGAAAAGCCTGTAAATTAAAATACTTTGCCTTTGTTAGTGCAAAAGACACTTTGTTAGTGCAAAAGACAAAGCTGTTTGCTCCTGAGAATGTCTTTCTGTAGGTCTTTTCCTCCAAATGTACAACTTTTTAAGAGAAGGGTCAGAAAACAATGGAAAAAGATCTAATGTTGATTTCCTTTTCATCATAATGTGCACAGAATAGACCATGAYACAGGCTTATATATATRTGTATATATATATAGGCTTTATGTTCTCTGAGGAGTATTTCTGTTTTGTCCTGTTTAAGATTTTGGTTCCAAATGACAACTTTTAGGTACAGACCTAGCATTTTTTTTAAGTGTGTTTACTAATGTGCATAATTTTAAATAATGTGCTCAGACTCTGATAATTTCTSTGACTATAGTGTAAATATCTGTGGTTCTGTCTGTATTAGAGATTGCCAAGAATAGGGTAATCAGATTCTTGAGCATGAAAATGAATAGCTTCTGATATCAGCCTAGCAACTTAGACTAAACCTAACATTTTTATTTTAGACAGCATTGGATACCAAGCATACTAAAATAGTGCTAGTCCCTGAACTATTCATAAGCAGGATGATCTGGCTTAGAAAATCAAAATATGCTGAGTATTTTCCAACCTCAATACATTTGCCTCAGCACAGAGTATTTTCTTGTCAAAGATAAAAGTTCAACGCGTTGCCATCAAATACCATACCATAAAACAGAGTGGAGATCAGGTGAAACTGTGCACTTACAACATACATTAACTTAACTCCAATTTTACCTTCAACTAGGCAAAACTCAGTGAGTTGAGTGTATTATAGACTGTTCCAAGTAATATGGCAACATATGGAATCTCCCAAACTTGAAGGAGAAAAAAAAAAAGTCAGCATTGTGAACCCAATTGTTTGAAATTCAGAGTTTCCCACATGCGTGGCTGCTCTCCAAGATATTCTCCAAGGCAGTTCCAGCTGCCATTTTTAGGAGGCCAAAACACTGCTTTGGTTCAGCATGGCTTTAGTTATATAAGCAACACCCCTGGCCCCAAATGCATGTTTAAATTTTTAGACTATGTGATTACAGTAGGACTGAGACATATTTTTATCAGAATTAGCTTTTTGCGCAGTGTGGAAGTGTGTTCAACCTTACTCAGTTAGAAAGCRGTCTATTTTTTTATTTTACATAGAAATCTGTTATGTCAGGAATATGTTTTTCTTAAGCAAAATGTAACTGTGAGCCATATCATCTGTATCAGCCATACATTGTGATCTTCATGAAAAAGTAGTAAGAAGTAATCATATGTGTCCTTCTGGCTACTAAACCTAAGCCTCACTCAGGAGCAGATTGAGTGGGGTTTTTCCCAAATGAGGATTGACGCATCGAGCTTATAGTTTTTATGGCATACTAGTAAACCAGTTATATTAGCTTGTTCACAGAACTAGGGTAAGGAGTTTGAGTAGAATTCTGTCCTGACTGTTATAAAGGGTAAAAGCTGCCCTATAAAACAGAAGGCAGTAAAAAACAAGTCCTGCAATAGCCCTTCAAGGCCCTAAAAGCTCTAAATTGGCCTATTACAACTTTCAATTYGGTGCAGTAGGCAGAAGTGGTTTATGGTTTTCGAATAATGCCTTAATCTTTAGTTTCTTGTTGTATTGCTATGGACAAATACAGTACAAAGCCCTTTAATGAAACATCATGTATTAGCACTAGTGTTTGATTTACAGCACAAGGCTATAGAAGCTCTAATGATTTAAATTCCTTGTTAATCAACAGATTTTTATTTGATTGAAAATGAATGGCTGCACAAGCTTTTGTTAGGCTATAAATACTCAATGCATTACAGTAATCTCAAGGTGTTTGTCATAATTTTATGCCATCTATTGCTTCTGTTCCAGGATATGGTTTTAATCTGATAATTTCTCTTCTCAAAAGCAGGAACAAGAGACAAGCTATACTATTCTAAGAGCAAAAGGCACCAATGTTACTATCAACGGCCTTAAACCTGATACCACCTACGTGTTCCAAATCCGAGCCCGAACTGCAGCTGGATACGGGACAAATAGCCGCAAGTTTGAGTTTGAAACCAGTCCAGATTGTATGTGTTTGTTCAATTGTATTTGTGTCTTGAATTGAGATCCCATCCTATTTCTGACTGATCTGAATGGCTGTTTTCACTCCCTTTCTAGTTTGGTAAATGTGACTCATAACTATTTATGATGTGGTAATATTACTATATAACTTTATGTTTTATCATAAAAATTGAAACATGTTGTAAAAAGTATACCATGATTACCACAGGTGGTATTTCTTTCTACTTTCCCTACTGTTACCTTATGCCAGAATGAGGCTGCTGCTCCTACTGACTGAGGAAGCCTAATATAATAATAAGTACTTAGCTTTGTATTGCTGCAGTATAAACTGCATGCTTCAAGAGAAAGTATATCTTATCTGCCCATTAGTCACGTGAGTCAGTGAGTAATTTTCATTACTGAGGAAGTTAGCCACTTTCTCCTATGTAGCCTTTGCGTGAAACTAATAGATACGGGCCAGGAAGGATGGCCATTCAGTTAAGGAGCTAGTCAGAATCTGATCAGTCTGGCTCTTCTCACCTCTGGCACTAAATTGCTGCATATCCTTGGACAAGTTATTTTTTGGCCTGGCATTTTTTTTTTCTTTTCTGTAATGCCATARTAATATTTATTATCTGGCAACCTTATCAGTGTTCTTTACAAGTTGTGTTTTTACATTAGAAAAACTCTTAAAAGAGCTCCTCATCTTAAATGTTACTTTATCTTCACTTGATACTACGTAGTAATTCAGATCTTTTCTTTACTAGAACATGAAAGTGGCTTAATGCATCAGAAAGTCTCTGTTTAGGTAACTAGTTATCAATGTAGGGTGATGTACTTGGCCCAAAATTCATACAATTAGTTAGAGACTGTTTACTTCTTAGAAAGTAGGACTTTTACTTAGAAAGTAGGACCCTTATCCGAAGTCCAGAGTTATAAACCAGCTCAGGATTATAATTCTGTTTTAAGATTTGAACAAGTCTTAAGGCTTCATCATGTACTCATAATAAGGCTTGAGAACCCATGGCAAAGGAGGTGTGGTTAGAAGCAACAAATTCTAATGAAGAGTAGCATAAGCCAGATAGTTTGGGACTTGACATTCTGGTATTTTTTGAGTTTTGTTACATATTTCATCCCCACTTCAGYTCTTATTCTGGAAAGTAAATGGATTGTAATTAATTATGGTGGACGCACTGGATCTCAAAGCAGGTTGAGTACAAAATGGGGAAAAAGTCAGTTATATGGATATTGTGAAGGTAAAAGAACTTCATAACTTAAAATTTAAGAAGCAGCTGACCAAAGTTTTGGGAGATGACAGAAGGCAGCGATGCATGTATCTCAGTAAGGAGGATTCAGATTGTACAGATAGACCCCAAAATATATAATAAGATTACAATTGCTAAGCTGTCATAACTACATCAATGCAGTTGTAGTTTTTTAATCTACCAATTAMTAATCAGGACCCATCACTTCTAAGCAGGAATTTATTTCAGAGTAGAGTGATGTGACTGCAAGGAATCACCCATAGAGACTACCAAAATTGTGTGGAGTAGGAAAGCTGTCTTTCAGCTCGCTTTGGACAACCAGTGTAGTAGCTAGAAGCCTAACTCTGTTTGGTAGTTAGAAGCCTAATCCTGCTATACTCAGTGAAGATTGATAGGGATCTGTAGAAATTGATCCAAGATACCCATGATATAAAGGTGTCCTGTCATTGTGTAGCAGTSTAGTTCAGCGGAGCACCTTGTTTAGGCATTGCAAGGAAATATTCAAAGTTAGTTAGACAAAGTTTTCCTTTTCTCCTATAGATATTGACKTAATGCAGAGTCCTTCTGCCTGCAACTGTATGCCCAGCCTCTTCTCAGCCTTTACAGTGATATTGTGAAGCTTAATTCTTTAAAGTTACGAAGTTAGTTGTGCAGTTTAATTCATTAAAGCACTTTCTGTCATGCAGAAGTGGGAATAATGATGATAATTATCAACTGGGAATTCCTGACAAGGAAAAATTCCTTACTGACCATGACCAAAAAAATCTGCACAAGTTATATATCTATATATTTTAATATGTCTGTGTATAAGTGGTATAGGGTTATCAACAGTTACTGCAATCAGCAACACTAAAAATTAGCAATAGCAGCAACAACCTTTTGTACATTTTCAGAGAAGTCTTTTCCTTTCTTCCCTTGTATTTATTTGTCTGATGAAAAATTACTTAGTAGATATTTGTCAGGGAGCCAAAAACTATACAGTGATGGCTTAATCTCTCTGTTTCCCTATGAATGTCAATTGTGATGTAAATAATATTTTGTGGCGAGGTTATTTATCTATTTTTCTGTGTGTGTGTGTTAACTTTCCAGCATTCTCCATTTCCAGCGAGAATAGCCAGGTCGTAATGATTGCCATTTCAGCTGCCGTAGCCATTATTCTCCTCACAGTCGTGGTCTATGTCCTGATTGGGAGGTGAGTTTCTCATCTGTTTGACACATTTCCTCGCACTTGCAGTTCCCACGGGGGTCTTGATGAGCACAAGGAATCCCACATTGCTGGGCTGTTCTGCACCTTCTCCTTTGTGTGCTGCCGAGGAGCTCAGGGTGCTGCTTGGTAATGAGCCTGCTAGYATTAGCAGCCCCAATCATGCGGCAGTTGTTAAAAAATGCTATAAACACATTCTTAGGCAATTGTAAAATTAAACTGTAGGGGTCAAAAATCAACAAATCCTCTCATTAGCCAATTTCCTCAAATTCCCTGAGAACATAACATGCCTCTATAGGGCACAGAGAATGTAAATATCATTAAACTTTCAAACAGGCATTTAATTGTGGAGGGAAAATATTTTATTCTGCTTCCACCTGCAGCTAACACATAAAATTTTTTATATATTTTTTTTTCTTTCTGTTGCTTGTAGATTCTGTGGATACAAGAAATCTAAGCATGGTACTGATGAGAAAAGACTGCATTTTGGGAATGGCCATTGTAAGTTACTTATGTCTTTTAATACATCCAGTTCTGCTGAATTCATCCCAAAGATAATTAGCATTTTTCAGTTAAAAGTAAAAGAAAGAAAACAGCCATACCTCACTTAAACGTAGAGTAAATTGGGAAGAGAATTCTGTCTTCTCTTGTGGTTAAGAAAATTTTCCCCATACCAATTAGTCTTTATTTCAAAATCTTTCATCCATGTTAAGGTTAGCAATGAATGAGTTGTTGCTATCTGCTTTCAAACAGTGTGTGTGGTTGGTAATATGATATTGATTCCACTGTGCATTGCTTAAGTGCAGAGCGGAACTTCAACTTCCTCATTATCAAATGTATAAATCTTTTTTTCTTTTTTTCTCATATTTTCTCTTTTTTTTTTTCTCCAAAGCAAAATGTCATTCAGTGAAACTGGTCTTGATGACTTCTGAAGGGACTGTGAAAACTGCTTGATGGACAAAATTGATCTGCTAATAAATTTATTTTGGAATTATTGTAAGCATAGGCTAAAAAAAGATTCTCGAGTTTCCTAGTTTATGATCACTATTAAGATTTTTATTTTTTGAAATTTCTTAGTTTAAGTAGTTTATTTGAGTATCTCATTTAAAAATTAATGGGATTACTTAATCCCACTTTGTTTAGGTACATGTTTTAGTCAAAGCCTTTCTGCCTACTTAAAAAAATGAGTTTAGCTATCTTTTTGTTGGGTCCTATCCACAACTAGGATGAAAGCCGTTTTCTTAACTTTAGTCCTTGCATCCAAAACTTACATATAGTCAGGAAAAGATTTTGTATAGCTACGGATATAAAATTTTGCTCATCCTGAGTAACCTGACATGCTCTTTCTTCCAAAGCCAAACCCCAAACTATTTTTGATATTATTAAGTGGCTCTTTTGCACATGGCAGTAGCGCTGCTACTGCTACTTGAAGAGACCCATTGGTATCCTAATCAGGTATCTCCCCCACCAAATACTGAAATGTTGGGTTAACATTTTAACGAAGAATTTAAGTACAGATGTTAGAAATTAGAACTGCTTCTTAATCATAGTGACAATACCATAACTGATCTCTGACTCTTCATATTATTATTTTTATTATTTTTAGTTTGGAGCCTTTCCTGATGTCAAGTTAGCCGTGTGCATATGGGTGCTTGTGGGTACACATACTCCCTCTTCACTGTCATGCCATGAAGGATTTGCCTCGTGCTTCCCATTGATAACTAACGAACTAGGCTCAAAAAAGTCTATACAGTTACATGTGGCCCGTAGAATTAATGCTTCATCATCCAAATTTAATTAGGTTATAAAATAAAAGCAGCCAGTAAAAAATGTGTTGCAGACAAATAACAGGTCAGAGCTTGCTCGCCTTACACCCGCACAATGGAAAGTTGCAATCACTATTCTTAAACATGTCAGTGCTGTTAAATTCCTGTGGCTTAAATTGCATTTAATTTGGCTTTAGATATTTATGTACTGTTTTCTGAGTAGTGCCATGCTGATCCTGTGTGTAGTAAGAATACAGCCACTCATGTCTGTGGCCTTTCTCTTAGAAATTCCTGAGAATGATTCATTGATTTTGCTGATATTTATCTGTTAGGATTTGTGTATATGTGTGGCTATTGAAACCTTATTTTTCTGCCCTTTTAAAGGTTTTCTAAAAGCGTAAGAGAATTGCTTCTGTGAACTAACAGGATAAAGTAACTTGCWCGCTTATCATAAACTTTCTCCATCTTGAATAAAGCAGTTGGTTTACTTCAGTCAGTTTATTCTGAATTACCTTAAAAATGGCTTTAGCCATGAACTATTCCCTGCAGCCTCATTACAAATCCTATAATATTACTTCAAAGGAACAAAAATGTGTTTCACCTTCTCAGATCTTCTGCCTTTACCTTCTTTGGCTGGGGCATTTTTATTTTTGCTACCCTTAGGGCAATTCATGCTGGTAAAATGAAAATGTAAATTATTATGTTTGCACAGAATGAGCTGTAAAGTAGTACAGCTTAACACATGTGCATGTGTTTATTATCTGTTTTTCATGACAGAACCCAGTCAAACTATACAGGCTGCCCTTAATTATTGGTGTGAAGGGATTATTCTCCTTGCAGCCACCATCACCTGATCTTGGGGACCTCTGGGGTCAGCATTAAAATGCAGCAGCCAAAAACCCTACAGTGCAGAAACTTTTAATTGTTGTTATTTTTACTGGGGGTACAAGGGAGCCTGTAATGTACATTCAGCATGGACGGAAAGGAGCATTTACAAGATTTTTAACCAACAGCAATATACAGCCAATTACTTGTTGTTTTACTTACAAGTGGTTCTGTAATCATCAGATTCTTGAAGGAAACACACTCAGCATTTAATACTACACAGGCACAGCCCTTCTGTTTGGAAAACGTGTCTTAGTTTGTATTGTTTACGAAGCTTGGGAACCTATTTTTATCATTTCTTTGTCAGTCCAAAGGCCAATAAATCTCCATAAAATTGATTTTTTTTTCCCACATACACTGTTTGACAAAACAATGCTATCCTCGAACAATTGATCCAAAGACGTTTTTCCCATCTGCCTAAATAGAGCAAAATGTGCTTAACTATACTAGAGACCAGCAATTTGCTGCAGTACAATAATGCCACGCTGGAAGGGATATTCCTGAACGTGGCAATATTTGTAGGAGGAAGTAATATATTTTATGAGAGCAGCTGATGTGGTGATGGAAAGCTAGAAATACATGTCCAGGATGAAAAGCTAGAAATACATCTSCAGGAATGCAAGTTTTGTGGTAGAAATAGAAGTGGCAAGCTTCAAGTTGCATAATGGTTATTTTACTTTTTGTTAATGAAATGTCTTTGTGTTTTAAAATGAATACAGAGACARGCACCCAAGTTATAAGGTGCAAACCACATGCAGGAGCTTGAACCAGGGGAAGAAGTACAAAACTGTGGTTTGGATTCAGCACCTTTGCTTGAGAGCAAGATCATAAATGACAATAAGTTCCTTTCCCTGCCCCACTCCCCCCATTCCTGCTGGCAGGATTGCTGGGGGAGAGCTTGAGACTGCTCTTAAAATCAGTCATTTGAACTAGTGCTTGCCTCAAGCAAACAGAACCACCACAGGGAACTGTAGAAGGGGACAAAATAACAACACTGATGTGAGGTAATGAAGAACTAGAATGAGTCTTGAGTTACAAGAGATACTGGTTCCCATCCTTGTATAACTAACAGAGGTTTTGAGTGGGGAAAAGGTTATTCAGACATAATTTTCTTGTCTTTTGCATCCTCTTACATCCTGGGCTTAGAAACAACTTGAAATAATGTACTCTTCTGCAGAGTGACTGTAGCATCACTCATTTTGTTCCTTGCTCCTGTACAGTTATCCTGAAAGGAACAAGATAAGGCAGCTTCTGAAGAGATGTGGTGGCAAGTAGTATTTTACAATTTGAGAGGCAGTCAAATATAGCAAGTGCAGATGTATCTAACACACTAAGCTTTGTGTAATATCTACACCAATGTCTCTGGTTTTGTGCTTCATGTTCACTCCGTGTTAAGAATTCCCAATGAATCAGCAAAAGCCCTTTGATTTGAGGAAGCAGTGTACTGTTCTTTGACTATTGATTTCATTTCTGTTGTTTCATTTGCCTTTCTTAAAAGGGATAAGAAATTCAAAGTAACATTTTCTCTCTGAATTTGTTTTTACACAGTGAAACTCCCAGGCCTCAGGACTTATGTAGATCCGCATACATATGAAGATCCCAATCAAGCTGTCCATGAATTTGCCAAGGAACTAGATGCTTCTAATATAGCCATTGATAAAGTTGTTGGAGCAGGTAATAACAACAGATGTGTTGAATTAAAGCTAGCCCTTTTACTATATATATTGTTTTACAGGTGTAGCTTTATATCCATGACTGGAAATATTCTTAGGTCTACAGCACTGTAGGTCATATTTACAGCTGATTAAAGTGTGTATGGAAAGTTAGGTACATACATGCATATTTTTTCCCCAAATAAACAGATAACAAGACAATTTTTACAATGACACCCATCAGCTGAYACTTGGACCCAGGACTGTTAAAAGTGAAAAAGAGTTTTATGTCTCAGTTATATGTCTCTCTTTAAAATCTGKCAGCACAGAAAATGGTATCAGCTCTGAAGATGTTATCTTTTTGTTTCTTACAAAGAAGATTCGTGATTGCTAGGCCTCAACCACAAGCTCATTTCATACCACTCACCACACATCCATCAAATTGCAGTGACCTCTGTCACTAGATTGATTTTGGTCACTGCATTCAATTTGAATTATTGATTTAGAAGGAAAGGGCTGTTTGTCTGATAACAGGTTGTCTGAGCCATATACATGCCATGCATTGTTGGGTTTACTAAAATAAACTGTCAAAATGGACAGGTTTTATAGCAAGGGGACTACATTACACAATTTTTCATCACAGAGCTGTCCATGTTGCAATGCAGCATATAATGCAGGATAGAGTGTGTGCTTGCTTCCTCATGTAAAGTGGCAGATGGTCTTGTCAAATCAGAAAATCATAAAATGTTGAGCTTTTCTGCTCAATTGAAGCATTTACGTACTATTGATTTTAATATATCAAAAATTGAAAATTACTACGGTATATTTATTTATTTTACTRTTTTCTATCTGAATTTTCTAATCAGAATTAATATCATGAAATGAGAGAGAGAAACTGTTCATATATAACACAAGRTTTTTATCTGGGGAAAAAAAGAATAAAATGTCAAGCTTCTGAATTCTGTGCAACTCCCAAATACTCCAATGAAAAGAACCTGCATTCCTCCTCTTTTAGTGTAGCTACTTAAGTGCTTGTTTGAAGTTATTTTCCATAAAGGTAGGATTGTGTTCCTTGCTGGTTTTAATTTTGCCCCACAAGAGTGCACTGTTCTCCATCATCTTTGGAAAAGACAGAAAAGCTGTTTGTTTATTGCACCTAAATACAGAAATAATATGGGGACTGAGGAGGGAATCAATCAAAGCAAGTCCAAGAACAATTCTTTTTTTTTTGTAAGACTGTATGGAGTCTTCTTTCACCAATGMAAGTTTCTTAAGCTATGCATACTATGTAAGCCTCACAAACGAATTCATAAAAATCAATGATATGTTGTGTTTTATAGCTCATTATTGGGACATGTTCTTATTCAGAGTGTACGTTCGAATGAAAGGTTAACCAAAATTCATCAAATATACATTCTGAAATTGGAGGAACAGTTTTCTCAGGAGCCTGAAAAAAATAATTTCCTAAAAGTCAGGGGTTTTATGAATGTTGCTGCACTCTMCTTCAGAGGCAGCAGCACTGGGTTCAAAACCAGCAGTTCCTCTACACTGAAGCTTCCTGCACTGCTGTAATGTTCAGCATGYGGTAGCTTATGCATTCCAAGTGTTATGGAATACCTGTGATTGGCAGTTGGTGCTTCCTAGCTTGCTTTGGCAGGAACATTCTCTTCTTTCCTCCCAAGAAGCACAAAGGCATTTCCTGTCTCTTACTTGAGTTCCTGACTTAGAGTGAATGATTTGATCATTTCCTACATTTCTCCTTTACAAATGCAAGTACAAATGAAATTACAAAAATAAGGATTTGAGAAGGAGGGATTCATTTAACTATATTGGAGTGTGACATAGGTAACCAGACATTTAAGTCACACAAATAATCTTGATATTCTGAGATATGTTTTCCAAATAGTTCCTCACAGTTTTAGAGAAAAATCTCTGAGAAAAAAATACAAAGCAGCTTACATAGTTTTGAGAATGTACATTTGAAAATGCAACAAGGAAATCTTCCTATCTAAAAGAAACTCAAAAAAAAAAAAACCTCAAATGATTTTAGTGAAAGGCTAAGCATAAGAAAATTCGGATCAGGAGCCATTTTTTTCCTCATATTTTTATTATAATAATTTCTTCCCTTCTTACTTGGAACAACAATGAACTGCCTATTTTTATGGACCCAGGTGAGCAAATCACTATAAAGGTTTAAACCAATGGGGTCACAAAAGAATACAGTGGGAAATCAGTTCCTGAGTTGGGATAGGGTTATACATTTGCTTTACTGGACTTGAAAACAAATGTTTTCTTTTCTTTCAAACTTCAGACAAACTTCTGTCATTTAGGGGCCTCTTATCCCTTCCTTCCTGGCAGAGGTTGCAGTGTCTCGATGAGGCCCAGCAGTGTGTCACCATGATGTTGATGAGGTTCACAAGGTCTCTGCAGCGTTCAGCATAGCTGCCTCTTCCATTCTGTGGGAGTTCTGTGCACAGCAGCACAATCTTGATTTAAAATGCAGAAAAGTAAGGGAGCAGCCAGTATCACAGACTCATCTATTACTTGTCCCTTGGGTTGAAATGCACAACAAATGCCATTCACTGATGCAGTAAAGAGTCTATTATTAAAAAAAAAAAAAAAAAAAAGGAAACAATGTCCTGAAGAGATTTGTGAAATATACAGCCCTCCTAATAATATCTTTTTGCTTTCCATATAAAAAAAACATATTGGTCTGCCAGGCAAATTGTACAACGTTCGTAGCCTATTTAAAAACAATAAGTAAAATTTTAGAAAGCTTTATTAAAAAAGAACTAAGATCATCTCAAGTTCTGAAGGTTTTTCTACCTTMTAAGCCATACACAAATCCTCACTCCTGAAAACCATTTTGTTATGAGATCCAAACCATTTCTTAGTGGGAATGTATTAGGGGAGTGTTGCTGGAAAGAGATGTAGGTTAAGTGGATCCACTATGGATACTGGTCAGACTCGTGTCATCCATACTCCACTGTTTATGAAAGAACCAACAGGTAATGTAGTTGGCCTGCTCAGCAAATTTCTTACAGTTTATTCAAAGATTTGTTCATGTTCTTTGAAACTTCAGACAGTAAAACAATGCTTATGTAGTGGCCAACAGATTCCTTTCCAAAGAAGTAAAGTCTTTTCATCTTCACAGACAAGAGTAGGCTTTGTTGCTTGCTTGCTCTGAAAGGTCCAGTTATCAGTATGAGTGGWTGTAGCATCCACTGGAATCAATGGCTTTCTGGGATCCAGTTAATTACCCAAGTTCCAAATTGAGCAGCCCCTGCTAAATGGGACATAGGTGATGCGTGTCACCCATAACCTTTTTATTCCTCAAAATCAAGTAACAAGCAAGCACCTTATCTAGTGAATCTACTGAGAAACGAAGGATTAATTGCTTGCTGAAGTCATAGATAGAAGCTTTGCTGACAGTGAATGAACAATAGTTTTCAGAGTCTAGCTTGTTACAGATTTTGGGGCTGTTAAAATATATAGAGAAGTGAGTACAAACCTGAACATCTCAAGGTTTATTTTAAGCACTTTTTTTCCCTTTTTTTTCCCCTTTCCYTGTTTTTTTGAAGATATGCTTTGGTCTTCCTCTTTGCGGTGTTCCAACAGTATTGAGCAGAGTTTAGTATTTGAACTGAAGCAGTGTTTGCTTTTGAGAAAGTTCACTGGTCATTTTAGCTTGCAGATGTTGAAAGTTTTAATTAAGAAGTCTGACTAGAACTCAACACCCTTTAGTTACTAGTAATAGCTTTTACAATTTATTTTCTGAGCTATTGACCATCTTGTCACCATGAAACACTAATAACATTAGAAACAGCGGATGTAATGAGCAATTTTACTAGTACGTTCCTGTGTATCTAAAGRTATATTTTGGAGAGATAAATATAAAGATATATTCTTGGGAGAGAAGATATATATATGTATGTATATATAAAGATATTTACTATTCTTAATCTTGGGAGTTATTACATTAGCAGCRTGATATCATGCCTAGAGGATAGGGCATATCAGTTGCTGGTAATAAGGTGTGGAGACTTCAGTGTTGTTGACCTCCAAGATGGCCTGGGTTACCAATAGAGAAAAGTTATTGCCATAGGAGGTGTATGTTCAGTTTTTCAGTTAAATTTTGTGTCTAAGAGAGGAATCTTAGAAAATAAGGTGAAAAGTGACCTTGACAAGTTATCTAATCCATCTCATAGCCCAAATCAGGACTTGTTATGTACCATTCCTGATAGATTCCTTACAGTCTCCAAGGTGATGTAYTCATAGTCTGGCTGAGAAGCCTGTACTACACTCCAAGTGTCCTTAGTGTTGTTGGTTTTTGTTTTTTTTTTTTCCCTAACACAACTGACTTTTACAGTATTTTACAACGTTTATTTGTCTCTTACATATACAAAAAGGAGTTGTTTCCCATCTTATAGCCATGACTTCCATATGTTAACACTATTTTCATGTCTCTCTCTTCTCAGTCCTTGTACATCCTTGTAAGCCACAATCCCTTGAGCCTTGAACAGGAACACATACAGTCCTGATTTTTAAAATTTTAGTTGTTGCTTCTTTCATCCTTCTTGAATTACCATGTCACATTTGCAAATTGCTGAAAGAAAAAATTCAACCTACAGTGGATGGGCTGAAGGTAGAATCTAAAGCAGATCCTGTGTGATCTCTGGAGTCGATGGTTCAGGAGCATTTCCATGCRAGGTTGTCAATCCAGCACACTTTTCTAAGCGTTAAATCCACTAAAAGTGATATTATTTAAATTTGTCTATTAAGAATGTCTTATATTCTTTCAGGTCCATTTTAGTTTTCACAGATGTTGCTGAATATAAACAATCAGCTGTGCAAATAAAGAGGAAATCATTGTTGGGCAAATGAGCTCCCAGAGCCTTTGCTGTGTAGTTGACTAGTAATGGATTTAGGATCATTATGTATTAAGTGGGGAAAATCTTATGTATAAACAGTGTAATCTCTCTTTCCATGATGTTTCACTTGCAAATAAAAACAAAATTCCCAATTTGCATGAAAATGATGCCAGCTAGATTTAGATTTGTAAYGCTTGTTTGTTTAGAAGAAAAAATTTCTCCTCAAGGTTGCTTGATAAAAATGGCATGTGARCTTTTGGGTTTTTATTCGTTTGTTTATTTTTACATTTAAATCTCACATATTTTGAGAAAAGAACCTACCTAGGTTTTTATTATTAGAAAATAAAATGTTAAAAATATTTCAGCAACACTAGAGATAGGAAGAAAAAATTCAAATAGATAGACCACTTCTTACCTTCTTATTTCTGACATTTTTTATACTCCATTTTACTTTATTGTTCAATTTTTATATATACATATATAAAAACGATATATAAAAACAATATAWATAAACAAGCAGACCTAGTGTTGTTACTGTTATATTTAGGTACTACATGTTGAAATCTAGAAAATATTATTATATGAAATGTAATATCAGGGAGGTGGATAATTGGTAATCAGAAATAATTTACTTCTTAATACTTCAGAACTGAAGACACTAAAGCTTCTTTATGTAGTTTCTTTGTCTTTTGTATTCATTAAGTAAATATAGAAATTTGCAGGAAAATTGTTTTTGTTTTGCCAACATATTTTGTACTTACACATTTGAATGATAAGATAATTTTACTTATGCATTCTTTCTGGGAGTGGCATAACAAATATTAAGCCATGATGTATAAAAGTATAATTCAGTGATTATTCTATTTTTTATTTAGGGATCTCAAGGAATTCATAGTGGGCTATCAAGTCCAATGGGCATGTTGTGATAGTATATATTTGCATGATAAGATACTAGCCAAGAAATGATAGAGTGAAAGTAATCT
This sequence comes from Nothoprocta perdicaria, assembly GCF_003342845.1. Lineage (NCBI taxonomy): Eukaryota > Metazoa > Chordata > Aves > Tinamiformes > Tinamidae > Nothoprocta > Nothoprocta perdicaria. Next base: position 515,211 of record NW_020455071.1, read on the forward strand.
TCACTGATTTCTTTTTTTTACATATGGCCCTTATGGGGATACATTCTTTCGCTATGAATTATCTTGTTACTTCAGGTGAATTAGTACAATACTTGGAAACTGAACAATCTCCCTTTGGCAGACATGAAGCAGGAGAACAGAAACATGGAAATATGAGAGTTGTCTGTTTGGTGCTCAGGTCTCTGGCCTACCCATAGACATCACACTTCAAGGGCTTTAACTGAATGCTAAACTTTTATTGAAAGCTGATCTTTTCTCCTCATTTTTCAGGGGAATTCGGAGAAGTGTGCAGCGGACGCCTAAAGCTGCCTTCTAAAAGGGAAATTTCTGTGGCTATCAAAACCCTGAAAGTTGGCTACACAGAAAAACAGAGAAGAGATTTCCTAGGAGAAGCAAGCATCATGGGGCAATTTGACCACCCTAATATCATTCGTCTAGAGGGGGTTGTCACTAAAAGTAAGATACAAAGAGTGGGCATCTTTYTTAAAGTGAGGAGTTTAACTTCTGGATAGCTCTTAATTATTATATGGTTCTCTGATTTTCCGTGGAAGAGTAAAATAGAATAAAATTAATGGGATCATCAGTGTTTMTGTTCTGTAAATCCTTCTAGAAATTTTTATGTCATAGCCCTCATGATATGAACCATATTACAGTTGTCTTTCCCAAATATCTTGAAAAAGAAATTCTCTTACATTTTGTTACATTTTTTCTATTTGTGTGGCACTTTTTAAAATAATTTAATTACTCTGCCTGCAGAGTTGTCTGCATTGCTTCTGAATGTGCATTACAAATGCACTCTTTCCTGTATTCTGTGAATGTTAATAATTTTTAGTTGTTGAGTTGTTGCATTCACAGCAGACTACTATCTGTTGCATTGGTCATTTGGAATTGGAGCTGTCTATCACATTTAAGTATAATATGAGAAAGCAAGATATGAGCATGTTGCATTCAAGTCAGTAGAAATCTTTCCAAGTATCTTAAATAGTAATACATGACTTGGGAAAACTGCTCTATGCTTCTTGCTTCCTTGACTTGGAATTATTTGTATCCATTTTGCTGTATAAAATTTTATGACATAAATGCAAGTAAAGATCATCATTTATTTTTCTTTAATATTCCCTAAGGTGGTGGAAAGGCAAGAAGGATTTTAGCTGTTTTATTTGTTTTTTTAACTAAACCAATATATTTTAATTACAAATTAGCAAGGTTTCATGKTTTTTTTTAATGATTGTTAATAAATCACACTCAAATGTGGTAGTCAACACAGCTAATGCGTCATAAATGGAGAATGTGACCTTTTCTTCCATAACCRGATTATTTTTGACCGGTGGCCCTTAGCAGTGAACTAACTTTTCATGATAAGTAGGTCTTCTGAAGAAACACCCAATAACTGCAATTTCCAGGGCCCCCAAAAGAGGACCATTTGATATGAGAACTACTGTGGTGTTATGACATSCCTGACAACACACTGGAGATAGGAAAGAGGTGCACTCTCTAAATAGGACCTCAGTCCTTTGCTCCAAAGCAGAAATACTCCCTTCCTTCACCCTGATTTCTGTTCTGAACTTGCCTGCTACTCTGGTCTCAGGGGTGCCCTGTAGGCAGTAGTCTTAATAACCAGCACACATGTTCTGCTTAGTTTACTAATAATTTACAGCAATTTGTAGCCTGTTAGTATAATAAATTTCGGCAACACTGTTGACACAAGTTGTTATCGTGTATATACGGCTGTGTTTTGATAAATGAATGCAGAATGTTCTTGTAGAGCCACACAGTGCTGCTTCAGAGCATATGCTTCTTATTATGGACGCATTTCCAACCGAATGTGAGTGAAACCCTCCACTAAAGGCATTCTGAATATGGGTGAATAAATAAGTCAAGAAAATGCTCTTTTAATAATTGACAGATTTATCATTTTACTCCAATCTCAATCTTCTAACATGCAGTAAAATTGAGTTTGTAGAGTCACCATGCATAATACTGTCTCCTAGTTTCATTACTACATGGATTTATCATATAAAGTTTTAGATATCCCCGTTAGGATGCTACACTGTGCTTTGAATATCCAGCATCATTTTCAGTAGATTACCAGAAATGCCTTTGAATTAATGTTGCACTCACAGTCTAAGTTCTCTTTCTCAGATTGTATGTTTCTGTTAACAAGACCAATCAAACACCATTTTTTTTGTATATCTTTCATTCTTCAGCCTTTTAGCTATATCGTATCTTAAATATTTCAAGATGAAAGTTTAGATAATTTGTCCACATTGTTTACTGGGTCACCAACTCCATTGCCCATTAGAGTGTCTCCAATGATATAACACATCAGCTGCACAATCAAAAGGAATGTATTTTAACCCAGTAGTCCATGCAAAGAGGACAGAGGATTTTCTCCTGCTWATATTTAACCAATTCTTCAAAGTCTATTTTTTTTTCAAATTCTGAGAAGCTCTATTTGATAGAAATTGTATTTTCTAAAAAATGGGAGTTGTTCCAATAAAAATTTTAAAAAAGAAAAAATAGGGGAAAAAAAAGGAGTTACAGGAGTTGACGCCACTTAGATTTTTTTCATTGCTTTCTTGTTTTYAATTAGACCAGGTACTTCTTTTAAGCCTCAGGCTGTTCAGTTTTACAAGCTGAAATATTACCATGTCTACTATACAAGTCTTTGTCATATTTTTATTGTCAGCATTTCTTCCTATGTTACATATGAAATAATAATTCTTCTTAAAAAACTTCATGCTCTTACCCACTTTCTCCACCACAAAGAGAAAATAAGCAAAAATTTTGAAAATGTTATGAAATAATAAAATCTGTGTGATTAGCAGGACAATGACCTTCTTCTGGAAATTTCCCCATAATAGCAATAATTTTTTTTTATTCCTTTATCACATAGAATTTCCTCACAAATTCTTCACTGCCTTACACAATATCTTAAGGAGGAAAGAAGGGTTTTGCAAACTTACTTGTCTAGACAAGTCTTACTTATGTAGACAAGTCTTTGTTAAATCTTTGTATACTGAAAATTTGGGATGCTTTGCTTGCTTTTTTAGGACTACTAAACAATTATATCAGTGTATGCTGGAAAGACTGTTCTCCTGTATACATCAGTATAATCACAGTTGTATATTGGACAGAGTTTTTTTCACCTGTGCATCTTTTTTTTTCTTTCTTTCTTTTTAAAGGCAAAATTATCCTTTGGATTTCTGAAATACCTATTTTTACTTATTATTATGTATTTATTTTAAATGCTTGACCACTATAATCTACTTGCAGGTAAACCAGTTATGATTGTTACTGAATATATGGAAAATGGTTCCTTGGATAGCTTCCTACGGGTAAGTGCAGTGGATAACTGCATGATACAGGACTGGCTCTTGTTCTGAATTTGTTGTGATTTTTGCTGGCACTCTTACTCTGATTCATCATGAGCTCATTGTTCTTTGATATTTCATTATTTCCATTTGGTTTTGTGTGCATTGTGATGTGGTCAGGAAGCCAGGTAAAAATCTGTTATTCCCTTTTGACTCTTTGCCAGCAGTATTATTCCAAAATGAACAGAAGAAATTGTTAGCTTTATTAGCATACTGTGTCTTTAAAGAGAAATCATTCTGACATATTAAAAAGATTTCTGGGGGGTGAATTACTACTGTAATATTGTTACTCTTACTGGTTGGCAGCCTGTATCTCTTAACCCATTTCCAGAGTGAATGGATTTGTGGAGATGTTAATGGTAACCTAATAATGCAGAGCCAAGGATTTAAATGTGAAAAGTTTAAGGAATAACCTTTTCATGTTTGAAAGATCTTGCTAGCAAACTTTATTAGCCTGTTCTCTGTCCTCAACCTTGGACCAATGCTGTTTATTGATTTATCTTTGTTTTTGGTCAAAGTTGGTAATGAGCCTAAAAAAATGTGAATGCTCCTTGTGTCACCAAGATTTACTTGAGGCAAAACAACAAGTGTGGCAGAAATGAAATCCCATCTGAGGAGAAACACTAATTTTAATTGTTAGAGTAAGCTCAACTGTGGCTGGGCAACTGCATTAGWTCTGCCACGGTTGAATGACATTATCCCCCAAATTCATAACACTGAACTAGACATTTAACCCCAGAAGGGGATATATTGTCAACTCTAGTTTCAGTATATACTATATATGTTATGATGTCCACTGAAGCATGTGAAATACATATAAATAATGTGTCAGTATATCTGAATGAAATATATCCGTACTGAATGATACACATTTTGTTTAGGCTAAAAATCCTTGGAGAAAGTACTTTGGAAAAGGGAATAAATTCTGACTATATGAAACTGTCGTTCAACATGCTAATTTGAGTGTGGGGTTTTTTTTGATTATCATTGCATGAAAACATAGGACAAGAACCTTGTTACTCATTAATATCATCAACAACCCAGGTCATGTAACCCTAATTTACAAACACTTCTTGAAACTAGTTAGTTTGCTTTTTCCCATTACCACTGAGAGGTTCAGCTCCTCATTCCGTTCATGGTTATAAACTTTTTTAGAATTTATAACTATATCTTTTTCATGGTCAATATAGATCCTCTTGTTTTGGCTCTAGTTAAAGAAGCTTGCCTAATACGCAATTGCTAGGAATTTTCTATAATAAATAATTTCTTCATGAAAATGAATTCTGACAGGTTCTTTAAGCAGCTATTATGACATATATTTTTCTAATATTTGCAGAGCTAATATTTCCCCTAAGAAGTGTATTAGTCAAGAATAAAATGAATATAATCAGTCTTGTGGACTGATTCATGTGAGCTTGTGCCACATGGCAGAGCCAGCTCCTATGTATTTAATAAAACTCTGGAAGAGGCAGCAGGAAAAGCTGGAGAGCTGCCTATGATGATATGGTTATAGCAGTAGGAGATTCATTTGAGAGCTGTTCTAAGACATAGTGATGCCTTGTCATCTGCATATCTGTATATCAATATCAAAGGTAGATGTTCATAAAGAACATTAACAGGAACTGGGAGAATTGAAACATTTTTCTAGTGGTAGACATGTATAAATTCATGCAACTATTGCTTTGTAGCCTAAATCACATTGTGTTAAAGGGATTTTTTTTTGAAGTTGAGGAAAACATTGAGGAGTGAGTTTAAATTTTCACGGAACTTGCAAATTTGTGAATCAGATCAGTATTTGCTTTTGTTAAAGAAATGCTTATGTGATAGAAAACTTTCATTATTCTGCTGGCTGAGGCTGTTTCTTTCACTAGCACCTCCTATGGCCTTTTAAAGAAAGCTGGACATCTGTTTTCCTAATGTCCTGACACTTCAGACTCAGAAGTACACACAAATTAGATTTATGTCCCACTTACATATAGGTCCCATCTAGGAAACTGAAATTCAGATAAGAGCAAGAACAGAAAAAAATCTTATCTGAATTAAAAATCTGTCCCTTTACCCCCAGCTAATTCAGAGAATATTTTCACCAAATCAAAACTATTTCCTCATGTGGCATCTCAGTCATGGTCTCCAACTCACAAGCTTTTCACCTGAGAGACTTTCAGAACCTATCAAAAATTCTGTATGGAGAGGAACCTGGACAATCTTTCAAGTTATATTTCAAATGTTTTCCAGAAACACGATGCGCAGTTCACAGTCATCCAGCTAGTAGGCATGCTTCGAGGGATTGCATCTGGCATGAAATACTTATCAGATATGGGTTACGTCCATCGAGATCTAGCTGCTCGYAATATCCTCATCAACAGTAACTTGGTATGCAAAGTCTCAGACTTTGGCCTCTCCCGTGTGTTAGAAGATGACCCAGAAGCTGCTTATACAACAAGGGTGAGTTTGTTATGTTTATCTTTGCCTTTTAGAATTTTCGCTGGTTGCTCTGTCATCACAAAGTTCGTCTGATATCTGAGGGAGTCCTTGAGGCTCACACTCTGTGATACAGAGGCCATCCTGCCTTCCATGTGTTTTACTGGCAAAACCTTAACCTTAGCTTTGTGTGTCTAGGCTACACTGGATGTGTGTATCTACATTGACTTTATGTTTGTTTGTTCACGTCAGTGCAATTGCAAGTGCACTTCTTTGCAAGTGCCCTCGTGGCCAAGAAGGCCAATGGGATCCTGGCTGCATCCAGAGGATGTTGTCATGAGGTCAAGGGAGGGAATCCTGTCCCTCTGCTCAGCTCTGGTGAGGCCGTCCATGGAGTATTGGGGGCAGTTCTGGGATCCCCAGTATAAGAGGGATGTGGAGCTTCTAGAAAGGGGCCAGCGGAGAGCAACAAAGGTGATTAAGAGACTGGGACATCTCTCGTATGAGGAAAGACTGAGTGAGTTGGGCCTGTTCAGCTTGGAGAAGAGAAGGCTGAGAGGGGATCTGATTAATATGTATAATTTCATGAAGGGAGATTGTAGGGAGGAAGGGGCCAAGCTTTTCTCAGTGGTGGCCAGTGACAGGACAAGGGGCAATGGGTGCAAGCTGAAACACAGGCAGTTCCATCCCCAGGTGAGGAGGAACTTCTTCACTGTGAGGGTGACAGAGCCCTGGCACAGGCTGCCCAGGGAGGTTGTGGAGTCTCCTTCTCTGGAGATCTTCCAAACCCGCCTGGATGTCGCCCTGTGCCCCGTGCTCTGAGTGTCCCTGCTTGAGCGGGAAGGTTGGACTAGATATCTCTAGAAGTTCCTTCCAACCTTGAAAATTCTGTGATTCTGTGATTCATTAACTTTAGAAAAAAAAATGGCAGTAACATCCAGTATCTTAGTCAAGTAAAATTTTCAAATTTGCCTAATAAATCCAGTCTCTACTGTGCATACTGGATTACAGAATAAATCAGAAAAATCTTACTATGGGTTTTCCAGGGAAATATAGGGAACATACCTTGATAGCTTTTCAAATCTGTTCTTTAGCTCACATTGTTGTGCTTTCTTTGACCGCTGATAAGTTTGGGCATGTGTTTAAAAATGTGCAATAAATGTCATTTTATAGAACTGACTGCACAAATCTCTTGTGGTCGATATAAAGGCTTTAGTAGGAGAGGGCAGTTTTCACACTCAGTGTAAGTACAGCATTCATGGAAAATAACATAAAGGAGAAATTCCTCAATCCTCCACAGTTCAGTCTGTTGTCTTTCTCTCAGGCAGATATGTACCTGTCTGATGTACTTGCCTGAGCTCTTCTTAAAAACTCCTGTGATAGTAATGGGTGTTAGTGTCTCCTAGGTAAACAGTTTTAGATGTGTGATTTATCTAGTCTCTTATCTAAGTTCTCTTCCCCAGGATCCGTGCCTGCAAGCTAAGGTGATTACTCTTTGCCCTACCATCACTGCACATGGGCAGGTGATCAGTCTTTAAAATAGCCCTATGGGTACATAAAAATTCTTGTGTTCTTCACACACGTGCAGCCACTCTCTTTTAAGTAGTTTTTCCAAACTCCTACCATTCTTCCTGGCTTCCTTTAGATTGTTTTCAACTTATGTACATTTTCTTTAAGTATGACCCCAAAATTGCATACAACTAATACATTTGCAGCACCAAAAATGTCATATTTAACTCTGTTCTTTGTTTCTTATACATGCCTTTTACATTAATATCCCCCTGAGTGAGAACTCCTTTTTCTTTTATTTTTGTTTGTTCATTTTTTCCAAGCTTTGCAACATGGTTGCCTCACATTCTACTCAGATACATCTTTGCCAGGATTACAAGTTAAATTCTCTTACTCCAAAATACATCTGGACATTCAAACTGATCTATAATTTGCTAAGGGCATTTAGAGGAGTACATTAAGAGCCGAGGATGAGTTCCAGATAAATCAGACAAGAAAGCTGCATGGCAAGAGAAAGCAGCAGCCCATCAAACTGCATAGTGTACAGCTTTCTAAAGGAAAATGAAGTGCATGTAAATGATTCATCTCCCAAGTGGGCTAGAGTGAACCAAGATTTATAGGAAATCAATGTTTCTGGTCATTGTTACATATAAGTTTCCCTTGTTCAAGTACACTGCTGGAGTTGTCTTCTTCCCTTCCTTCTGCCACCTATTTTCTAAGCCTACCTCATTATTTACATTTAGATAATGAAATCAGATGGAAAGAAGACATTTTGTAAAGTATATTCATCTGTAAACTCCATYTGGCATTAATGGCATATATGCATACTGCTGCGGTGAGATGCTCAGATAATTGAAATCCCCAAAYACAGCATCAGACAAATCTATTTTCCCTCAAAAGGTAAATAGACTATTGCTTTAAAGCAAACATCACAGGATTCGCAGAAGAACTAAACATCACTAAACTGGTTATGGAGCAGGGGCACTCTGGCACTCTCTGAAAGTCTGGTTCCTAAATATCTGCCACAGATGTGTTACCTTCACCACATCTTGACTGTGTTGAGAGGACAGGACTATCTGCTCTTCAGGTTTCCTTTGAAGTAAATATAAAGTGTAAACAGGCTAGGAGAGGATCCTGAGGATATATTAATTCCCCAGCTCACTTAAAGAACAGGAACCAAGAGTCTGAAGGTTTCTGTAAAACACGTTTCCCTCAGCTGAAGCAGAGCTGAGCTGTGTTCCTTGACACCCAGGCTTTTTCCATCACGCTTGGTGATGTGTTGTCATGTCTGGATACTATCCCTCTCCACCCCTCTCAAAAGAAGAGCCCAGTTAGCCCTCCAGGCATTTGATAAGCACTGCTAAGCAGGTGAAATCCTACCCTGCTCTGTTCTCAGAAGCTATGTCTGAAGGTTTGCATAAATTCTATAAATGTGTATACTGTATCAGTAAATAATCAGTGATATACGTGCTATAGTACAAGAACTCTGAAACATAGTACAAAGATCACAGGTGTGATTTCTGTGATCACATCAAAAAATGTGTGAAATAAAAGGAAACGGGAGCTGAAACAAACCTTTGCTAACTGACAGGGTCATTTTTTAATTCCTAGATTACTGTCACTGATACCACAGAAGACCTTCAGCAGCCAATAGTCTACTTGCTTAAAAAAAGCAGAACCCAGCATGTGAATTGGGCAGATTAATTATTTTATTTTTAACAAGATTTTATGCTGGAGGGGATGTACAGTAATTATCTACAGTCTCTGTACCTGATCAATTCTAATTGAAAGGTCAAGAGTGTATTAAAATTGTCACTGTCAAGTTGATTTGTTTTTATTTCTTATTATTTTTAGGTGTCCATATGGCAAGTGGGTGGACTAATCGCACAATATGAACTGGAAATAAATTTAAGACATCACACATGTACAATAACTGCAATCATGTCACTCAAACTCATAATATTTCTAGTAATCACTCAATGAATTACATTGGWTTGAACACATACACCAGCTCACATCACTGATGTTCATGACATTCAAATGCAAAACACTGTCCAGTTGTCGAATTGCATGCATAACCCAGTTCTCATTAAATCTACATGACTTCAAAAAATAGTCTGCTGTGAAAATAAATATTCTGATAACCTATGTCTTCAAGTAACCGTACCAGAGCAGGGAGGGTATGGTAGGGCACTGCTCTTTTGCATGCCAGAGGCAAGTGCTCTACCTTAAGAAGTTCCTTTCYTTTGTGCATGCACTATTGCAACTATTCACCTACTCAGTGGAGATTTATTGCAGTTAACTCATTTTTCTGTATAGGAAAAAACATCATAATATTGTTAATCAAAGAGTTTGGAGAAAAAAATGAAAACGGAATGCTGCTTTTGCCTGATAAGCACCTGAGAGAGAAGAGGTGCTCTATGATTATTTACCACTTGAGTGGGAGATAATTTCAAACTGAAATAGTCATTAATAAAGGATGAGTATGGAGGTTCAGGTAATTTTCCAGTCCTGACGACAATAAGTCAAACCGATGTCATTCAGATGACACCATCTTGCTGTGTACCAGGAAGACGTGTCCTGAATTAAGCCAGAGTCGTCTCATAATCAATGAATGTCAAGATTTTGCCTTCAGGTTTCCCTGTGAAGYTCTTCTATTTTTTCCAGTTAGAATCCATTTTTCTTGATTCTCTTCTCCCCAGGCCTATGGCTAAGTCCTTGTGATAGTCACTCTGTAACGGATTATAAATCAGAATATGGGAATGGGCTGTTAAGGGCTGGAAACAGATGCCCTGTGCTGTACTGCCAGACATTCTAGAAATAAATTGAGGACTTCATTGGCTTGAAATGAATTATGCTGAACAGTCATATACTGTAGGAATCAAAGCTCCATCTACCGTAGATAAAACCTTTGGTTACTGCTGGCTCACTAATTTCAAACCCCAYGAGTGACTCTCTGACCTAGACTGCCTTGGATTTTTGCCTTCTTACTGCTCAAATCCAGAATGTTTATCAGACTTCATGATGAAATTATTCTTAAAGGGAGATGATGACAAAAAAATATAGAAAGTCAATATTTATCTTCAGAATAAATATAACAAAATATTAACAATTTATATTTTACTAATATTAATAAAATATAAATAAATATAGCTAGTCATACACTTATTTTTATATAAAGAGGTATCAAATACATTTAGGCAAACCTTTTTCTGAGACATAGCTATAATGTCTTTTCATTTAGCAAGCTGGTGATGCATGTTGTATGTTGCCCTGATAGTAGTAATTTTGAAGGGCAAGTGATACCAGCCTGTATTATTAGATAGTGTTTCAATGTTCCAGTGCAGGATGAGCAACAATAATGTTAGGATAAAGAAGATTGAATTGCATGAAAGTCTAATAGACAAATAATTCATAATAATAAAATATAGGTATACTTTTCTTAGCATTTTCATGATACTACTTTATGCAGCAAGTATCATTACACTCATTTTAAATATGGAGCAACAGGGGAAAGTGTAACAACCAAGAGACAAGTAAAGAAATGGGTATGGAAGTATAATTTTCATAGCTCTGACTCTGTGATCTAGGAAAAAATGTTTTGATTTCATTTATACAGGGATTAATTTTACAGTGTAAGATATTTCTGATCYTGACACACCAGAAAATTGAAGAGGTGATACAGGTTATTCCAATGAGATTTGTATTTCTTTAAAATGATGGGGAGAAACATGAAAGAATTTTTTAATAATTAATGATCAYGTATGTTTTTGGAGTTTGAAAGTATTCTGAAAATATATTGAAAATATTATGATGCTTATTTGTCTAAAAAAATATTCTCCAGAACTTAGTTGTTKTCTGTTCTCATTCCTAATTTATTCATAAAATGGGAGAACAAAGTCCCCTTTTAAATACAAAGAGAAGATTATAATTTGTTTGACAAACTGGGGAGCAGAAGAACAAAATTGTAATTTTACAGTGTACTCTGACCATTTTTTTTAATTAGGTGTATTTTAATTCTCTCCTTATTTTACTCCTGTTTATGCTACATGTATCTGTAGATTAGTGCAGAATTACAGCTGATACTTAGCAAAGAGAAGATTCTTTTTGCAATAGAATCTAGGATTGCTGCATCTTCATTTTTTTCACTAAAACAAAACAGAAGGAACTTCATTTCATTAATTTTATAATCTTCCTTATCCTGTAATAAAGCAGGCCTAAATGTTACAAGACCAATGTCATTTTGTGTAACTCTATTTTTTTTTCCAGYTGTATACATGTTTTTTCTGTAAGATGGTACAGGTAAGGACCTGTATATCAAATATATTATTTCCTGTCCTTGCATAAAGTACTTATATTCTAGCCCTAAGCATATTTTGCCATATGACATCTGGCAATTATTTCTCTATAGTTCAGCAAGAAGGTTTCACATTTGTATCTGAACATGAAATTTGAAAAGTGAGCCTTATCTTTCAGGGGAGATCAGATTTTTTGGAGACTAAGATCCAGAGTCTTCCCAAATGACATTTATATTTTGAAGAACTTGTTGCACTGATGTAAGAAAATCAGTATAACAACTCACTGCCTCAAGGGCTTTTTTGATTGATAATATTGTAGGTTTATGTTCTGCTGTCTCTATATTCAAAATGCAACTGACGTGCTTACTGGTGAATGAAATACAACATGGTTATATTGCATGAATCCATTRACTATACTTAGATTCTTTTGAATCGGACCTCACAACCTGACAGTTTCTTTTCCAGAAATACTGATGCCTTCACACACAAATGGAGCCATCAGTAGAAGCCATATATGAAACTTGGGCATTGTCTAGGGTTTGCATTTCTGCCCTAGACAAAAACAGTAAGGATGAACAGTTGCCCATCTCTCACTTCCACTTGACTAGGGTGACTATCTAATGTTCTTACCTCTTAAGTTCTCTCTCCCTTGGACCACCAGAACTCATGGTTATTGATCATCCAGATATGTTATAACTCTTGACAATTTTGTAGACTCCTTCTGAGCTTGCAGGTTGGGCAGGATATGTTGAATTTGGAAGTCTTTATAGTCTGGCTGATGGGATTTTTTTAAACACAAAATGTATTTTTTGCCTTACACCTTACATTTTTGTATCGTATGACCCACAAGAGAATAGCAGAACAAGGTGAAATCGATAYGTAATTTCTACAGATTATTTTTATAGTTTTTAATGGATTTTTTAACATATACATCTACGTATACATAAAAAAAAGATGAAAAAGTGAAATAGATTTCCCTATCATTCCCACATCAGAAAATGTGAATGGATTTGTTGTTAGAAACGTAGAAAATATGAGAGCATTGCTTAGCTCTTACCTATGCCTTGGGCTTACTGAATGACTTTAAACATTTGTAAAATTAGTATAGTATAAATTCTCAATGGAATATGAGAAAAGTAAATTCATTTTTATGTTCTCAGTACTGTTATACAGTAAAGCTGGGAATTACAAATAAAACTAAAATGAAAACTTGATGTGCTTTTTGTGACTAAAGGACATCTTATTATTGATTTCCAGATTTGAAAGAAAGAGACATTAGGGTCTCTAGTCTGGCTTCTGCGTTAAAACAATGGTCTGAATTATTGGTCTGCTGAATGGTCTGCTGTTAATTTTTTTATGTCTGATTCATTGGTCTTGAAGTAATGTGGAGACCCAAAGATTACCTGATTTTAAGGGTTATTTTTGATATTAAGGTTTACCCCTTTGTTGAGCTACACTGAGATTACAGAATAGGATGAGATCCATAAAAAATTCATACCAAGACGGATTTCCTCCTTGAACTCAGTCAGCCTTCTAAGACGTGTCTAACTACATTCTCGAGATCTGAATTACAGCCGGAGTAAAGCGTGTTTGTGTTGCCTATATTTAAGCTCCTTTGTTCATTAGTGCTGCGAAACTGCAGATGCTCCAGGCTCCAGTGTAGGCCGTTTAGATTTCCAGTATTTCTATTGTTAACCAGGATAGCTAAGCTAAAGCTTAGTGAAGCTACACAACCTCTCAGGGAAGCTATACTCCTTATGGAGGAGTAGGCGAGGTCTTAATAGCTTTATATTTTAGTTCTTGTGAATTACTCAGGTCCTCCCACACAGGTTATTGCGAGGATCGCTGTAGGACCAGATGCTGATATAGTGGGGGTTTCAGAGGTACTTCAAATAGCTACAGTTTTGTGTCAGAATATTCCTGTACAGGTTTTTCATTGCTTTAACTGTACGTAGCTTTTAACTCATTGTATCCAAATACATTAATTTCGGAATAATTACTTTAAATAAAGAAAAAATTGCACTGCTGTGTTTGGGGATTTTGTTTTCTCATGCATGACACCTTAATCAGAGCCTTCAAAACCTCTGTCAGACCTGGCACCACTGGAAAACAATTGTCTCTTCCCTCTAATTCTCTTACTGCAGAAAATAAACCTGAGACTGCTTTTACTTTTTACTAATCTGATTTATGGCACTAAGTGGTAGCCTTAATCAGAGATGTTCCTCTAACTATAATATTAATAGTAACACTAGCACGAAGTCTTCTCAGGTATAACTCATTTAATGATGGCTTCTCTTGTGACCATAAAAAATATTTAAGACCACTTCCCCTCGTGACATTTTTGCACTCTCCTATCTGTGCAAATGGTGCCATTAGACTTTCTCATTCTGTGATCATCTCTGTTAATTGTGTCTTAAGTGATCTGTACATGTGCTCATTCTTATGCATTTGGAGGTCTCATCTTAGGTGAATAGAAGAGCATCAAGGCTCCTCATTCTTCTAGGATGGGGTAGAAAACATGGTATCTCTTCTGTAAGTTGTACACCAACAGGGAATTCACCTGAAATGTCTATCCGTAGCCAAATCTGGCCCTTTTATGCTATGCAAAGGGTCTAGGATGTAAGCAAAGACATAGTATTAGCCATTTCCTACTTAATTCTTTATGATAATCTTACCATTTCCCCAACATTTTGTAACTGTAAATCAACAAAATTACTCTTTCTTTATTATTAGGTCTATTATATTACTCATAATATAATATAATATTAGGCACATATATATTCATATGCATACTGTATGCATTCTATACTACATATAGCTTCATAGCTTTTACACTGCAATATGTTTCATTCTATGTCGTATAGAAGATGTTTTCATGACAAAAGGCATTCACTAGCTTAACCTAGAGGAATATAACGATGATCTCAAAGCTTCATTTAAAATAATCAAACAAAACCGTTTTCATTGTATTAGAGTCGAATGGACTTTTATTCTTTTGTTTTGCTCTTAGGGTGGCAAGATCCCTATCCGGTGGACATCACCCGAGGCCATTGCATATCGCAAGTTCACGTCAGCCAGCGACGCGTGGAGCTACGGGATTGTGCTCTGGGAGGTGATGTCGTATGGAGAGAGACCATACTGGGAGATGTCCAACCAGGATGTGAGTATATTGTTGTCTGAGTTATGTTCTCAAATAAAGGATCAAGCTGTGAAAGGAAGTGAAGCATAATGAAACCAGGTGGCTCTGAGTTTTTGACATTGACACTGAGTAAGATGTAGAAATGAAAATTTCCAAATCTCCCTGGTCAAGTAAAAGTCCTAATGAACTTAACAAAATGTTAACATCTTTTTTTAGCAGGGTTTTTTGTACCTCTTGAGGAATGTATTAGAGAATTTTATCACTTTGGTGGCTTTCTGTTGGATAATTCAAACAATTCCACTGCAGTGATGTCAGTCCCTTTTACATTCCTTAGCTTATTGTTAGAAATACCCTCCTTAAATTTCTGTGATCCCCTTTGGTTCCACTTCCCTAATATTCTGTAGAAGTTTTCCATAAATGTCAAATGCACAGAATAAATTGCTGTCAGAGCTTGTGAAAAAAAGAAGCAAGGCATTTCTACTAAGATTTTAATGAAGCCAAAATACTTCTGGAAGTAATCAAGGAWCAACATAGAGAAGTACAGTCATTTGTTTAGAAGCCCTGTGATACAGACTTCTATGCTACGCTGGCAAACTATCTAAGTTTGCAATCCAAGTTATTAATGTATTTCTTAAAATATTTTGCCACAAGCTTAGAATTTTCCAAAATAAGATTTTTTTAATATCTGTCTTTTTTTTTTCTCTCTTATCTTATTAATCCTACGTTTATTCTGCAGGAGTTAATAATGAATCAGATTTTCTAAAGCAAAATCAGTAGACATAGATTTTCCAAAAGCTTACTATATATCATTACCCATACTAAACTTTAAAAGTTGGTAAAATAATTATAGTCAGGCACTCGTTATACTACAGTATATGAAAGAAATAAGAAAAAAAAAGAGAATTTTTACTTTCAAATGAGTACCACTGGAACTCAAGTTAGAGCAGCAAGCTGCACCCGGACAAATGATAAAAGAATTGAATCTCTACTGCCCACCTATATAGTTATATAGGGGATATAGCAGGAGGCATATARTTATCCTTACATAAAGTAAGGATAGTTTTTGGTATTTTCTGTCACTATGAGATCAATAAAAAAAAAAAAATCTTTTACATAGCCTTCAATCCATGAGTGTAGGGTCTTTTGTGAAAAGATAGGTTTATTTTCTGCTGAGTGGAATGTCCACCAAAGACTTTGAAAATCATGTGCTGCTGGGCCTGATTAGGCAAGATTTCCTAAAGTTAGGCATAGTTAAACAAACAACTTACTAACTGTAGTTTTTATTTATGGATTTAGCTTAATCAAATATGAGTTGCTTTTTACTTTCACCTTCCTCAATGTCACATACAGTATCTTAGCTTTCCTTCAGTTCTTTCTGTATGCCTAATTTACTGCCTGGTTTACTCTGCAGATAAACCAGAAGCATTGCACTGCAACACAATCAGTGAATAAACACATTTGTTTGAACATAAAATGTCCATGGTAATGTGGTTCATGGAATTGATAAGAACAAGTGGATGTAAGTGCCTCCAGGTTTTCAAAAACTTTTATCCTTGTGCAGGTAATTAAGGCTGTTGATGAAGGGTACCGCTTGCCACCTCCTATGGACTGCCCAGCTGCCTTGTATCAGCTGATGCTGGACTGCTGGCAGAAAGACAGAAACAACAGACCCAAGTTTGAGCAGATTGTCAGCATCCTGGATAAACTGATCCGTAATCCCAGCAGTCTGAAAATAATCACCAACGCGGCAGCAAGGTGACATACTAGATTTCACTTTGCCCATAACATAAATAAATGTCTTTGTTTTCTTCATCTTCCATAATTAGAATTTGTTTACTTGGTTAACCCACTTTTTCAGCTTTTAGCTGTAGCTGTATGCAATCTTGAAGGCTAGAGGAAGCTTCCTGTCTATATGGAAAAGACATATAATGTTGTTATCTTTATTATTGCTCTTATTTTTCTTGCCAATTTATTATTAATTATTTGAATTGAGCAAAGCAGTTATGCTAAGACTGTGCTACTCATTGTAAGATAGAGCAGAGATTTGCCTCTGTGATTTGTCACTTGCCTCAAGTGATTTGGCCATCATGTGAATTTCCTTTTCCTTCTCTGGACCTTATGTGTTATAAGTACATAGCATTTTGTAGGCTGCATTTAGCTTTTTTTCCCAAGTATTTTGCACTCTTCTCTGACAAATAGSCTTAATATTAATCATATGAATAATCTTTTCATCTTGAATAGTACTCATACTTAAAAAAGCACCTACATTTTCTGTTAGATCAGTGCTATAAATATGAGTTCACTTCCAACACATGCAATGTTCCTAATTGCATTAAAAACATTCATTTATAATCCTGTTTATTCAAAACACTCTGGAACATCACTGTATTGAGACAAGCATTATCTTATTGAGAAAGAGTGGTGGAAGAGTGTGTTGACGCCTAAAGACATAACGAGGATGTGGTGAAGTAAGAGCTTTTGTTAAGTATGGTGTAAGTGAATTGGTTTATATAATGCAGAAAATGCCATACTGAAGTGATCTGAAGAGATCTAAAATTATTTGTGGCACAATCAGTAGTGAGAAATCTTCCATCTGCAAAAGAGTCAGTGAATGATTTACTCTAYTTCTCTGCTGTGGCAGACCTAGGTCTTGGATGGTTGCTTCCATGGACAAGAGACCAGAGTCTGACACAAGGCAAGCTTTAAAAATGCACACAGCAAAATGTACTTCTCAGGGCGTTACTTCTAATAAATCACACTCCTCATCACAGCAGTCTAATGAGAAAGCACAAAAAGGGAACTGAACTAAGGCAGTGCAGCTTGGAGAACAGCATTGATCCTGTAGCCTGCTGTGCAGGTGGCATAGACCTTGCCACCTTGTTCCTGTCCCCTGGCATTATGCTGCATCCTGAGGTAGAGGCTGACTAGTCTAATTACCTCCTGCTGTTACTCCAGAGACTTCCTTCTTCCAGGAAAAAGGAAGGCTGTCATACTAATAGGCTTTGCTATTAAAATATATATAATTAGAGAGGAATGCTTGCACAGTAATTATATAGTAATAATTTGATTGGTGACTATTTAACACACAGCTAGCCAAAGTGTTTACTGGAACAGTTATTTCTGTTATCTGCGAGGTGACTGCTTAGAAAAAGAAATAGAGTTGCTTAGCCATTATCTTCTTAGTCAAGCATCTTGCATTGCCATTTTGCAAAGGATTCATGCAAATAATTACTCTGCAGGGATATATTGAAGTGGTCTGCTGAACAAGAGAGCTGGGAATCATGAGTATCATTATATTGAGTTTAGTTTTTTACTGTAGGAATYGTGCCTGCATATTTTGCATTTCAAACAAAAGCAAAATTGCCATGGTTTTTGTCTTTGTAATTAGGGAGTTGAACCCCAGYAGATCTGAGAAGAACACTGAACCATCAGCTCTCTCATAAAAGCTGATATCCTCTCATGGGGAGCCCATTCRCTTTGAGTATTGTTTTGCACTTACTAGCTTCTGCTCAGCAGCCCCAAAATGCAGCCTTGCTCCCTTCTCKCCCACTTTCTCTGCTTGTATTTCATTCCATTAATTTACTGGCAGGGGCAATGCAAACTCTCACTTCCCTATCCTGATGCTCTCTACTCATGGCACGACAAGGGAAGAGGGGAAGGAGGCTGCTAAAACTAGAAGGAACTTACAGCAACCTTCACCCACTTTGTGTCTTGYAGAGACACTTCTGTCGGGTAACTTGTCCTACTTCTACAGCAGGAGCCTGTCTCCTGGCATGGGACTGAATCCCTGGTATGCAGCATATGCCTTTCCTAAAGGCTGACGGAGAAGAGATAAGAAGCAAGGCTACAAAGGGGGTCGGGTTGCTGCAGAGCTATGTGCAGGAATAGGAAGAGCAGGGAAGAGCAGGGATTCAGGGCAGCTCCAAGGGAATAAAAAAAAGGAGTACCATCAATCTCCAGGCAGATTTCCCTTCCCCATCTGCATGCTGGGAGGGCAGACATGGCTATAGTGGTAAAGCCCTGTGTGATAAGCACTATACTGGACCCAGAGGGCCTGGTGGATTACATCACGTCAGACAGCTACTCTGCGTTGTTATTTGAGGCTGAAGTGCTCCCACAGCACCTCTGCACATAGCCCTAGGAAGTAAAAATAATCCGAGCTGCAAAGGGCTCCTCGGCCCCGTTCTGTCCTGCTACCGAAGGAATCCTGCAGCTTCATCCCCAGCACATGCCGAGAGGTGTTCGAAATGCACTTGGTCAGGGAAAATGTCTCATGATCTCTGTTACAGATGCAAAACCTGTCTCTTCTTATGGATTTTAGAGCAAATGTTTGTTTCAAGTAGTCACTGTGATCCTATATCCTATTTAAAAGCACATTTTTGGAGGTGCATGGGATATCCTTGTCCTTTGTTACATTATGTTTAGCTGACTTGAAATGAAGGATGTGCTTGACTGTATTTCTTTTTCAAAGGCCATAGCCTGAGCATATTTTATACTAATATTTCATATGGGAGAGGAGTCAAACTTTTTCTACCCCTTCTAGACATATTTTAGCATCTAATAATTTCTTGATGCCTGGGAATTTTATCCTTATTGACSTTCTTTTTTCAAAATTTTCTACATTGTCAACCTTACCTCAGCAAAACTTTTTTTTTTAACTTTTGTAACTTCAGCAAAAAATGTTTGATAATAYGTTTCCAATGTTGTACTTCATCTCAAATTCACATGAAAATCCTTTTCCTATTCCTTGTAAAGTACAGAGACTATGGCTGATTTTTTTTTAACCAGTCAAAGTTCACTTTTTAATTAGGTGGCTACCTTGAGCCCTTTCCACCAGAGACTACACTAGTTATAGACTCTTGGATATTTTGTGTGCTTTAAGTTGTCTTGAGTATATTTCTAGCTCTGTAAGGCTGTAGATATAGAATTCAGTTTGTGTCAAGTTGTATAAGTCACACAGGTTGCTAAACCTTACTGTATTTTTCTTTGATTTATGTCTTGCTGTTCTTTCTTGTTATCTGAGCATTATGTTCATTTTTATAACTGAGTTGCTAGGTTGTTTGGATATTTTTGGGGTGGAAGTGAGTTCATAGCTCTTCCAGGTTTGATCAAGTTCATTATTTTTCTACTTGAGCTTATTATTTTTTAGTCCATTGTGTATTACTTCACATTTGTGAACATTTCATTCAGATACAAAGCACGTGGAAAGTTTTCTAAACTTTAATAGGAGAGACAGCATCACTTCACTTGCCTGCTAACCATTTGTTGAAGCTGTGGTGTAAAAGGCCTTATTAGCTCTTATTTCATTTGTGTGAATATATATAGAGAGATATATATAAAACCCAGAAGYCAGACAACTGATATTCTATACACTGCAGATGTGAAATGGATTCATTAACACTTCGTTTTCTTTTTGTTCACTTATTTCTGATTAGTTTCTGACCAAAACATTTTTCTGTTACATGTAAGATGGCTCTCTAGACATACAATGTCTCTATATTGTCATTTTATATATATAAACCTTACCCAGTCATATCCAGATATTTGAGAAAATACATCTAAAACACAGTGTATAATTAAAAATTTCTTTTAAACATTTATGTCTAGAAGTGGATTATGCTGTTGGAGGACTTTCAGGTTTCAAAGTTCTGAAATGGGATTTGGGCAATGTGAGTAATATTGGAACTTTCCAATTTCTGTCCTGGTGAATGTGTAACTAACTTTGTTTCACATCTGTGGTGGAGGGGGGACAAAAATCATGTAGTCGTTTTGAGCCTACTAAAATAGGAACAACAAAGTTAATCCACAGCACCTGTGAAAAAAAAGAACATTTGGAAAARTTGAAAAACATTCTCCTTCAAATACGTAATTTTCAGAAATTCTGAATTTCTGCCAGCTCTGTGGTTGATTTCAAAATTGGGAAGGAGTGCACACACATAAAAAATGAGACTGCTTCTGTATTTGTACTTTTATTCCAATAATCTTTTGATAAAGTGAAAGATGATGTGATGTATTACCCCTGCCCTTTATACTGAACATATATTTAGGACAGGAATAAGGAACATGATTGGAATCACCTGATGTTTCATGATGTTTTTTATTAAATGATCTATAACCTTTTCTTAATAATGATTTAGGTACMAGAATTGCAAGTATTTGTCTCACATATAAAATCTAGAAAGCAAACAGCTATCTTACTTGGGGAAGAAAAGAAAAATCATAACCTGCTTCAAGTTAACAGCTGACAATTTTGTTGGTTTTACTGGGTCTTCACTGGAAATTGCTACTTATTTTGCATAGTAAATCAAGAAGACKATCTCAGGGCAAGGAGGTTTTAGTGACACATTTTTACTTTAATATCTTTGTTCTCAGTTCATATCTCTCCCAAGTATCTAATATGGAAAGTCATTAATAAGACATTATCATGTCTCATGCTTTTAACTAGGTTTGTAAAATTAACTGGTGATTTCTATCYGCTTTCTTAGTAAGATACCAGGACAGTGGTTGGACACATATTTGTGAAAGAGTTTTCAGTTTTGTTGAAAAGTTTCTCATTTTTTGCCATTCAAGTTAGATAGTTTCAGAAGCTCAAAACATATTGTTGCCCAGATGTAATTTTGCCTTTATGCTTCTCATTCTTAGAAACTTTAAGACTGAAGGAAGGAAGACTGAAATGGTCTGACTGACCATTTTATAGTCAGAGGCTTTCAGTGCTGCTCATGCTTTGTGTGTGTCCAGCTATCAACAGAAGGGCCCAGGCTTGGCAGAATGCTGCATAACAGCAGCCTACATATGATTTTTCAGTCCCATTCAAAAAAACAGCAACAATATATTCTATATCCTAAAATGGACAGCCTGCTCTAAGGGAATTCAAATAATGTAAACCTAATACAGTTTTGTCATTTTGCTAAGTTTAAAACAATGAAATCAAGGATGTGGGAAAACGTTAACTACAAATCACACAGAAAAATAAAAGGTCCCCTAAATAATACTCGTTGATGTATGGTCATAATTTGGGTTGCATGTGGAATGCAGGAGTGAAACTTAAGGGCTTTGGGAACACTTCAGTTAGTCAGCATGATAGGGACATGAAAGACCTGTTGTTATGTGACTTTATCCAGCAGTGATGAATATTGTGCCTAAGGAAAATACAAATGAACCATTGTTCCTCCAAAATTCAAAATTGATAGGGCTCCCTTCTAGTGTGTGCAGTAAAACATCTATTTGCACTTTCACACCTCTAATTTGACTCTGCTGATGAAATTTGGACAAGAATTCAGAGCAGATCGAGCTATATAGTTTAGAATTTAAGTAGAAACACGGACTGGTCAGAACATGTCCTTGGTTTGCATGTTTGCTGTTTGTTGTGGTTCAGAGGGATTATGTTCTGTTTTTCTTAGCTCAGTGTGCTGACTTTACCATGTGCAGCCCTCATTAGTGTTAATGGAATTTCTAAGCTGGAAATGCTGGAAAACTGCACCAAGGCAGTGCCTGCTGTAGTGAATGCTCTGTCTGTCAGAGCTCACAGTGCAGCCAAATGCAAAATATAAGGCTAGTTATATACGCAAATGGTAGACTCTTAAGAGCCAGAACRGTGCTTTAAAAGCTCTCTAAGGCATTTTCCCTCCCTCTGTTAAAGAAACTATAGATTGCCCTGCCAGGAATGACTGGTTGCTGTTAAGGGTTTTTCTCTGGGCAGCTATGAATCCCACCAAAAGGCCAGCCACGTTACTCCTGCTGCTTCTGTTACAGCACAGCTTAAGCCCTATTATGGGAAAGAGAAAAGCATTTCAGCCACACACTGGTGTTTTTTTGCCTTCGCTGTCTTCATAGGTTTTGGTGGGGGAAAAAAAGGGAAATTTAGGAGCATTGATACACCCAGACAGCTGATATACCCTGCCAGGATGCTGAAAAGATAGAMGCTCTTTTAAAACCCTAATCTGAGGCACAGCTGGAGGACTGACATCTAGGGGCAGCTGAAATTGTAATTGTTCATTATCTAAGAGGAAGCTGCGGTAATTTTTTTGTCAATGGACAATATAGAGCTAGAAAGTAAAAAGTCCAGCGTGACTTTCAGGCCCATAAGGGCCTCAATTCCTCCATAGGGAGGAATTTGACTTAACAAAATGATACTATAAACACCTAAAATTTGCCACAGGAAATTACTTTATGATTTTTAATGATTTCCCCCTTAAAGGAAAAAAGAAAGTATGTATGTTCTATAGTCTGACTGCAGAAAGGAAACCACTAATTCTAAAATATGAAAGGAGGTTTGTATTGTTTGGAGGAAGGAGTGGAAAGAGAGGCAGTATTGCCACCTGAAATACACAATCATGCCCACAGAATTCCTCTGTGAAGTTGCAGAATCCAGTCTTTTGTGGATAAGAAATGGCAGGATATTTTCCTCTTTTTTTTTTTTTTTTTAACCTGAACTTACAAATTTCTCTATTCCTTTCTCAACAAATAGCAACCATGCGCAGATGAGATTATCCTGCCATAGTGGGAAGGTTTCTAATGATGTTTTCTGGGTTCTTTGTCGTTATTATATGGTATAACAAAAGCTTCCCTGCTTTATGACAAAAGGCTGTGCTAATGATAACAAACTGTAGTTCCCCCTGCCCCTTTGTATGTCTCAAAGGTTAATTCCAACTGTTAACATAATGGCCATCCGCACCACTTTCTCCACATCCAGGGAAAGCTTTCAGCAAGAGGGCATTTTGTAAGTGGCATCTCGCTGTTAAATGTTCCTCTTTAAATTGAGTCTTGTTGATATTTTTTTTTCAGGGCACCACATGTCAGCAAATACAGCTCTGTAGAGAGACAGACAGTAAGGATGCAGAGGATCAAAAGTCTTTCCGTGACAGTCGACAGATAGCACAGTGAGGGGAATATCATGGTTTGGTCAAAGCAACAAAATGAAAAGAGCTTTTCAAAAAAGAAGGCAGGGGGAAATAATAAGAAAAGAAAAGGCAGAGGGAAATGTTCTATTTCACTTCCCCTGAGCAAACATGTAATTTCCATGATTTCTTTTTAATGACTCTCTTCTGAAGCTAGTAGGTACTGATTTATGAAAAGCTGTAAAAGATCAGGTGGAACCCTGCAGGACGTCGTTTACAGCTGCACGGATTGCAACCCATCTAATTTGTCTAGTAAAGTGTGAGCTCATGGTGCACATCACCCAGCCCATAAATTTCATGTTCAGACYTTCTGTCTAGGGGCTGGGTCAAGGGGAAAAAACGCTGCCGTTGCGTGCAGATGCTCAGAAAGCCCAGCTTTCCCTTAGTGCATGCGAGGAGACATCACAGGCTCTTCCCAGTGAGACAAATTCCTGCTCATTGATAAACTGTCCAGATGTCCTCTCCAAGGAGGAAAGTAACTAATTTTTGTTTGGAATCCTACAAGGAGAAAAATGATACTTTACAGTGCTGGTTATTCTGAGGTCACTTACATTAAAATTAGGTCATATTTTTTGTTCTGATGATACTTTGATCCAAGTAATAAACATAAAAGCTCTTTTGGGCCACTCTAATTCCTAATCCTAGAGACCTGTTCTATTTCAACTTGTTTATACTTTTTTTTCATTAGTGATTCGTGAGTCAGGCCTTGTTTTATTAGATTTAAGTTGAAAAGGCATACGAGGCTGGGAAAAAAAAAAACCTCCATGCTTTATCACGAAGAACACTTCATAAATACTKTTAATAAATGTCCTGGGATTGCAGACACCATACCCAGAAAACTATAAATAAAAAGCATTGGCTCTTCTTGGGACAAACAGTAGTCGGGGACATGTAGGCTGTGCAGCTACTGAATAAAAACATCTTGGGCCTTATTGTCAAACCTGAGCCCTTAACGGGAAGCTGTATATCATGCAGGTCCTAAGATCTGTTTTTAGCATGAGAACAAGAACATAAGTCTGTTGGATCTTCTCTTCTTAGCTCAGGCTTTATTTTGGTGTTGCTCTATATGCTTTCCTGTCTTTCTTGTGTGGGGGCAGAGTAGGACTGTGACGTTTTCTGCCTCTCATTTCGCTCTGTGGTTGTTCTCAGGGTGTAAGGTTGGTCATTTACCACAGCATCTCCACAGTCTGTCTCCACAGCGAGCGACACCCTTCTTGTGGTGGCCTATCTTGAAGATAGGCCAGGTGTGCCCAGTCAGGACCATCAGTGCTCTGAAACCTCACGGCAGCTGAAACTGGATATGCAGCAGCATTCACCCAATTGTGATTTTTGACCTAAGATTTTCAAGCATCCAACTAGCTCTGTAATGGTGTTCTGGGATCCCAGAAGGGAAAAGGATACTAAAAATCATTTTCTGATCTCAAAAGAAATCAGCCCATTTTTAATGGTTAGCAAAGCCTGAAAGGTAGAAGGTGCTGTTTAATATGTAGCCAATACCCTTTATTTTTCTTTTTTCTTTTATTTTATTCTGAAAGCCAGATTATTTTCTCTTCAAAATTCAGGTTAAAAGTTCCAGTATAACTGATGTGGTATTTCCTGTTTTCAGTGCGAGTCAGATGTACTGCAAGATTATGCTATTTTAGTACTTTTCATCTTGATGAAACTTAACAAAAACAAGTGTTGGGTAGAGAGGTTCTGTTGGGAATTTCTAGTCTACTTGTAAAGAGTTTGAATTTGGTGTTATTTAAGCACTTAACGATCTTGGGAGTCGTTACAAACTCTTTAGCTTTTTTTCTTTTTTCAATACTCAGATATGATTTGACTTTGAGATGAAGAGGTACCAATATCTGTAATCTACTGGTTAAACTGTGTAGTCAATATCTTCTAAGTATGGGGTGTGCCTAAACACATCCCATTTCACTTTTACCACCACTGGAGAAATTCACTTCAGATGGATTTAGGTGTAGTAATCAGGCTCTTGTGCAGATGATTCTTCACTAGAGTCATGGAAATAAAATCTAACAGAGAAGATAGATCGTGGAGCTGCAGCAATGACTGCTTTGGACATCCTCTAGTTCAGCCTCATGTGCTCATGAGTCAGCACCATGCTGATCTCACAGCTAAGCATGTACTTAGCTTTATGCATGAACCACCCCCCTAAGCTACTCATACTTAAAACATTATTTTTTTTATTCTGAAGGAGGGCTAA
This sequence comes from Nothoprocta perdicaria, assembly GCF_003342845.1. Classification (NCBI taxonomy): domain Eukaryota; kingdom Metazoa; phylum Chordata; class Aves; order Tinamiformes; family Tinamidae; genus Nothoprocta; species Nothoprocta perdicaria. The sequence goes on from NW_020455071.1 coordinate 541,058, forward strand.
AAGCTTTTCATTGTGGGAACATGTTTTTCAGAGGAGGGAAAAGTGAGGGAATAGCAGGTGATGTTCTCTAATAGCATCTGACTGGTTGAGGAAGCTATTATCCTACTGATTAGCACTGAGATAGTAAGATAATTAGAATTATTAAGATGCCTTGTCAGTAGGAAGACATTACTGATTGTATTGCTGTTCGGAGGCTTACAGAGTTTAGAAACAATAGCAAGTCAGTGAGAAAAAAACAGGTAGAAACAGATTAATATCCCACCCTAAAAGTTAGGCAGCTCATGAAAGCTTTTTGTCTTGAAGAGCTGTTTCAGAATGCACACGTCTCTCCACGGATTGTAACAATAGTCCAAAAAGCTTACATGCTGTATTTTTAGACAGCTAAAACTGAGTTAGGTAAATCTTGTCTCTAGAGACTCGATAGGAAAGGGCTGGCAATTGTTTTAGCCTTTCTGCCTTTAAATAAAAAAAAAATCATAATATAATAACAAGACCATGAAAACATGAATCCCGTGGCTGGACAGAAGAGAGTTTCTGGATCAATAGAGGAGCAGACAGTTGTGCTACTTTCAGTATGCAAAGTGCAGGGTCAGCTGCAATACATTTCTGCCTTGATAAAATAAAATACACATTTAATCCTTTATTTTCAGAAGAGTTTCTGTTCTCAATAGCTTCTAGGTAGACAGACAGTAAAAAGATTTAAATGGTTAAAGAAACATAATGATATGCTTTCTTTAATTCCTCTTATTGACACAAGAAGAAGACACAGGGACACAGCTATGAAAAGTTTGGCACTGTAATGCCAAGAAAATAGAAAATGATTTCATTGAAAATCTAGCTGCAATGTGGAAGGATTGTTGTTTTTAGCTGCTAACCTGAAATAGGTTTTGGGTGCTTTTAGACACAATATTCGTATTTTTCCTGCGTGTATTTTGATGTTGTAATAATCTCTGAACCTGTGTTTAAATCAATGTGTGGTTCATACAAGAAATGTTCCACACTTCGGTGCCTGTGTTGGCTCCTGGGGAGAATACTTAAATAGGTGATTAATGATATAAAAGACGGTTTATTTCAGTATTGCACTCTGCTGCTCTTGCTTTCAGCAAGATCAGTTGTAGCCCCAAATCATTACAATCTGCTCCTTGTCTAGTGGCTTTCATGAAACTAGTGAGTGCTTATGATGTGCATGAAAAGCAGTGATGGCCTTGAAACAAAAAATGCAACAAGGGCTTAAAGRTTGAGGAACCATCTTACAGCCATAGTCTTGAGTTCTTCCAGTGTTAGATTTGAAGTGCTTTGAGTGAGCAAAGGGAGGTGATTTCTAGCTGTTTTCTTCTTTAATTTTAAGTAAAAAAATATTGCCACCATGTCAGTTCAGTGTTCTTCATAAGCACCAAGTTCTTTTCAAAGGCAGATGATTCTATTCTTTGAAATTATTYGTATGATATCTTTGTGGGATATCATAGAACGGCAACTTATGGCCACCACATACAAATGCATGTATGTTTGGCTCAATAGATTCAGCAGCAAACTTCCTCGTTTCTGTCTCTGTGCATTGGAAAGTACAAATCTCACATGGACAGTTGCATTTGTCTTGCAAATTTCCTTAGTGTTTGATTTTTAGACTTAATATAATTTTAGAGCCACTAGTGTCCAATTGTTTCTGCTTCCAACAGTAATAGCACCATGTAGGGTTTTACAGTAGGYTGCAATACTTTGAATGGTTGATAGGTGCAAATTCGACCAACACATTCCATTTGAAATTAAGAGTATGCATTCAGAAATAATACATTGTTTGAGACTAGGTGAATCACAYAGCATCTGAACAAGACTTGTCTTTGCTAATGCTTAAATACATTAAATTGTGACGTAACCGTAAATTTCATGAGATACTGAAGTATCTCATCATCACTGAGATACTTCAGTGATGTAAACTGTGGCTTGAAAAGCTGCATCGCTTAAGCAAAATGATTACACAGTGTTCCTCAAAGCTGCCAACATGAATAAATGAGACCTCAGTGACAGATAAATTCCACAGATGAGCAAAAAAGCTGCATGTAGCCTGGAATCACAGAATCACAGAATCTTCAAGGTTGGAAGGGACCTCTACAGATCATCTAGTCCAACCTTCCTGCTCAAGCAGGCACACCTACAGCATGTGGCACAGGGTGGCATCCAGGCGGATTTGGAAGACCTCCAGAGTAGGAGACTCCACAACCTCCCTGGGCAGCCTGTGCCAGGGCTCTGTCACCCTAACAGTAAAGAAGTTSCTCCTCACCTGGAGATGGAACCTCCTGTGTTTCAGCTTATGCCCATTTCCCCTTGTCCTATCACCGGAAGCTCTAACTGATGCTGGTGTTTATTCTAGGCCCAAATAAACCCTGGTCTTTGGCATTCTTCACATTCTTCTTTTTATTTCAGGCCATCAAATCTTCTCCTGGACCAAAGTAACATTGATATTTCAGCCTTCCGCTCAACAGGCGATTGGCTGAACGGTTTCCGGACAGGACAGTGCAAAGACATTTTCACGGGCGTGGAATACAGTTCCTGTGACACAATAGCCAAGATTTCCACAGAGTAAGTTTGAATTGAAGTTTCTAGTGTGGAGCCAAAGTGCTGTGTTTGGAGGGATAAGTTTCTATAAATGTTGTACTTGGAATACATGTGGAGAAAACTGTTAGATGCTCTGTTGATAACTTGAAGGCTATATTCTTATAGATATTTTTCACTTACGCTAATGAAATTTTAATTTCTTCTGAAGAAATAGCACTATTAATGTGTGTTAATAATGATTCATAGATTGAATTCCTTGTGGTTTCCAGTTCCAATATTTAAACATAGTAAACTTGGAAGTCAAAAACTTKACTGTTTATTGTGTTCAAATATGGTGTTTGCTCTTGTGATAAGGAACAGCATGTTAATGTTCTCCTTGTACCTGGAAAAAAAAATGGCATCAGGTTCAACTCACAGTCAAAGAAAATCTTGACTTCTTGTGGGATAGATGGGTATGAGACAAGTGAGGAAGAAGTAATCAACAACTGCAGTACTGAAAATTAAAAACATTAATGCTGTTAATTAGTGTATTATTGCAGCTATAAAAAGGCTGATAACGGCTTATTATAGCAATTACCCCATGGGGACAGTGCAGAAATCCTCTAGGAATGTCCAATTTCCTGTCAGCTACTGGTTAATTAGCTCTTAGCAAAGTGTTAAACCGCTTTCCTGTTGCAGAAGGAGCAAAGAGAATGGACCGCTTAGAAAGCAAGAGGTGAAAATCGTGGTTTACCCTGCAAGTTTGGTCACATAGATACCAGAGTTATGAATACTGTTCAGAGAGTATGTATACATCCAGTATGTAAGAAGAAGATGTCAGCCCTGACCGGGAAAAACAGTCAGACTGGTAGAAACATGACATGGAAATTGTAGAGAGGCCCAAGCTCATAACTGGCCTAGAAGTGAACCCCTTGCCTATAAGTTCCAACTCCCAGCATGTTTATCATCAGAAAACACCGTTTCATTGCCTTTCTTTCGGGTAAGAAAGCAGAACAAGGCTAAATTAGCTATATTATTTTCTTTCTCTCCTTTGCAGTCCCCTGTTGTTTTCATACAAAATCCCTTGGTGCTTTTTCTACCAGGGCTTGTCTTGCAGCAGTATTTCCATACCTGGTGGCTCCTCCTATGCAGCAGTATAAGTTGACTGCTGTCTGTTCACATCAACTCACATCATAGAAATCATATGTTTTCTCACAGACTGCATGTTCCCTTTCTTCCAGGGACATGAAGAAAGTCGGTGTTACAGTTGTGGGGCCACAAAAGAAGATTATTAGCAGTATCAAAGCTCTAGAAACTCATACGAAGAACAGCCCCGTTCCTGTGTAAGGTAGCAAAACGATGTTGCTCAGGACGAAAAATGGAGAGAAGTGGCTTCAAAGGGCAAAAGTGATGGCTGATGAACGGCACAGTTTGAAGGAGATCTTTGCAACAGCTTTGGAAACATAATGGTTGAAATTTCAARCCCACTAAGACACTCAGATATTGAGTATAAATGCCTTAAAAATAGGAGTGAACTTTCTTTTCTATCTATTAATCCTAAAGGGTGGGTGCTCTTAACTGACTGATGCAGATAATAAATTTCAAAAGAAAAAAATGTGTAAAACTTCCTTCCAAGTAAAAATAATGATACAAAAACCTAGAGCCATTTGATTATTAAGTGACTGAATAACATACAAAAAATCATGGACGTAAAAGCTGTGTATTTGAAACAAGAAGAAAGGAAGACTTGCAGTATTTTTATACACAGAAGAGATCTGTAACAGGTATTTTATTTCTTTAAAAGTAAGGAAAATAGAGGACTATACCTCAAAACATATCTGGCCATATTTACTATACTGTCATTGTAATATGCTATTCCAACTTCGGAAAGGAATACAGAAATAAAATTTGTAGTGACTTTGAGTTAGTTGACAAAAGATGTTTGCCATGATGTTAGCTTCCCTAAATGTGTTCATTTAAATAGAAAAAAAGTCTTAACTTTGAAAACACATATTTATTTCCTTTTTTTTTTCCATTATTGTTTATATTTATGCTTAAATACCTTGACCTGGCTGTATTACTGCCATCTGTCACATGTTATCCAAACTTCATTGGTGTAACCKAAGCAATTGTTTGAAGGTTAATTTCTAGATAAATCTATGTTCAGAACATCATATATGGAATATAGAAGGATGGTCTTTTTCCAGTTATATCACTGAAGAAATCATGTGGAGTTGCTAACATTCCTTCCATTTACAGTGAAAGATATTTTAACATGGGCTCATATCGTGGCAGAATTTTATGCATATCAGCCTCCAAATCAACGTCTCCCCCGGTCAAGCAAATGCATTTCCTTCACTTCCCCAAAGCCTGACACAAGTACCGCTGTTCTCAGGCAATGTTCAGGTGGCATATTTGCCTACTGTGTGTAACTGGAGCCAGATTTGCATCCCACATTAACSTAGGAGAGCGTTTTCTGAGGTCACTGAGGCCTGATCCAGTTCTGGTTTCCATTTCATAGATGCTGCTCCTGATGCTCTGTTTCATCAGGTAGCTCAGAGGGAGATGTATGACCAYGGAAGCAGCAAACAATAATTAGGCTGAGATGGTGACCTGCAGCCAGGTGTAAAGGGATAATTTAAGCTCAGAAAATAGGACTTGGGTGTCTAGTTTTACCTAAGTCTGATCCTCAAGGCTTTTGTTCAGCTGCAGTCCTGCAGGGGCCTTACCCTTTGATTCTCAGGTTCCTTAGGCACCTGTGTTTGCTTATCTGCATATGCCTGGTGCCACCCCAGCCTTGGCAGGGCTAATACATTCAATATCTTATGGCTACCTGAGAGTCCCAAAACTCGAGCACTTGCAAGGATGCAGTCTACTATGTTTTCTCATATAACCAAAAATATCAGACTCCATCCAACAGGTAGTTACAGCTGACTTTTCCTTCTGAAAGGTGAGTCAAAGAGTAAGGGATGCTGCAGTGCTTTGAAGAAGAATAAACTCTGCTTAATTGCATGAACAAAAGCAGAAAGACTGCCATTAAGGCAGCCTCCATGGTACCCAGTAGGAAAAGGAACCTCACAAGCAGGATTYGTAAGTCCTCCCCCGTGTTTTTTTCTCACTAACTCAAGGTATAATTTTTGCTCCCGTGCATGTTGGTCTTTACTCTGAGTGGACATAGTTATTTGCCCTGGAAACAGTTAGTTTAAGTCACGGCATGAGGCACTTTTTGTGCTCCACGCAGACACAGTAAGCTTCTTAACACTCTAGRCTTGATACAAGGCATGCAGAAGTCAAGCACTGGCTGACCCTGTAAAACACCCTGGATTTACAAATTGCCTTGCTTAAACCTAAACCTTTTCCTGGTGAATAACAGTGAGTCCCTGAAAAGACAGAGAGATGATCCAAGACTATAAGCAAGGCAGTTTACTATATGACATGCCTCATTTTGCCATGCGGGGAAAAGCAGTTAATTACTTTTGCTTTTGATGTTGATTTGATTTGTTTTTTGAAGGTCCTAGCAGCACAGGGCACCTATGCAAAGGAAGGGTCAGTTCTTTGCATTTCAGTGTAGCTTTTAAATTGTTCCTCCCAGATCCAAGACTTAGGAAATGTAAAGAGAAGATATTCATCACATGTGGCTAAACAGAGGCAGATGAGCTACTTAGTGACTCCTGGCAGTGAGCAGGCTTAAGAGGATTCAGTTTGAAATATACTCATAGGATAGCATTATTTATATGATCTGAAAGAAAAGGAAATGAGTTTTAAAGAAAGAAGAATGAATGGGCTTTAAAGTAAATTGAAAATACTTTAAAAATTGAAAGCACTTAAGATATGAAGAACCTCTCATGGTAGATAGTCATCTGTATTGAAATACAGCATCTTAAATACATCTTAAATCTTAAATACGAAGCTATATTATCACATGTTTAGTTTGTTAAAGGCCTTGCTTCTCTTCAGTTTGGGCTTAGGATCTAAATCGGACATTGTTAGTGAATTTAAGTCACCAAAATCTGTTTGGAGACAGTATGTGTGGCGATGGCTTCTTATAACATATTCTTGATTTTCCTGTTCAGCTTCATCCTGCTGCTGGGGGGAGGGAGGGGAGAGACCTGTGAAATGCTTCTGAAAGCAAGAATCCAGTTTTGTATTGAGACTGAAAACTTTGCACCAAACACCCTGAATTTTCTCTTCGTATCATGTCATATTCCTTGCCCACTGTTTAAGCATGCTCAATATAAATGATTAAATCTCACTGATGCTTAAGGTTAAAAAAAAGAAAAATCTCAATTTTGCTTTTCTTTCCTATTAGAAGTAGAGCGTTTAAAATACATTTAGCTTTTTCTCCCTGTCAAAAGTTGATTTGTACTGTAAGTGGCCTATGTTGCAAACATCCTATCCTCCCTTTTCCCCATGTACATATGTAAACATAGCAGTGTACAATTCTTCATTGTGGAGTAGACATATTAGAATTTGTGTGGCCATCTTCCTGTACAGGACTTGCATTGGTTATCAACATCAAGCAAAATGCAACTACTCACAAAATTGCATACCATATTATTGGTTTTGTATCTTTAAATATAGTTTCCATTTTATTTATTTCTGTTAACATAACATATCTAGTTTTGTGCTGTTACTTAGCATTCAATAAGCAATGTATAGATGTGGTTTGATTGGCAATATGTATTTACTTTTAACTTGTATTTTAAAGCATTACTTACTCATTTAGTTTATATATTGTGCAATTGTAGATGGCCTCTTACTAATGTAAAATGATTTGTAGTGGAAACATTTATATTTTTATAATAAACATAATGAAAGTATTTTTTACATACTGGAATACTGAGGTGATTGCTTGGAGGACAAAGTAAATTTATTTGATTAGAAAACTGTGGTAGAATTGTAATTAAATATGGATAAATTCTGACTGTTAAAGCATGGGTTCAGAATAAAAGCTATACATTACCTTTATTATATATTAAAAAAAAAAAAAAAGAAAGGAAGTAACGCAGGTTTCAAGTAGACCAGCATTTTGCTAAACTGATGTTAATCAAAGACTTACTTTCTCCATGGAAATGAGGAAACATCTACTACAGCCTGCCTACGGGATATTGGAAAAGCTGCTGTTGGTTTTAGTTGTGTCAAGTATTTCCAAATTTTTACTTTTTTTTTTTTCTTCCCTTACCGATGGACCTCTTTTCATCTTATTACAATGTTGAATCCAGTAAAAAATGTACTTTTCAACAAAATAAAAAGCCCACAGCTTACTGTAATTTAACCCCATGATCATTTCTTGCCTCTGAGTATCTGTATGAGATAATATTTTACTCCGGTTTTCTTATGTCCCTCACAGATTGTTTCTATATGTATCATTAGGTGTGGCTCATTTGCCAATGACAACATACACCCTAACTTTGCATCCTGAGAATTGTCTTCCTAGAAAAGTATGAATGGTTTGAATGTTTGCCAAAACCAGTTACAATCACTTGAAGACTAAAGTAGTTGGGTCTTCCTGTACCGTGACTGATTTTGCAYGTTTGTGGACGGTTCAACACTTGCTGCTATTCAGAACAACAAATCATTAAACCTGTCCTGGAGTGAGAAAATGGATAAACTTTATAAGCTTTTCAATTCAGTAGTGGGTGTTTTTTTTTGGCATTTCATCTTTGATGCCTTCAGTTGAAGGGGGAATTACTGAAAAGAGCTACCCAGAAGTACAGAGACACAAATTTGACTTCACTTTAAATGACAACAGCTGGACYGAAACACATTTTTACTTTGTAACACTAGTATCCTTCATGCTGTGCTGCCATGGGTACATATGGTGTCATTTTAAATTCTAATGAAGGCTTTTCAGGGCTATACTTAAATGGTAGGGAAGCTACTCGTGGTCTAATCTTTGGAGTACGCAAACTGCCTACTTTGTGAGCAGCTTGCACCTAAACAGCTGTGTAATATGGACCTGCATCTAACCCTTTTGCATTACTGGCACATTGTATTTACATTATATGGCTAAAGACACAGTGCATATTAATGCTTCTATAACTGTTTTACTGTAAAGTAGTATTCATGGCCAGTTCTGAGGTGGGACGTAGAATAAGTCCAAGAAACAGTAACAGAGAGAGCAAATGTTTCCCAGCCCACCACCATGTCTGGGTTCAAATCTGGAGGGTTAAATTGCTAATAAATAATTCCATAAATTGGAATTGTTTGGAATAAACAGTTCCATAAATATGATGCACATTTTTTTAAGTTATATCTCAGTGACTTTTCTTTCATTTTGCCTTCCTTCCTAAGGATGATGTCCAAACCTAGATGTCTTAAACCAGTGAAAGCCTAAGCAGTGCCAAGTGGAATCAAGCAATTACTTCTGCTGTCTTATGACTTGCCTGATAATACAGGCAAGTGTCCTWACTGTTGACTGCTGCCCAGTTCCTGAGCCACTGTAATTCCTCAGATCCTTCCCATCCTATTGCTGCCTGAGCAGCAATTCTCCATTTGTATGTGTGCAGTCAGGAGTTTGTTGTTGTTGTTGTTTTCAGTTTTTAATTTCAGTTCAGTCTGTGCATGTTTCTTAATTGAATTTTAATTGAATTTTACTTTCTTAGTTTCAAAATATATTTCTCAGGAAGCACTCCCAGGCTTATTCCATTCACACACTGTGTAGACATGCACATGCTTATGGTGCTGGTTTCTAATGCAAGCAGTAAACAGCATGAAACACAGACAGCCTTCTTCTGGCTTCTTTGCCCTGCTTTTCAGAAAGCCAGAGAACCCCTGATAAATACTAAGTGCTCAATAAGCAAGATTTTTCAGCTAGCTGTGCATTTATGTTACAGTGATTTCATAATAGCCCATATTTCCCCAGTTAACTCATGAGAATGTCATCTGGGACAGCACCAGCAGTCTCACTAAAGACAAGATAAATCACATCTACTAGTTTTTAGATTATCCTGTCACAGAAATAAATTAGACCGGTTTGATGTGATTTGTTTATTCTTGACAAACCTTAGTTGGTTTATTAAGACCTTGTAATCTTCCAGCTGCTCAGAAATGTATTATGTAATATTTATATCTTTCTGGATATTGAGGTTAGCATACCTGGTCTGTAATGGCCTGGCTTTGCTTTTTTTCCCTTTCTAAAATTCCGTGTGATCTTTGCTCTTGCCCTATCCTCTGGACCTTGCTCCAAGTCCATGACTTCTCAAAAAGACTAGCCACGGGCTGCCCTTTGGCTATTCCATTTAGGTTTGTGTAGAAAATCCCACAGGCTCTGCAAACCGCAAGGTATCAGTGACTTGCTCTGACTCCAAAGATTCTTACCTGTAAAATAAAAATAAAATACATGTGAGCAAATATTTTCGCTGTCTGCCCAGGATTGCAGCTTGCATTTTGAACTTTTGCATGCAAGCAACTATTAAGGATCACCACTRAAGAAAGCCAAGTAGGGACATCTGTTTGATTAGCAAATTACATTCTTTGTTTTTAATTAGAGTGAACAACTCTCATTCATCACTACCGTRTGGCTTTTGGGCTGAATGATAAGGTCAAGCATCCCATGAAAGTACTTACATGAGTCTGGGCTCACTGGAAATCTTTTAATTCAGCTTGCGACTATCTGCATAGGAGGGAAACTGTCCTTTATCTCCACCCCTCCTCCATTCAATTTACCCTAATATTATTAGAAAGCTCCATTTTAAATCTCTTTAGTGAAGTGAGCCACTTGTGTTTACCCAACATGGTTCTGTAATTGCTACTGACCTCAGTTTCCAAGCCTTTCAAAAGTGTATGTGTGCAAGATAGAGTGAAATGACCAGAGGTTTAGTAAGATTACTAATATTCTGAGATTTAGGGGAGCAGATGTTAAGCTGGTATCAGTGACTGATTCGTCACTTAGCCATGAAATGTAGCAGAAACTGCATTTTTCAGCAGCAGTTGTGAGGAACAAAAAGCACCAGACAAGATCTCAGGAACCTACAGTATCACTGGTGTGTATGGAAATTGCATATGGGTTGCTATTATAATAAATATTATATATTACATATTGCTCTCAGAAGAAACTGTGTTATAAATATACATTGAGACTTCTGAACTGACAAAATAAATGTGTCTCAGCGTTGCATGTGTCTGGTTTGAAGGCTGTTTCACTTCCTGCCACAAGGCCTGCAAGGGCAATAGCCAGGTGTTGGGGCTCTCTTTATTGATATGAGAGTGGTGGGCAAGCCTTGCCTTTAAAATACTCAGCTGAAGTAAAGCCAGAAAATATATGTGTGTATATATAAATATTTATATGTAATTTTATATATATAWAAAAATATATAATATATTATTTATATATAATATATATAAAATATTTATAATATACATAGAATATGTATATATAAATATATATACACATAAGTCATTTTTAGCTTTTTTAAAATATGTATAGCTAAAATATATATATGCTAAAATTAATTTATTTGAATGGAAGACAAAGTGGAGATCTGGTTTGGCTGTGCCGTGCTCTTCCCAGAGAGTCAAGCAAGTGTCACCAAGGCTGCCTTTCCCATTCCTGCCGAACCGCCTGCAGTTCCGCCTGCACAGAAACTGCACTGCTGCAGAACCAAGTCTGGGTGCAGTTTCCGTCTTGAAGCAGTTGCTCTTCCCAGCATTTTCCCATCGTCCTTTCATTGCTTGCAACGCTCCTGTTTTCAGAGCGCTGAGCGGTTCAGAGGGCTGAGCCACCCACGGGCACCACCTCCAACCACCTCCAACCACTTCCAACCACCTCCAACCACCTCCAACCACCTCCAACTGCTTCCAACCACCTCCAACCACCTCCAACCACGGAGGCTGCAGGTGCCGAGTTGAGGTTTCCCTTCTCCACTCACCTTTCCCTGCTGCTCTGGTGCCACATCGTGCATCCCAGTGCCAATGGCAGCTGTGCAGAAGCAGAAGGCACTACCCAAAATTGCTGGTGGGAGAGGAGATTGATGTGAGGAAGGCTGTCCACAGCGCTGTGGTGAGCCAGGGTCCACAGGGGCTGCGGCCACAACTGCTGCCACGCGCCCTGCTCGCCTACTTGCACATCATGTAATGACGTGCGAGCGTGGGGGAGTCCCAATTCACAGTGGTTTGTAGGCCAACAAGACCAAGAATCCAAAAATTAGGATAGGAGATAATTAAAGCAGTATTTTAAAATCGTGCTGCTAGCTGCTTTGCTTGCTGTGCTTCCTGTTTCCCATCTCTTGTCACACTAGTTAAGCTGTACAGATTCCCAGCAGATACTTAGTTTTGCCTATGATTTTTTTCCCCATAAATCACACATGATGTAGACATTTCCTCTCACTTGGAATTTGGAGTGGTAAAGTAAAAACTTATGATACAGAGCAGTATCACTCTAGGAAGAGCAGGTGATGCTGAAACAAAATAAAGCTAATTAGAAATAAAATTTTAAAAAAGTAAAAAAAATGAGCTTACTGAGAAAAACTATTCCTCTTGAGATGATAATTTGGCAATGCACAAGCATCCCCTGCTCAGGAGTGAGATGGGTGCTGTAGGCCTCTACATGGGTTTGGTTGCTGCTTGAACATGCAGCCTCTTATCAGGGTCTCCCATCAACACTTACGATTCCTTGCTTTTTGTATCCTGCTCCCCTTCAAAGTTGCATCAATCCTTATTTATTATTATGTTGTTATTCTTAAACTCTTTACTTTGCTCTCATAAAGTTTGTGTTTGAGGCTTTAGTGAAGGGCTAATCCACATTCCCCAGCTGTATATACTTTTTAAAAAAAGTTACGCCTCATTAACTGAGTTAATGCTTGCCTAATTGTAATAGCAAAGCAATAAAACTCAATCCCTACAACAATGTGATACTGTAACTTCCTTTCCCCTACTGATGGAGCACTGGGCTACCTGCCAGGGAAGCCAAAGGGAAATAGGAAACAATATGAACAAATAAACTCTCTAGTTCTGGTTTAGGTATAGATATTCTGTTGGTAACTGCTTTATTTCTCTCCCTCTCTCTCTCTCTCTCTCTCTCTCTGTTTCTGTCATTATTTGATTCTTTTTCCTTTGTCTCTGTTCCTAAATTTCAGCCTGTCATTGTGCTTATGGATTTTTGGGGTGGCCACACAATTAGGCTTTATCTTTCTTCCCTTTTCATATATTTTCCATGGAATATGCTATATAGACTGGATTCAATTAGCTCAGTAGTGTCTTTGGGACATAAAACATACTAGCGCTTGCAAGGAAGTGATCATTTAGCTTTTTATATTTGCTATCATTATATCTATCACTGTTTGGTTGATTTTAGGACCCTCAATCTGAAGTGCTTTTTGGGCAAAGCTGAGAAAAACGTGCAATTATATATAAAAACTCTGTTTTAAACTATGGTAAGTACAGTACCAAAGGAATGTCCCCTATCTCCCTAAAACTACCTACTTCAATGACATTCCAGTTTTTCACTAATATTCATTAGATGCCTTTTATWTTGGAAGCTTTTCCCCAGCATTCCTTTTCAGCCAAAATCTTTAAGCTTAGTTTAGGTAATCACTAGTTGTTAAACAGGCTCCTAATGAGACCACATAATGATCTGGGCTGTATTTCACTGCCAAGTGCCTGTTAAGGGACCATTAAAATTATAGTTGAAATACTTCACACTTTTGGAAGAAAGATCCTGTGGAAGACAGTATATATTGCTCCACTAGAGAAGACACTGTTCAAAGCAAAACAGGACAAATCTTTGCATGTTTTTGAGGAAATTYGTGATACAAACTGCTTTGAAAATATTCTGCTACTCTTTCTAAGGTTATTGAAGCAGTCAGAAATCCCAATCATATACGCTCTTAGTCTTCCTATATGTCCTTCATATTAGTTTGTATGCTGACTAAATAGGCACTCCTTCAAATGAAGCCATGGTCAAAAATGTACTAGCAGCTTGCCTGGGAAGAAACTCTTGCAACAGATTACTCACCTTCTATTATTTTATCAATACATTTGATTTTTTTTTCTAATCAAGTGCCCTTGTCACATTGTAAAACACTTTGAGTTTGTTATTATTAGGCTGTCCATGTGTAAATGGACTGTTAGTGTAATATTGAATTGGTAATTCCTCAAATATTTATCTTATAAATGTGGCATGGTCTTAGATAAACAGACATATGAAATATAGCTAGTGTTTTAAGCTAAATGTTAGCCCTTGAAGGCTTTTGGGAGAAATTGCCACTAGTACTCAGACAAGAATGATAACTTCCAGTGCAAAAACTCACGGAAAACTCATGAGAGCTATCGGAGGTTTCACCTACAGATTGTGAAGAATCGATTAATTTTCCAAGGGAACGATGAGAAAAAAAAAATGGTTGAGTACCTGAAACACCAAGAAGCAGAGTAGGAAGAATTTCTGTTTCTTTCATTTAGTCTTAGGTGAGTACGGCCATAGGGCTATGGTTACTGCTCTCTCCAGAGATGCTGGGCACAGTCTTGGATGGGGAAGGGGAATAGCATATTATAAATCTCTGTGTAGAGTATAACATTCTTGGAAGAAACATAAGTTGGCTTTTTGTGTCATTTAAGAGTGACTACATTTTCAGCTTTGCAATAATTGCTTAATATTTTGCATTGGTGAGAAAGCAGAATGGGATGTCTTAAAAGCAGGTCTGCGTATTGTAAAGCTCTAACTGCAACTCGGAGGAGTACCCATGAGACTTATTGCTAATACTATAAGCTCGGCGTTGTGTGCACATATTTTTCATTTTAGACCATGCACACCTCATCCAACTTTCAGAGAAAAAAAAAAGAAAAGCAGTTACTTATAATTCTGGGATAGTTTTTTTATTATTATTCATTTTGCTCAGGTGTTCCCACTTGTACCACCAGATCAGCTCTGTCRAAGGTGTGGGCTCCCATCAGCTGCTGGTGCCTGAGTCCCAACCTGAGCATCGCATGAGCAGTGCCGGGTCTTGTGGGGTCTGCATGGAGACCATGATTTCCCTGTTGGAGCTAGGATTTCCGGCACAGCTTCGGAAAGGCTTCGCTCCATCCTGGGGAGCGTGGACGAAGGGCCCAGAGCAGCAGCTGTGCTGGGTGGAGGTAGGGGAAAGGATTTCAGCCTGACTGTGAAACCAGAAGAGCGGTGCCGGGATTCCCTGTGGGTCACCAACACCTGCTTCAGCAAATCCGCGGTCCTCACCGCGGCACTGTCGCTTTTGGCAATGGTAAATAAGAGCAGGCAACTTCATTAATGAAAGTGCTCCTGATTTGAATCCCAGTTGCTTTCACTCTCCTTGTGCAGTACCTCAGTTATGGCACAGCAGCAGCAGAGCAGAGCCAAGGCAGCAGCRCGGCTTTGCTTCTCGTCGTGGTGTGGCTGCGTCTTGGACCAGCTCAAAAGGAAACTCTCTTCCTCCTGGTCAACCTTCTTAATGTGCCTTAAGTCACCTTTGCACTGAAGGTGGTAATGTTTCCACTAAATCACAGGAAATAGTAAAATAAACACTGCTACAGAGTGATGCCTGGTGGTACCTGTAGAATGATTTTCTTTTTTTTCTCTTGAGCCTTAAATATTCCTCAAAACTGGCAGTAAAGCAGTTGTGGGTCCTTTGTCACTGAAGTCTTTTAGGGCCATCGTAGCAAGAGATCTCACAGATATCACTCAGTGTAGCTGAGGCAGAGAACTGGCCCAGGACAGGCAGCATCTCGGGGTCTCCCCGTGCTGACCTGCCTGATTCAACCACAGTTAATACATCCATAAAAGCTGAAAGTCCTGGGAATAAAGGACAAGCATCATTGTCCCCATTTCCCATGTCTGTGGGGGTGCAGAGAGYTGGCACAAGTTACTGGAGGACCTGCAGATGGTCAGTGTTAGCGTGGTGCCCAAAGCCAGGGCTTTCAAGCCCCACAGTGCAGTCCCCGCTACTGCCTCGCATTGTTATTAACTACCAGATCTTTGCGTGTTATTAGAGTCACCCAAGGGGGAGAAAAGCCCCGGACTGCGCCCCACTCTCCTGCCACCCATCTGTCCTCAGCCTTGCTGTCCCTCAGCCCTCCGCCCGCCAGCTCTAGCAACGAGAGGAAAACCTGTGCAATCTGCTCGGCAGGAGAACAGCTCATTTGAGCCCCGTTTCCTCTCCTCTGCTGTTGAATATAGGTTCCCCTGGGTAGGTGGGAGTTTTGGCAGGCTGCACAAAGGCTAGCAGGGACTGAAGCAGAAGCTGTAATAGAGCTGTTATGACTTGACAGCCCTGTTCTGTAATGCACAGGGGGATTTTATTGTGAGTCAATTGGAGCTCCAAGAAATTTAAGAGTGTGGTGTCTGCTTGTATGATTTTTTTTAATGTTTAATAAACGAAATTACAATAGATTTTAGCGTGGAGACTATGGCTGCAGCAGGCCTGGATGACTTAATAAAACGTAAAATCAATCAAACGATTTAGTTGGCAAGATTTTCTCTGTGCAAGCGGAAATGAATGTATTTGCAGCTGTAATAATTTTGCATGCATTTCTTCAGCTATTAGCAAAACCACTGTATTTTTATAGTGTTTGCTGAGCACACTAGTGTTTGCAGAGCTCACCTTTAAGCAACACCCTGTTAAAGATTACTTAAGGCAGCTTCACACGGACCTGTGTCATTAGCAGGTGTCTCAGTAATGACTGAAAGCTTGAGGGAAGAGTGCTCCAGCTTGAGGAAAGACTTTTCCCTCTGCCAGAAACTCTCTTTCTTTTTTTTTTTTTTTTAAAAAAAAAGAAACTTTGGATCACCTTTGCCATATTATACGACATCAAACACAGAGCATTTTATATATGAAATATATATTTTATATATTTCATCATGAKGACAAGAAAAGGGACGATGTAAAGGTAAAAAAAAAAGAAAAAAAGGGGTGTTGATGGGATACTTTATGCTCTTGAATAAAATGCTCTCCATGCTTCAGGGTTTTCTGGTTGAGAGGGTAATGGAAGGTAATCCATGGATTAGCTCTTGGTCTCTAGCTACTTTCAGGCCTTCACTGGCTGAGGCGCCATGGGKACTTTGAAAGTCCCCATGATAATCGGAGCATGAGGGGTGTAATGTTGGGATCTGTACCTTTCCATGGTCCCCCAGCACTTAGCGTAATCCCCTGGCCTGCCTTAATCCACATGTGCTCATAGGGCTAATCGCTCTGGACTGCTCTAGGGACACTACCCAATTCTGTGAACTCTTGACATCTACATGAAGAGAGAGTTTGGAAAAGGAAAGGAAAGGAAAGGAAAGGAAAGGAAAGGAAAGGAAAGGAAAGGAAAGGAAAGGAAAGGAAAGGAAAGGAAAGGAAAGGAAAGGAAAGGNAGGAAAGGAAAGGAAAGGAAAGGAAAGGAAAGGAAAGGAAAGGAAAGGAAAGGAAAGGAAAGGAAAGGAAAGGAAAGGAAAGGAAAGGAAAGGAAGAAAACAGAAAGTATTTGAGTAAATGTAGTTGTTCTGTTTTAAAAGAAATTTCTCTGACTAGGCCTGGGAAATCAGCACAGATTTTAGCAGTAATTTAGTCATTTCAATGGCGAAAGAGAGTTCAAAATACAGAATCTGCTGCTCTTTCTTTTTTTCCAACAGCTAGAAGCAGGATCTCTTCAGTATTCTTACAAAGTATGCTATATCCTCTCTGGCAAAAAGTCTAATGCATTTAATGCTATCAGTATACATCATTCACATCACAGTACTATTCTCAAAGTATCATTTTAATTTCATTTGCACAAGCTTGTACTAAAACAGGAGCTCAGAAGCTGTGCAAGTTAGAGGTGGCAACATAGCTAAAACTCAAAAATTGCCAGATGAGCACATCTACACTGGCAAATCACTGAATTTCTCCATTTTTATCCATATCAACTTTGTACACTTCCTTGTTCATTTTTGGATGCATTTTTGGAGGGAATCAACTCATTCTCCTCGAACAAATTTTGGGTATGTTTCAGGAGGTAGTTAACCCTAAGGACTTTTGCCAGTTGGCAGGACAAGCAAGATCTCAACAAATTTGTCTGCCTGTGACCTGCATCAAGCATCAAAGGAGCCTTCCCCCATACATGCATGCTGCATGTACCCTCCAATATACAATCTTAAAATTACCTTCCTGGAGGGTTTCATCAAAGCCTTCCTTTTAGACATTCCTTAGTCCTCCTCCTTTATGATCCTCATTCTGAACTAGAAAACAGGAACTACATGCATAAAATGATAAATTTGCAATATGATAAATGATACTATTTGCAATTTGGCTTGCCAAATGGGTCCCAGAACGATGCAGTRTGCAGCCAGCTACGCTACAGCCACCCTGCACCAGACCTCGATGTGGGACGTGCAGCGGGAGCCGGGTGCATTTAGCAAGGTGGATGCAGCCGACGGAGTTCTGGCTTTATAAGAGAAGTTGTTAACAGCAAACACTGTAAAACTAATGAATGTTTAGATACATGTCATTGAGGGACACTGTAACAAAGTTGATCATTTTGTTCTTTCTTGGCTCCTGCGTATGGCAAAAGTCTGAACTTGTTAAACTTCTTGGCCTATTGCAGGTACTTGAAGAGGTCTGTACACACTTGGATGTCGTGCCCTGGCCCCTTTCTTTTTCTCCATACAAGCAGTTTCAGGAACAAGCATCATAAGATCTATCCAGAAGGAAAATATTTCATATATAGTCTTGACTTCATTTGCTGTCCTAAATTTCCCTGACAGAGAGGATATGACTCTTCTGCTGTGCAGCTGCTCTGGGGTAGAAAGCAGCCTCTGAAGCAAAGATATGGAAGCACAGCAGAAGCACTGCTGTGTTGGGCTCTGTACACTCATATTTGCAGATGTGCCCCTGAGGATGCCATTAAATACGTTGTTCAGGTCTCTGATATCTTGCACTCAAATTCCATATCAGTTTCAATTTCTCAGCTAAAATCCCGTTTCTTGTCCACTAGGGAATGGTGCATTACACTGCATTGCAGGACACTGCATAGTGACAGGACTGGGAAAAGCATGAGCTTCTATTTACTAACTGAGTGATACCACATGTGGATTCACTAAATGTTTACAACACTGTGTGGGTGGGTTGATCAAATGCACAAGGTCTTCCCTTCAATTTAATTCCTGTTTACTGATGAGAGTGGAAAAAAAATCCAAATCAAATAAAAACTAACTGGTCTACAGCCAGAAAAGAATGAAAAGGAGAGATGACCAAATTGTATTGTATTTGTATCTTGTTTTTTGAAGCTTAAGACCTCTGTCCCTTTTCTTGATTATCTAAGCTTGGAATGAACACTACTTTTCAATTTCATGCAGCTGGGCTCCATGTCCTCTCAAGATGCCTAATGCATTACAGATTTACTCCAAGGTGGATAAGAGATTTACTTCCATTCAGAAAAATGCTTAGGAAAAGATCATCCGATGTAAAAGGAGARGTTGCCTCTCTGACATCTGACAGAGAAAAATATCATATGCCTAAGGGCCTAAAACATGGTCATCTAGGTGGATCCTGTCTTGTGTATGCAGCAATTCCTTGGCATGGGCCGTGTGGTCATGTGGGAGCAACCCTAGAGACTCAAGTMACTGTCATAGGAAGCTCAGTTTCTGCTGTTATGGGACATGAACTTAACATTTGACCTGCAMAATTTCAACCTTTTCCTTATAGCAGCCACATATCTTGAGCTGCATAGCTGAGCTTTGAAATGATATCAGTAGCTACTACCTACACCTGCACCCATCTGCAGCAAATAATAAAGAGAACTCTAAGTAGATAGGAAAGCGTACATTTTCCCAKGCTGTAACTTGTCTTCCACAGTATTACACAGGGGACAGATGTGGATAAAAGCAAATCCATTCCAACCTTTTACTCACAGAAAAACATTACGCTGGGATTACTAGGTTAGTCTGGTGTTCTATGCTGCAGAACAAATGAAAAAACATTGGGAGGGGAAAAAAAGCACCCACGGCTAATGGAACCATTTTTTAAGCAGCCTTTTATCATGCATAACTGAGCACCTGTTTAAAATACTAGATAACTTAGAGGCAGCTTCCTTGCATGCATGTAAATGGGGTGTCCCTTCCCTGCCCAGTTGTGCATACTTAAAGGAAAGCGGTGGTAAGTGAGCTTGGTGGTTTGTGCCTTGAGGTCTCTCCTCCTCAGGTGTGATGTAAAATAACTGTTTAAATGTATGGTGAGATTAGAGTTGTCTTGTGGCACATAACGTGGGTTAATCTGTAGACTATTAGGAGTTGAGGTAGGATTTTTCAAACTTCACAATTTGCCCTTGCTGGAGTTGCTGAGCCCCTGGGAGCCCTGAAGGAGATGYTTGTGGATGCTTGACTTTGCTAAGTGCTCACTGTACCTGATGGTTTCTGCTCTTATGAAGTGCATTGTAATCTGGCAGGTTTACAAGGATGAGGGCCATGTCACTGTGCAACATAAGCCATTACTAAACAGTGGCATAAATCTCTTTGAGAGATGTGTGTATATTTATATATGCATTATATGTTTTATTTACATTATGGTCAAATAATTGCTTTCCCCTCTGGGCTTCCTCTTCCTGATCTTTCCAGGACAACATATTATGAAGATATTTCTTAGATCAGAGACAGCAGCAGAGGTAGGAGGAGAGTTTATGCTCAGGAAAAGATGAGAGATTTGTAGCACTAAACTATTACTGTCAGCATGGAGAGAGATGGTCACAGTCTGCTTGCCAGCTTCTGGACTTGTTTTTTTTTTGTTGTTGTTGTTGAATTAGAAGCTGTGGATTTCTTTGTTATAGTTTCTTGATATAGTTTGATTATTTTAGTTTTCCCACTCTTGCCTTTCCCTCTTGACAAGGAAAAATACTATAGTGGAAAAGCAGTTAAGGCACATTATTCCTTTGAAGCAAGGTTTTACCCAAATCACTGTAAGAAATGYAAGAACATTTTATATTTAGTGCCAAATACCATGTATGCAACAGAAATATGGACGCCAGGTACAGCAACAAGTGGAGAAAGATCGTAAAAGATCACAGTAAGTGACAGTGGAGGGGAAAAAAGAGAGGTTTGTGGTGTCAAAATGCAAGAAGCCTTCTTTAGTGGGGATACGTGGTACAAAGATGCTGCCAGTCTGCCGCACTCCTAGGCATATAAAATCCCATTTCCACCTCTCAACGGGACACCAGCTTGAATTTCACTCCAGRTTTAAAACTCAACCTCCAACTCTGACAAATTGCTGGTTGGAAAACACGGTCTGAGTTGCCACGGCATGGCTGCACCCCATGGCACCCCGTTAAATGGGACATGTTAGTGTCAGGACACTGGGTGAAATGGTAACCGTATCCCTGGGTGCAAATAGATTGTGAATAATTGGGTAACGCTATGAAATGAAGAGGCTTTGTCTCACATAAGGCATAAATTATGCCTCTCTCTTCTGCTCCACTTCAGACTCCTTTTCCTTGCCCTAATTGGACATAATCAGTAACACAGTCAGTGACTGAAGACTTTCTGGTATCAATTTTCAAGCCTGGGAAACACAAAATCTAATATTTAAGAGTTAATCCTCTTTATTAGCTAATTAGTTCAGTTAATTTATTGTGTCCCAGGATGACCATAAAATAGATATGAAAGGATACTCTGTTTCAGTTATCTTCCTGCAGCTCCTTGTACATTATAGTTATATGATTTGGGCACATGTGTATATCTACAAGCTTTATTGGTCAGTTGAAGGTGTTGAGATGGTGCAGTTCTGCCTGGCTTTGGAAGCTGTTGGCTCAGGATCTCTTTAAGTAGAAAAAATTATCCAAAGATATTTATTCTGGTCCAGAAAGAATAATTTGTTTCAGGGTGAAATTTAGAGAGAGAAACATGTATGGCTTAAAATTGTTTGGTTTCTCTTCAAGATATAGCCCATTTCTCTGCCTTGCAGGCTACTGGGAATGCTTTGGGCAGGAACTTGCTCCTGAAGGAACRTGGCCTCGCTCATAGCTGAATAATGAAATATGGCCAGTGCAAATCTGTGGCTTTGCCTCTCCCAGGATCTATGCTTTCACAGGTATTATCACAGGTATTTAACAGCTTGCTATTTCTGTCTTTCAAAACACAGAACTCCTATGGTGGAGGCAGCAGTAGTTGGGACCACTGCCACCGTGGTTGGTACATGCATGGATCAGGGGTGTATTCCCCCTCAACTTAGTTCATTAGATAAGGATTTCTGCAATAACCTGCTTCTCTTGCTATCTGTGAAAGGTTTGTGTATTACTGGAGTAGTGGGCTTGGGACCTGATGCCAGGCAGTCTTTTGTAGTCATATAACTGTTACTGGTTATATCAGATTAGGGTGAGGAAAAAGAGATTTGAAGTGGTCATACTGTTAGATTTTTGTTTGGTGTTTTGGGTAAGCCAAAAACCTCAGAGCTTACCCAGGTGCTTGAGCCTGTGGAGGAGGGAGGAAGAGGAGACCTKTTGCTAATGTCTTCCTTCACATGACTTGCTTATGTTGGGGCAGCTTGTGGGATTTCTGAGCACTTTGCTCCTTGTGCAGTTTCGTTCTGATGAACAGTCAGTGCAGTCTTCCTCAGAACTAGAAATGGGGTGACGAACTAGAAGTGGGGGAGATCTTTGGGGTGTATGGACCCCAAGGCAATCTGACCTCAGGGCCTCTGAGCTTGGACAGCAAAAGCCCAAACCCACGGGCAGAAGGTGCCCTTGTGGTGACTCTGAACACCCACTTGCACCCTTGAACGACCCAGCAACTTCCATGGGCTTTTTGATTAATCCTTTCTCTCGCAAACAGGCTGAGGGGACAGCATTTGTCACCCTGGCAGCCATGGGGTGGTCAGCAACCAGGAGCCCTGGCGCAGGCAGCGCTTGCAGCTTGGCGAGYAACAGCAGCTCATCACAGTGCAGTGATGGAAGTGTCCAGTTACTGCTCTCTTTGTATTGTATGTAGGCTGAGAGGATTAACTCAGGGTGATTTATCTTTCTTTGCATTGGCTTGACAGTGAGTAGGGGTGTAACCAATTTGCCTGGAGCGAAGGAGCTAAAGCTAAATCCCCACATTTTGAAAGCATAGTGAGGACCTCCAGAAGCCATCACCTTGGCGTTATCCCTCACTTCCAGGCCTTGGGAACATGGCTCTTGAAAGAGTAATTTCTTCATGARTAACTTCATGGTCCCTCCTAACTTTTGAGCCTTCATCTGTGAAGCTTCGAATCAGCCTTTTCCAGAAGGGTAATACATTGTTTTCTCCTGAACCAAAAAGTCCTTTTTTCAGATCAGACTGTAATACATAAATTTGTATGTGCTTGTGTGTGTGGTTTTTTTTGTTGTTGTTGTTTGTTTGTTTGTTTTGTTTTAAATCTAAAATTTACCTTTAATCTTATGAGGTGCAGAGTGCCTCAAAATTTTCTTCCCTTTGGGCATTGTGTGTCACCTATTCTGGGGAGCACTAGAGAAATGTCCTAGGGCTTAATCGTAACCAGATTGAGCACTCCAGTTTCCTTACCCAGATTACCACCCACAAATCTTTGACTCCCRGGTGTTAAGTGGAAAATAAGAAAGTGGCAGCTGATTAGGGGAAAAGCTGCTGATTGGCAACCAACATTAGCTAAAGGTCAGTGCTAATTACTCTGCCTCATTTGCATGAGGGGTTTTGAAACATGTAGCCTAAAGTGTCAGTGGCTCTTTGTGCCAACAAATTACTTGGCTGACAGGAGGATGTTGCCACTCATCAGGGCCGACAGACTGCAAGCTGGTACTTGTGCAATTAAGAAAGATGGAAATATTGCCGCAGAGACTTAACTTTCTGGGAGTAATTACTGTAGGCGTCGACAAAGGCTGATGCAAAGGAAGTGGATGTATTTACTCTATACGTGAATCAAGGTTACGAATGATAAGATAGTTGCTCAAGATAGAGACAGAAATGATTATCCCATCCATCCTTCTTCCTTTCTTTGCGTGTTTTGCTCCTGATTGTGATAATGCAGGAATGGGCAGAGGGCAGCATCTCTGCTAATTAGTCTCCACTGAACAGACTCTTGTTTAATGGAACCTGGTGGAAGACTTGTAGTTTCTTTTTTTTTTAACCTTGTCGTATATATATTCCCCTCCCTTTTTTGTAAAGGTGTTGCAAAGTGGACTCTGAAGGCACTGGAGCAAGAGTGGGTGGGGTGGGGGGGGAAAGTCTGGGAAGTGATATGAAGACAGGAGGTCTTTTAATTATGAAGAGATAAGYGGTTTTGAGTGATCCATTTCTTCATGTCAAATTTCCCTTGCTAGAATTTCAATAGGGCCTAAGTGCCTGGACTGGGGGAAAGTGGGGAAAGAAACAAGGCTTTTTAGGAGTGCCTACTGATTGCCTAAAGGTGAAGACCATCAAGGTGCTTTTTTTACAATGCCTGACTTCTGTTGAAAGCTTTTGTTCTGTAGCAATGGGATCCTCTCTGCTCTAGCAATTTAAATATTGACAGAGAGATGTCTTGGAGAATGCCAGACTTGGACTGTATCCATGTCACCTGTGTTGTATCTGTGTCTCTCCAAACACTCTCTTGCCAATCCGTTGCCACTGAAGAGTTGCGTTTTCCCTTAATTGAAATTGCACAACTCACACTATTTCATTCTGCTTTTTTTTTTTTCCCCAAAGAGCTCAAAGTAGAAAATAATAGAAGCTTCTTGAATTTGTCTGTTCAGCTTGGAGAAGGGTGGGGGAAGGGGGGAAGGTGTTCCAAGCTGTTTCTAATTACTATTAAGTTGTATATTTAAATTAGGCTTATAGAATTCAAAGTATCCTACCTAGATATTTATTAACTTATAGCTGATTAGACAGGGTCATATAGGGGATCTGCTGTCACTAAATGACAGCTGAGTTTGTCTTAATGCTCCTTTGAACGTCATCACCTTGGTGCTTGTCCCATACACACGAAGTGAAYGTGAAGTATAAAATACACATGTAACTAATTTGTACTTAGAAACCACACACGGAGTGAAGCAGTGGGGGTTCCTCATATACATCAGAGTATGGGCTTATTCTTTGTGTAAGTATGGGGCAGGATAAGGGGCACACCTGGACCCTGATGGCCATGCTCTGCCCCAGCTCCTTGCCAAAGAGGGAAAGAGAAGTGCAAAGGTACAGCCCGCACCTCTGTAGTGACTTTTTCCCTTCAAGTTGGTTGTCTGGTGGTTAAAATAGTTATCAGCGTAATATAATCTGGACTCAGGCTCTTGGAGTACTTTCCCAAGTGCTGCTCTAAGCAAAGCTCAGATATCTTTTAATGGTCTTTCCCTACCTGRATAAATCCATGCTACTGAGATAAGYGTAGTGACTTATTTCTCTCAGATCCTTTTCTAAGGTTCTTGAGAGAACCAGGCAAGTGTGCCCATGTAGACAGCATATAAAACAAAAGCATAGTTTTTCCAACTGTATCAGATTGATAAAATATATTTCTTTTCCCTGCAAGCCTTGCTTTTTGTTTCATCTAACTTATGCTTAGCATTCTGTTTTGAAGTGATAGCTATCAGATATAGACCTTTTTAAATAATCAAACTCACCCAGTGTTAAGTTATAAKAGAGTGTAATGGGATGAATGGTTAGCTCAAATCAAAAGTTGTGACATGGCAGGGTACAGAGGCTGGGGAATGGGAGGGAGATCTGCAGCTGGGTCAAACGTTGATCCAAGTTGCATCCAAATATATTTATCACATCAATAGTGAAAACATGCAAGTAAATGAGAACTAGAAAGATGGAAAGCCAAAAAAAKGAGGTTGATGATAAATGGCCTGGGATTTGATAGGTTGCAAGAGAAGAACTGAGGAAAACAAATGCTTCAGAGAGCACTGGGGCTACCAGGGCCACCTTGATAGAGATGAAGAACTTCATTGAACCGAGAGTTTATGTAAAATTTTTGGCATTAACTGTTCTATGGCTTGTTAAAGACTTCCCAAAATCTCATGTTTACACTGATGTTTGGTGTTCTGATAAAAGAAAGAAGAAGGAAAAAATGGTTTACAACAAATGATAATTTCCAGATGGAAAACCTATCATTAATTTTTAACTCAACCGCATGAAAAACATGTGAGATCGTATTTTAAGTCCCTTCATAAACTGAAAGGTGCTGCTGATGGCATGCTTATTTTCATATTTGATTAGGAARCGCACTAAAAACTATAATAAAGAGCACAACTCTGCAGGGAGGACCATTCCTCTTGGTCTCATGCTATCATTTGTCACTCACTGCTGTTAGATTAAAAGCAGCATGGTTGCAGCACAGCTATTATCTACAGCCACTTAAAGGCCAGCAGTTTCAATTTTAAAACCTTTTACATAACTGTGGGTTTTAGTAACACATCTTCATCCATGGCTGCTCAGATTTTTATTCACCTTGTATGAAGGGGTTATTGGAAAATCTTTGTTGTGTGCTTCAAGCAGCTGCCAGCAAGACAGACTGCTTTTGTGGGGATGGAGTGGGGTATTTTCTTTTCTTTATCTTGTGTTTATTTTACTTTATTTTTTTATTTTATTTTTTTTAACATATCATTTTTGCTTTGGACTAGAARCAGGCAGTAGTAGTGAGCCAAGAGCCCAGGAAATGGTGATCACCAAGAGGAACTCTGAAGGAAAGTCTTGGATGTCTTATAATAMAACCACTCATAATCACTGTGAAATCCCTAGTATTTTGCACATCATCTCATGAGTGAAGGTCACTGTCATTCCTTTAAATGCCTCTTTAAATGTTATAGTATGTTTGATTAACTGAATTAATACAGCTGGTRTAGCAGTGAGCACAAAAATCTCTTAGTATATGGAGGTCTTTAGGAAACTGATACTGCTATTTAGTTTAGCTTCTCTTTCTTCACACTGTGTAGGAAATCCCAGTTTGTTCCTTATTTCTCTTTTATCATAATAATAGCTGAAAAGGCCTACTGGCATTTGTCTGCCTGGTCAAAACCCTGTGTATATGTGAAAGGGATGGAGGAGGGCAGGAGGATGGCAGTCCAGCCGGATCAGAAATGTTACCTTTCCTGACATATTATAGTCTAAGGACATAGAGATCACTCCAGCTGAACTGTACCAGCCTTTTCCAAAAGCAGCTATAACTACTCCCTCATAGCACTGTCAGCAGTGAATATTGACTACACAGGAGCCACAGTTGGGTTTTCTCTTGGATTTTCAACCTAATTGGCTCCAGAGCAGACCCAGAACTCAATAGAAATAGGAGTTTCCCAAAGGGGTTATCAACTCTTCCATTTTCTCCCTCCTCTTAGGTTTCAGTGAGAGTGGGTAACAACAAGGTGAACACAGCTAATTCTTGTGCTGAATGAAGGCCAGTCAGCTTTGGATGGGCAGTGATGCTGCTGAATAATGTTTTTTTTTCTGTGTGGAGCCTCTTTTCTGTCACTTTGATGTCCATCTCTACAGAAAAAGCAGCAGTGCATGCCACTCACTTTCTAGGTGTGTTGAGCAAAAATGTGTGGACCGAGCAGTTACCCAGCAGATGCTGATTACTTACTAGGAAAATGATTATTTAATCAATAGGAGAAAATATATGGGTGGTTTGTTTGTTTGTTTTCTCTGTAAGACATCAAAATGAGCTAAATTATCCCTGTTAACAAGTCAAGGATCGTGAGATGGAGCTAGCTAACAGGTTTTGTTTATTGGGTTTTTTTGTCTACTTTAATAATTTATTTTCTTCTTGCCTTTCTCAGTCTTTCTCAGCCCAGAACCTCTTTAAACTTCTTTAAACAACTTTAAACTTCAGAGCATGAACAATAAGAAACAATCATGTTGTGTAGGTAGCAAGTCTGGGAGTTCTTTAGTAGGCAGAAGGGAAAATTCCTCAGTACTACTTTTACTTCTGTGATWGCGCTGAAGAAGAGATGACCATCAACTCTGCAAGTGATGAGCTTGCTGAAATRTATAACATGTGTGCATTGGTTCAGTTGCCCAAAATACTGCATCTGCTAGAGCAAATGCACAGCTAGACAGTGTGGATTAGGCTGGGGCAGAGGGAAAGTGATCCATTATAGCTAGGTATCAAGGGAAAAAGAAATAAAGAATAGGTGACAAAGGCAGGTCATTCCCTGCAAGAGTCACAAGTCTAGGTGTTTTGCTATTAGCATGGACCTGAAAGAATATATTTTAGATTAARGTGGAGCAACATAGTCTCCAAAAGGTTTGTTCTTTACTCCTTTGTGTTTTGTTTGMGAGGTGTGTGTTGTTGTGTTGTGGGTTTTTTTCTGTTTATTTTTTTATGTGTGTGTGGTGGTTTTGTGTGTGTGTGTGTGTGTTGGTGGTGTTGCTGTTTTTGTTCTTTGAAAATGATTTGAGGTAGTGATGGTAGATTTCAGAACTGTATTTTCAGTCTGAGAAACATGATAAATGATTTGCTAGCTCAAACTGACAGGGGAAAGATTCATGATTTGGGTTCTCTAGCAAAGAGAACAGAAGCATGAAATTGAGAGTAATCCTTTATTGTGCAGGAACAATTTCTAAGAATGTGCTGATCTAGATTGGAATAGCATTACAGTATGGGTTATTTCAATGTACTACACTGGGTAGGAACTTGACTGGCCTGAATGAAGAATACAGTATGGTTGGATATTTGATGATAGTGATTTCAAAATAAACAAATAAATGTAGCAAGTTGCACACACACATGCCTTTAGACACTTCAGGTCCTGGGATTTTACCCATAGAGAATGGGAAGCCTGGCAAAGTAAAGCCCGTTGGGGTGAAAGCAGCTCTCATAAACAAGTCCTGAGATATTTTAACGCTGACAAAGCTGGAGATCAACTAACAGAAGAACAATTAATCTGGCCTTCAGAAGACCACCCAGAAATCATAGCTTGATAGCAACAAGAAGTGAGCTTTGAAGATGTGGGTTCCAGGCAACATTTTCATTGTGAGCAATGCAATGCCATTAATGCATAGAGTGGAAAAGTTAGGAAGAGAGGATAAAATCTCAGAAGCCGTTGTACAGAAACAGTAATGCAATGGTGTCCTAGAAGATCACTTTTCCTTTAAGCTTTTTCTGTAAGAATGAGAAAGATGGCCTTGATCTAAAGAAACACTTCTAAAAACTCTTAATTATTCCTGGAAATTAGTGGTGATTCCTTTTTTTTTTTTTTTTTTTTTTTTTTTTTTTTGTTCTCATAGTGAATTATTTTATCCTCCTTTAGATAAAGGAGTTCTGAGAGCTGCTGCTTCATTCATCCGATGGCACTTGCAGCTTTCCTCTGTAAAGAAGTGCTCTTATTTTTTTCTGGTGTCCCTTCTTCTGGAGCAATGATCTAGACCATGTATCTAAGAGCCAATTTAAATCTGGCTACTGATTGTTCCTGAAGGATCAGTTCTCAAAGACATAGCTGAGGGCAGCTGAGATTTAGACTGATCTTTCCCCTCCAGAAAAAAMTCAGTCTCTGCTAGGAGTATATGGTTGACCAAACACCAAAGCTGTCTACTGCTTGCCTTACCTTTTCTGGAAAAGCCTTCCATCTCCCATAAGCAAGATCTACCCTTCCTAAAATATTAGGAGAAGAGTATGCAAGTCTCAGAGTGGAATAGAAGTTTAAAGCAAATACACTCAATTGATAAGGTAATATTAACTTTGATCTTTTCATGTGTTAATGAAAAGTCTAGATGTTGGAGCTATGTTTCACAAGAACAAACACAGAGTACCCCGGCTTATTAAGGGAACCTTTGTAAAGCCTTTGATTGATTTAACTGTATTAATATTCACATACTAATTCTAAACATTCCAAGGCTGCTGTTAAGGATTTCTGCAGAATAGTGACCTCTTCTGGAATAACCACAGGTTGGTAATGATGCTAACTCCAGATTCTGGAATCATCCATTTAAACTGAAAACCAGAAGAATGAATTTGAAAAATATTAAGTTATAATTTGATATGAGAGGAGAAAAAAACATCAACAATAAAAATGCTATATAGCTTAGATACTGCTTCAGCATAACCTTACCATATTCTGATAAGTTAATACCTCAATATTGAGGGGGAGGGGAACTCTAAAAATCAAAATCCTTAAATCAAGGGCTGTTTCTTTGGAGAATGTGAAATGTTAGTGAAATAGAAACAAATAATAAGTGAAACATATAAATTTGACAATGAGACATACCAAATCTCTCTCTCTCTTTTTAATTTTTTAATTTAATTTAATTTATTTATTTATTTATTCTCCTCTATCTCTCTTGCCTTCCTGTTCCCTCTTCTCTGAGGAAGAGAAACAACTGTCTACCATTATGGCTCTGTATGGTCCCCTAGGAGTAGGTATCCGGAGCTCAGCTCTTTTGGAGTCTGCCAGTATGCATGGCTGGACTTGCCTGCAGGATGGGGAGGAGAGGATGATGATAGGAAAGGCAAGAAGTTGGCTTGTTGTTAGGTTCCCTTTCCAAGGAGATCCCTCTTCCTGTTGTGGGCCCAGGGGATAACTGGGGAAGGAGTGGGGAGCAGAACCCCTTGGACACAACATGGGATGTTCCATTTCCTTTAAAAGACACTTATCAGGCCACCTGGTTTGAAGTATATAGGAAGAAGATGCATTCCTGCTTTGGTGAGGATTTCCCCTGTTTTCATAAACTGCCAGTTTCATAAACTACTTTGAGATAGTTGCAGCAATTCATGAACTGCGTTTAAATTAGTATTCGATATCAGTGCTTTCAAAATAAACAACCTTTCTTTTATTTTATCTATTATTTATTTTAACCAGCTTGACCTGTTATGCTTTTGGTTTCATTGTCTATCTGTAGTGATTCCTTTTACTATGTGGAACACTAATCTCTTAAGTGGGATAGGTGAGGCTTACCCTTACCACTAAGCACCCCACCAAAAAAAAAAAAAAAAAAAAAGAGAGAGAGATTTTGAGGATTTGGGATTTGTCCACCACAATTTGCAGACACAAATTATGAATATTTGTATTGTGCTAGTTCTTGATGGTTCCCCTTCACAATTTTGCTGGCTATAGTAACAAGTATATGATCCATGCTCAAGTATTAAAGTCAAGACAAATGTGATAAAACTTGGGAAAGAGGAGAAGTTTTTTAATATACATATTCAGAGTAGAGGGTCAGGGAGTTTTAAATTTTATTGACAGTCAGAGACTTGTACGCACTTGGAGCTACTTTAAAAAATGAGAGGCAGGTGTTTAAACTTCTTGAAATGCCGATTAGGGCAATGAGTTTAAAATAAGTGCACCTCAGTGACTTGTCTGAAGTAACACCAAGTTGTTGTTGCCAGACTTCAGAGTTGTACTCTAGTGGCTTAACTCCCTGGGCTGAGAGGGGGGGGGTCCTAGATTGTCCCTAAACTATYCCTTCTGCAGAAATCTGGAATATTGCGTTTATGTGTATAGTTTTTATGTTATGTAGTTTCTAATTCTTGCCTTTACATAGTATATTTAAAGAAAGAAAAAGGGAAGGAATACTGCTTTTATGAAAACAGATAGARGAGAAAATTTTAGTGGTGTGAATTGTTGTGAGGGGTTGTTTTTGCTTTGGCTCTTGGAACAGTTTCACTGAAATCTTGCTTCTACATAGTGACAACATCGAGTTATGTGACAAGAAAGCAAAGATTAAGAACAGCAAGTATATTTGTAATACTGATGTCCCCAGTATAGCTACTGGTGGTTAATAAACATCCAATCTTATTTTTGGAAACAAAATCTTTTTTTCATCTGTATKTTAATGTTGTGTGTCGTGTTATCTGGTATGACTTCAATGTTTAATGTAATATTTTCACCAAGTTCAATAAAATATTTCCGTGTACTGTGCATGATTGACAGCCTCTAGTAGASTCCAGTGAGATAAACCAAAGGAATGGCATATTCAGGCGGGGAGTCTTAATTAAATCTAACATCTATATAGTCCAATTCACTTTGAAAGAAACTTCTCACTTTTCAGCAAGTTATGAATTCTCTGTGCTGCTGATATGAATCCAAACCTTAAATATTTAGATATAGACTGGGCAATATGCTTGTTTTTTCTCTAAGGAAAACCAAAAACAGACTGAAGCRTATGAAATTATATCATAATCCCACCTTCTAGGCATCTTTTTGTATCAGTGCTATTCATCTGGAAAAGCCTTTACTTTCAACCTTTCCAAAGCGCAAGGACTTGATCCAAATCCTGTTAAGCTAGATATCCCATTGACCCAACCAGGCACCTATCTTTTCCTGATGAATTCACAATCATTTTAATTATGCTTTTTAGATACATGTGTTCAATATATATAGAACATCTCAAAATAGTTCAGCTTTTTATCAAGCTTGCAGATCTGAATAATTAGAATTTAAGCTCTGAAAAAGTAATATTTAAACATTCCCTTTTTGAAGCATGACAGTGTATAAGTGCCCTCCCTGAAGATTTTTGGCCCCGTGATTAATTTCCTCCATTTGCTTTAATCTGTTGCCATGTGCAGCAAAAAGACAAATTGTGTTTACATTTGCTTGGTYCCTCCCATCATTTCCAAAACAACTGCTTTTATGCACTTTGGGCAGCTTGAATCAGGCCTAATTACAACATCCTACATCTGCTTTCAATCTCTGGGCTAGCATATAAGGTTGCTCTTGTATTTAGACTTATAGTGGTTTCCCTTGTTTGTTGATGTTTTGCTTTTTAAATTTTTATATATATATAAATATATGTATTTAAATTATAAGCATCCACAAGGACAACAACATCCTACCATCTGACATCTGTCATACAACAGCTAACAAGGATTCCCACTTGCATGCATTGCTCTTTGCTCAAGACACTTGAGCTTCATAAGCACAAGTCAAGTGCCTTCAAAGTAAGACATACCATTTCAGCAAGCTAGATTTTGGGGCTCATTAACATTATACTTCTGCCACCAGCACCCCACGCTTGGGATAGCTTGATGATTTGTTTCTGTCTATATTGGCTCTGTTTGGCCAATAAAGAAGAACCCAACTGCTTAGAAGYTACTTGAATAAAAGCTTCCTTCCTCACCTTCTGGGGTGGTTCCTTCCATCCTGGAAAGTAAGTTTTCTGAAATGTTTCAAAAGATTATTTAATGGATGAGCAGAGGAAGAGCATCAGTCTGCTAAAGTGTTCTTATGTCATGTATTGGTCTCCTTGATGCTGCACACATCCCAGATTGTAGATGGGCAGGCTAAAGGTATCCTGGATGTGCAAATGTCATAGCTTTACTATGAGTGGGATGAGTAAAAATCATAGTGGTAGGAAAGGGAAAAGAAGATTTTCAGTTTTAATTTTATGAAAAGGCATAACATTAAATCAAGAATTAAAATATGGAAGTGTGGGAACRTTGCACTTCACACAAATTCTGGATTTTTGTCACTTCTACCCATCATTCAGTTGTCTCTATTAGTTTCACYGAGTACTGTTTAATTGTGCAATTTGATTCCCCATGGGTCTGTACCGAACTTGGGTTTGGGCTCCTGTGGCAACTGGTTGTTTCTGGAGGTTAAGCATGAGACTTGGTTAGGAAGTGTCTCTCTCCTAACAAGCTGATGATGAGGTGACTGGTACCATGGATGCTGGAGCAGTTTCAGGGTTCAACAGGTTGTAGGGTGTGGGCAGGTGGGGAAACTAATGATTTCTACATATTTTTTTTTATTGTTGTTGTTTTTAAGGGAATAGGAGCACYCATAATTCAATACAACTTGCTGGTGTATTACTGTACTTTTTTGSTCACTTTCTAATAACATGGGCTGAATCCCTTTATCCCATTCTATCATTTCTTTGTTCWATTTCCCAAACACAGAAAATATATGCATGAGTAAGAACATGTAAAATATGCACAGATGTAAGAATAGGATTACTTTGTATCTTATGATAGTTCATAAAACTATTTTTTGGCTATGATGCTTGACAACAAGGATAAAAAAATCTCTACTAAGGAATAGAAAGAAACTAAAAATTATTCTTCCAGACTCTTAGTTTTCTTCAGCTCTCATGGAATAATTTATGAAACCATGGAAAACTCTTTTTGAGTAATTTCTGCATTAAAGGTTATAGTAGACAAATGGCAGAATTAGCCATAAAGAAAGAAATGATTACAGAGTAGGTTATTCTTGCTACAACCAATATCAAATGGATCAATGATAATATTCTACGGTGTGAGTGAAGGAAGATCTAAAATAGCTTTAGTACAAAATTGAAGATTGTACAACTTGCCTTGTGTGGCATATGGTGGATGGGGGGAGGGTAGTGTCCCGAAACTGTGAAAAAATGTTTGAGGAGCTATAATTATTTTCTTTAGGAAAATGCCAAAAATAAGAACCAACAAAAAACTCTACTCTCACATATGGCCCAGATCAAGAGGTGGAACTTATTTTTGTTGAATTGTTGCACCCCAAATTCATCCAAACTTATTTTAGCTTATCTGGTCTCCTTCTACAGTCAAAAGAGAAAGGAGTATGCTGAAGACTGAACTTTGTTTTTTTTTAAAAAAAAGCTGTGAGTTTTCAGGATGCTGTCGTTATTCAGTCTAGTTAGTAAAGCTTAACTTTTGGTACACCTAATGAAACAGATATATGTACAAGTGGACACAGTATTAAATTTGCCACTCCTTGAAATGAAACCATTTTTTCATGTAGGTTTAATATTTTTTTCACTGTTGAAAGTGGATTTTTTAGGGTATTTGAATACTAATTATGTTCTTGTCTCTTTCTTTGTTGCCTTCATGACAAACAGTGTTAGTATACTTTCAATTTTTTCACCTATGTATGCTTTTTAAATTAATATTGTTGTTATTACATAGCACTTACACTGTGGAATTAAGTCCACTATACCTGTTTCATCTGTGAGGTATCTTTTACTAGGTAATAAGACTGCCTMAAATTGAGAGGGCTCCTTTGCTCCTTTTAAATTTCACTGTGTCTTAACATCACATTCTTCATTTCCTTCATTTCCTCAGTGACTTAATACGTACTTAAATTAAACAAGAAAAGCTTTCTAACGCAGAAGTGAGGAAATCTAGAGTTAAAGCTGCTACTCTCCTCTTAATTCACCCAGCGGTGCATAGGCACTCTATTAAGAAAGCCACAGAACAGCAGGTGAGCTTTTATCTTATGTTTCTGCAATGTATATACCATATGTGCTGCACAGTTCACTGCGTATGCTATGTATGATCACCCACTGCTTTGGACCCCTGCTGCACCAAGGTGCAACCAGGTGACGTAAAGGATGGGGAATGACTGCCTGATTAATATATTCCTACTTTTCTGGATGATCTTTGTGTTTGCACTACATACTTTTAATGCAAWGGGACTTAAAACCATTCTTTAACCTGCCCTTGCCCTGCAGTCTCTCCTTCTCCTCTCTCTCTCTCTCTCTCAAGCACTTCTGTTCTTTCACTCTTTTCCCTATGTAATGTGTGGAATTAGCTGTTCTGGTCTCATGCTCATTAGTTACATATCTGAGGAGAAACAGAGGCCCTTCCCTCCAGCAGTGAAAATACATAAGCCCTTCAGGTTTCCCAACTTGCTCTTGTTGGAAATAKGCAGCCTGGGATGCACCAGCTCCTGTGCTGCAAACGTGACTGTGAGGATTGTCCGTGGAGGACTGCTAACAGTCTCCACTTGCTTCTCTTTTTATGCCTATCCCTCAAGCCCTGCTGACTGAGACAGGAGCTTAGCTCCTCAGSCACTAATTGTTTTTGTGCAATCTTTCTCTGAAAGATACTCTGTATTTAGTGCTTCCTTGCTGATGCAAGTAATTGCCTCTGTGGTAGCTTTTGGGGATTGGGGTAGGGTCTTCAGCTCCAGTAATACTTTCCTTAAAATATTATTTGGGTCACAGAAAATGCATGCAAAAAGTGGCTTTATCTGACTCTGATCTCAGCTACCCATCTGCCTGGACCCTTCAAAAATAGTTGCCCAAGTGGTTTTGCACTCCACAAATCCAGGACTGCAAAATGCAATGAGACACAGACAAGTGTGCAGAGGAGCGGCAGAGCTATTGGGCATCAGCGCTGCACGATGTTGCTGGTTTCTGAGTCTCTGCCGCTGTCTTCTGAGACAGCAAAAGAAAAGAAAGCAGAAGGTGAAGTCTGAGTAGTTCCTCTGACTGTGCACATTGGGAATGGAGTGGAAAAGCAATGCAGGCATAGTGCAAGCTGCCGTTACCTTCATTTAAAAAATGCATTGATCAAACGGACTCTGTCAGTATCTGATTAAGGGCCATGTAAGAGTGCTGAAGACATTTCCTTCTGGTTAACAGCTCTGATTACAGGAGGCTCCTGGAGTGAATTTGCCTGCAACCAGACAGGCTTGTCTCTGGGCCCCACCTGACGCACCAGGGTTTCTCAATGGCCTGGCTTCCTGTTGCTGAAGGCTACTATTCATTCACAGCTTGTAAATCAGTAGCCTGGAAATCAGTGGATGAAAAAACTACTGTTGGAGAAATGTTCCTCAGCAAATTCTGCTCTCCCTCCTGCCCCCAATGCTTGTTTTCCCAAGGCATGTATTCCATGATCATAGAAAAATATTTAAAAGTTTAACACATATTATTTAGTGGTAGAACTGGAAATGAAGGACCATAACTTTTCAAGATCTGGGAAATTTGTCATATCCCCTTGAAAGTCATGGGCCTCTTTTGATTTTGTTTGTTTCTCTTTTTATATGTAATAGTGGAACCATATTAACATTTCCAATACTTTAAAGGTATTCAAGGTATATTTTTTTTTAAAGTACAGTAATCAGAGCTGACTGAAGTTGAACATAGCAAGAAGAACTGGAGAGGTTTAGGTTTGCTAAATACTGGTTTTCTGGCATAAATGATTAAAATAGTGCTAAGAAGTCCTGGCCTGACGAATGCAGCCAGGAGACTATCAGCAGCTGCTACTACAGCAAAGAGCATCATACATCCAGGGAAATATCTCGATGGGGCTAGAGCACGCCAGGAAGCGATGATAATTGGAGCACAACATTTGGTATCTAAACATTGAGAAACATACACATTTGGAAATATAACAAGCCCAGACTGAATCCCTGCCAAACATGCTGCTTATCTCACGTAACACTGAGTAAATGTGCTGTGCATGCTGCTCTCGTTATTAACTCTTTTCTGTGCAAGACAGCATGCAAAACTGTGCTGTCCTGTGCAGTTCATAGCAAGCCTCGTGCAGGTCTGCTTACCATCACTGAGCTCTAGGTAGCCTTGGTCGCTGCAACCACCAGGCAGAGTGCAGCACCGCTGCTGCGTGTGGGTGCCCGTGTAGATGTGCTTGTGGTCCCTGGCACTGGTAGAAACCTTGGTYGTTTCTCACTCTGAGCTTGATTGCTGCTTTTCTCCTCGTGACGAAGGTTGCAGCTGTCGTCTTTTGCCACCTCCTGCCAAATATCAACAGACCCATGACCGAGGAGCCAAGATTTCATGGTACTCTCTTGCTGGAGTCTATGCCACAGATACAACCCACAGGGCTTGCTGTGATCAATGTATGCGTTCTACTTCATAACTAGAACAATGCATCATGATTGAAAATTATAGTCTCTGTATCCAAGCTCATGCACAGTGCACCAGGTAGATTATTTTGTACTGAGCCTCTGCGTTTGCTCCAGAATAGTGAATGACAAAGAAAGGCCACCAGACCCTGAGGAGAGATGTACTGCCTTAGCTCCGAAAGTGCTAATGTGGGGGGAGAGAGAGATAAATGAAAAATAACAATTGCTGAATGAGCTGAGGCAGAAAAGGAAGACTGAAAAGGGGGAGAAAGATAAAATATTTTTTAATCTGCTTAAAAGCTAAAATATGTTCCTGTCCTCTATGCTCTCTTAAATAAGGAGAGAGGAAGAAAGTCCGATATTTCCTTTCTTACTAGCTGCTGATGTGTCCTTTAGAGACATATGTTTCCACACTGGAGGTGCTTAGTTTTCAATTGTCTACTTTAAAAATAAAATAAAACTTGCCTGAAAAGCAATCTACTTGAAAATATATTCTCACTCAGTTCAAATAGCTAAGTCTAACAGACAAATATAGTCTATTATCCTATCCATGTTCAGCTTCATGTCAGCTGGCAGAGATGCAAAAGAGTAGCCTAAGGTTGATTCTAACAGACACAGCCTTATGAAAAAAAATAGCCTTGATGGTATGTATAAGAAGGAAGATGGCCTGAGCATAAGTTGGAGTTTGTGTAATTAAGTGTAATGTTCTTGGCACATCTTCAGTGGGAGCAGTCTTTGCTTGTACTATGAATTAGAGCACCTTACCCCTCTCGTTCTCTGGTAAAAAGGACTATGCTTTCACTTTTGCTTTTTTGATGTATTTTCCACAGGGAGAGAAAAGCAAAGTAATTAATCACAGTTGTTAATTTCTTAGTGTGTCAAAAGAGGTCATTTGTTTTCTCGTAAAAAGCTTTCTTGTACACTATAAGAGAGGAAAGAAAACTTTTCCTGCTTATCAGTATGATGCTGAAGTTAAAGTGGCATATCAGAAAGGAGAGGGCTGAAGTAGACTAGATAGGGTAACAAGATCAAGCTTTCTATTTTTCATTTGAAAACAACTACCAAATAATCGATTTTGAACTTTAAAATGCTTACTATATAATTACTTTTGAGTATCCAGTTAGTTACTCATTTTGTGGTGTTACTTGTGTCCCTGATAAAAATATCTAAGTGTGCTTTGAAGTAGGAAAGCCTCAAAGGAGCATAACCATACTTCCTAAAACACAGTGACAGTCTTCAATAGAGATTGGGGCTGGCAAGAAAACCTAATTTTTGGAAAGAATTATGCGCTTAATTTTATGGTTCCTAGTAGTGTTKTTTCCAAAAGCACTCTGTGTATGCACATGCATAACATACAGGCTGAATACATAAATGTCTCTGAATTCATGGTCCAAATAAAAGCAAGTTCAAATCCTTATCTTAACCAAAAACAGGAAYTGAATTGATATACAAAATACTTGGATGATATTTGTT
Source organism: Nothoprocta perdicaria (assembly GCF_003342845.1). Classification (NCBI taxonomy): domain Eukaryota; kingdom Metazoa; phylum Chordata; class Aves; order Tinamiformes; family Tinamidae; genus Nothoprocta; species Nothoprocta perdicaria. The sequence continues at coordinate 579,428 of NW_020455071.1, forward strand.
TCTTCTCCATAATTTCTAATTTTCATGCTCCTCACCATTTCCTGGTTTTAGTTGAGAAGAAACATAAATATGTCGAAATGCCATGATGAAGGTATGAATTTGCAATGTTTCTATTAGTAAAGATGAAAAATTTGGTGGAACCTAACCAGATTTGCATACCAAAGAAGCTCAAAAAGAGCACCTCAACTTAGATAAACTGAAGTCTTGGACTTTGAGTTTTCCCAAAAACGACAAATGGAGAGAGGCTACTTGTTCTCTAATATTCTTCCTTTTGACTCTCAGATCTTCTGGAAATATTTATTTTTTACTATTCTTTCACTTAAGAGTAAAATCTTCCAGAGGTATTTATTTATAGATACACTTTTGTTCCCAAATTAACCACGGTTCTTGTGAAAGAACATAAATACCTGTAAAATCCTGTCATTTTAAACCTTCCATAACACAGTCATCCCTCTGAAAATGCTGCCTTAGAACTGTGTGTTTTTGTCTGTGGTACATTCTGTTCCCCTGAAATACATAAAGCATACTTAGTTCAACTCAGGAGTACTGTGAATTTTACCTACCAATTTCTGAAACTTCTCGTATTATTTTTAAAAATTGAACCTCTAGACGTAAATTCATGTAGAAGTAATTTATTTCTAAGTCATTCTAATAGGCTTAGGTACTAATTAGTTTCGATTTCTTGATTACTGTCTTTAATCATTTTGTGGCTGGTCACTTGACCCTAATGACTCAATCTTTCTAATTTGATTAGGAAGCTATGGGCACTGGTAAGACTAGTTGCTCGGATATAAACTGTTTCTGGAAGAACCTTTAACATAACTGTCAAAAGAATAGTTCCCTAGATCCATCATTTCCCTTTTACTCGTATTTAGTGCTTTCCCAATTTAGCAACTGAGGACTTTTAGGAGACCTGATGGGCTGCCCAGTCCTTTTTGATCTTACAGTAGACGTGCACCAAGCTGGATATGGGCCTGGCTGGTACTTCATCACAGAGAAGGGGAAAGACCTCTGCGTAATTACTCCATCTGTTTTATGATGAAACTATATTTTCTCTAGAAAGATGCTTTTAAAAGGATAAAGCAAGCTTAATATCAGTATAGTGACTCTAGTATGTCCATTCCAATATGAATATGAATGGAATGCAATCTTCATTCCGGTATATGAGATTGGGTAGGAATTTTGGATTTCATTTTTACCTTGGTTCCTATTTTATTTCTTCTTCATGTAAACAGAAGATTTATGAAAGTTCTGTATATAAAATCTAAAAGAAAGGGACTTTCTTTTAGAACTTCTACTTCTGGCTTTTTTCTTTTCTTCTTACTGGGTCACACATCACAATATAGCAATATATTTTCTTTTTCTTCTTCTTCCTCCTCTTTTTTTTTTCCTACTGTTCCTTCCCTCTTAAGTCCTCATTCCATTAAGTTAGGCCTTATTTAATTACTCCCTTGCTGCTTGCTAACACTTGCAAGAGATGATCAGCAATATTAATAGAGAACAAATCATGGGACCATATTCTACTTTTACTTTCTTCTACTATTGAAGTTTGTGGGGCAAGGGTTAGAAGGCATTTGACCAAGAATGTGTTATATCAACTCTGCAGAAATTTGATGGACTTTAATGTATTATACAAGTGTGTCATTAAGACAGAGCTGATGGATCTAAGTACTTGTTGCAGATGCACAGAGTGCCATAGCTTGAAAGCCTTACTGAAATGACATCTTATTCTTATAATGCCCCCAGAATGTGGTTTACAATTTCAGGGATTATTTAATTAGTCATCTTGCAGTCTTAAGTGGTTGTGGTTGATGATATTTCAGGGGTACTGACTTGTTTCATTTATCAAAAAGCTGTATTTAAACTGTTGCTGATGAACTTCAAAGCTGAACCAAGGGAAGACGTTTTGTGCTGCTGGCTCTTGTGTGGAAGTGATAATCTCTGGAAATTGAAATGTTGAGCTACTCAAAATTATATTATATTTATTATTAGCATTTCCCCAGGTTTATAAGAAGAGACATAAATGCATGCTCTCTGGTGATCTTCATGGTATGTTGACCAACAATTATAAAACAAAAACATATTAAGGATGTAAATTAGTATTTCAAGTCATTGGGTAAAATGTCTTTTTTTTTTTTTTTTTTTTTCCCAAAGTAAATAAGATTTCAATTGGGACATATAATTTTCCCTATCCGGAGTTAAATCAGAATTGCTGATAATGCAAAGCTGTGGGACAAACTGATCAATTTTCATGGGACTGAGCTCAGACCATTGAGGTTTGGGGTTTTATTTGCAGCATCCAATAAAATAGACCTCTAGATCTTGTATGAAGCTTTAGGAACAAATATCATAAAGAAATCTTTACTAAATAATTCCTGGTCTTCGATAGATACACCTCCATGGATTTTTCCATCATGCTGAGAGGAAGATGTCTGTGATATAAGGGCATTTTAACGTCTTAAATGTGCGAAATATTAATGCATGGTATATAAAGTTACTATAAATATTAACAAAAATTTGTGAAGACAATAACAGTTTTCCTTTTCTGTTGAAGTACATCTATTATGAAAAAGGCAGTATTGTTAGTCTGGGAACAGCCTTTCCTGCACAGCTTTTTCAAATTCATGTTCACACGTTTATCTTTGTGGCTGCTGGAGCAACAGTTGCTTGGATGCGTCATGCAGGGCTCTCCCCTCTCTGGAGTCTGCAAGTCACTGMAGAGAAATATATGTTCTTCAGGTGCACCCCTTTCACACCCCTCTTTCCTGTCTCCTGAAGGGTTTCTTGGCATTTTCCTCCTGACCCGCCTCTGTCCTCAATATCCCCTCATGAGCTATATGCCTTTTTTACAATTAAGATAGATTTTTAGAGAGACCAAATGTCATATTCAACATTTTTTCTAATGATAGCATTAAATTGGATTCTCACGGGGAAAAAAAGTTCTTTTAGACCTGTTTCAGACTTCCAGCTGAAACACCCTAGCTATGTATTCCTAGTCAAAGTGCTCATTTTTTGCAAACTTCTGTGTCATGTATCTGTAGGGGATTACAAAAAATTTATTGTGGGATGGCAGCTCCACCTCTTGGGTTTAAAGCAAACAAAGGCTTGAAATATGTTCTATCTATCATTTTGTTTCTCTTAACTTGCACTTATTCTGGATTTTATTCATAAATTGAAGCTATTATAGAGAGATGACATAGCCCAGGGAAKAGAGTAGTAGAGTGGGACCTGGAAATATGAGGTTTGCCAGCTTGACTGTTGCTTGTTGGGTGACTTTTGTCAAGCAAATGCACTTCCCTGTATGTGGTATTAGCATCATTTCACAGTCCTTAGGGATTTCTTTCTGAAAGTGCTATAGAAAACTAGATATTACCATAAGTTTAAGGAAAGTGAGGGAGACAAAGATAAAACGCCCTAAAATAGTTTTATCCCTGGCACCCTTTTAGCATCTTGTTAGAAATCTTAGAGCTTGGGGAAAAACTTTGTGGAATTTATATCTCTAAATATATTTWAAAAATATATATCAAAACCAACCCACCTAAAACCTTGAAAATGAGCCTGGAGGAGTTGATTATTGTTGATTTTTTGGCCTAGTCCTGCAGAGGTGAAGGAGATCAGCTCTGGAGGGTGGCACAAGTCGGCTGCTGTGGTGGGAGCGTGGAGGTGCTGGCCAGGGTTGGCTGCTCTCCCTTGGTGCCTCCCCAGTTTCCATGGAATCCTGTGGCCCATTTGTAAGGCATCAAGGATGGGCAAGATGGGTAACCATCACGGGGAGGGGAGAGTGAAGAAAAATGGCATCCAGTTGAGTGCTTATAGTCCTATGCACATGATTGATCATGATAGAAGTCTGTAAACGGTGTGAGAGAGGAAGACTTGGGTGAAAAGGGCAGGAAAATGTTTATCCACTTTTTTTTTTTTTTTTTTTTTTGGTGAAAATGGACTTTTTTTTTAAATTGTGAGAGTCTTCCATGCAATGCTGATCCCTAGTTAGCTTCAGCAGGACAGAAGCTTGCACTTGGGTGTTTGCTTTCCTTTTGCTGCAAGCTGTATTTGAATTCAGGGTCTTAAAGGATACATCATTGAAGAGAAAAATTGAGGAGTTTAAACCTGAATTGATGGCTATAGGTATTCCTATGTTTATGGCAAGAGACACCTTCAGTGTTTGAGGGAAGGCAYKTCAGCACCTTTCCTCTTTGACAGGCTTCGGCAGCTACTTGTGGGATCATTTCCAGTTTGGGTAAGYACAGGTGTTGTCCAATGCATCTCGGATCTGTAACAGCAACGCTGTTTCTGGAGGCAGTGCTTYCTGTTGTAGTTTGTTTGTTTGGCTTGTGGGTGAAACAGCGGGGAGCCCACAACTGGCATCTAATATTTAGGCAGGAGGAAGTCAGCATCAATACCATGGAGAAACGGGTTATAAATAGAAAATGTGACTATGGAGCAGCTAATTAATTTACAGTGAAAACAGTAAGGAAGACAGCCGGTGCCAGATTCTCATAGGAATATTTTAAGCTGACATTTTCTCAATCTTTGGAATAACTCTCACACTGAGCATGACATGGAAAKTCTGACTGTGCCCTGCAAGCTTTCCTAACTGCCAGTCCTGCCCACTCCAACTYAGTCTCAGTTGGACAGCACATGCTTGCGAGGGAAAATGTAATGGGCTCTCTCATAGCATTCACTGGTATAAAGTGTGCCCACTTATTTCTCTGGGAAGCTTAGGGATGGGGTTGGCTCCATTAGGATGAGAAGGCATTTATAGCTGTGTAGCACAGAGGAATTCCTCTCTTGTTGAGGTGGGGCTGTAATCAAGTTACCCAACAACAACAGATGGTTTGGTTCACTTGTTTTGTCCCGTGGCACATTTTTAGACCTGGATTTGACATCTCTGGTTAAATGACACTTCACCTTACCTCCCACATCTGGCCCTTGCCTCTGAGTGCGGGATACAAAKGAACAGTGTGTCTGTTCCACACGCTGCGCTTTAAACTGGAGATCTGTGACATAATTCTGCCCAATTTGATAAGATGCAGGCACGTACTCAATCTGCTCTAACTAAACCTGGCCATTTATAAACCTCTTGATGATACTGACAGTTTAAACTGCTTTGTGCTCCATGATGTATGGGGTAGAAGCAGATCTGATGCGAATGCCAGCTTCACCGCGGCACGATACCACGGGTCACGGGCTCAGGGCACCGGCCCATTCACAGACTTAATCCCCAGCTCCCGTRGAACAACATGGTTTGTGTCAGGCTGCTGGGAAGCTGGACACAACGTGAAATTCTGCGCAGGGGTGTGAGCTCCCACTGCTGCACAGCTCCTATGGAAACGGTGATGGAGCCCCTCGGGAGCAGGGCTAAGGTCCATTTTCTATCTTCCTCTTTTTTYGTTCATTCTTTGTTCATTCCAGCTCTCAAGGAACCAAACTCATTTCCTGTGGATTCTACCACTTGGAGATTTTTTTCTTATTATTTGTTCTTACTCTTGTTATTCTTCTTGTACTTTTTTTTTTTTAATATTTAAGTCACATCAGCACAAATTTCTCTGTCGTTTCTGAACAAAGTTGGTTTTAACATGATTAAATAGATCTTTATAATGAGCTCAAATTGACTTTTAATATCCACCTTTAACATTCAGAATTTTAAAATTCCCTCTTCTGTAGTGGGAAGCTCTCAACATTTTTTTAAGATATGGACTACAAGACTAACTGGGAACTTTTTTTTTTAAGTCAATAATACTCTTTCCGCTTGGGATAAATTTATTTCCAGAATTTTATTCTGGGTTTTGCAACACTAAAGTTTAGTAGCTCGTGAAGAATAGCTATATTAAGTATGTAAATAGTGCAAATAAAAGATTTTGAAATTAAATATTCTCAATAATCTGGACTTTCAKTTTTTTTTATTTTTCAGTTCACTTTCATATAAGTTGCTCAGCCACTTTAGTGAGTGTGGCAAATGTAGTGTCAGATGTGTGAAGAGTCCTACTCTTTCCATTTGGAGTCTTTGACAAAGTCACTGTTTGTTGGACTTATCTCTGGAAAAGGGGTTCAGGCCTCCTGATGCAATGCTTCTATTCAAAAGCTCAGCAGCTTTTATGGTCTCAGCAAAATTTTCCCCTTTTCTCCTTCCTTTGCCTCCTCCTCCAGCACCAGTCTAAAGCCATACGGACTCCGTCACTCTGAGCATTAACCTTTGATGAATATGCCCTTCATTGCTGCTCACTCCCAGAGCCTGCAAAAAGCAAGAATAATTTTGCAACTGGTTTATTTCATATCATAAAATCATCCCGGACAAGTAAGGATCACAGAAGTTCTGCATCTGAAAGTTGTTTTTACCCAATGAGTAAGTTCACCAAAGTTAATCTCCTTGTAGAGATGAAGCCATTCMTTGCTAATGAGAACCATGTGCACATTAAATAACCCAAGTCTTGCTGAAAATACTTTGATGCTACAAATACGCAACATCTTCAAGTTAAACATGTGAGCAGATCCCTGAAATGACTCACATGGCCCACCATGTCCCAAGAACCTAATCCCCCCAATGCCTCAGCTGCCACCCAGCATCAACTTGGGTGCAGCCAAGCAATGGTGGAGGGGTAGACAGGGCAGGACACCCACGTTGCACAGCTGTCACGAATCCCTGGGGGTCCAGGTGTTCTGCTTTTGCTTGCTGTGGCTATAGCAGAGCCAGGGAGTCTCCTCTGCTTTTGCTGTAGCTGCCCTGTGAAGGGTGGGAGAAGGTGGAGGTGCTAGAAGGAAATTAAATTTTAGAGACTGCTATCAAAAGTCTGTGTAAGGAAAACATAGGAGGTATGTTCTTGGGTTTTTTTTTTTTTTCAGTCCCCTTTATATGAGGATTGTATTGTGTAAAGGTTGAAGCTAATAAATACATCAATGATCTCTATAATTTGCTTTTTCCAATGTGGTGTGTTTTTTTTTTTTTTTGGGGGGGTGGGAATCCATTGCAATTAGAGGCTAGGAAAGTTGCTGTTGGCTTGTGTAGTTAATAAAGAAATGTTTTGAAAGGTAACCTAAATTTGAGGTGATGTTGATGCTGATCTCATCACTAGTTGGCTCTTAGCTTTATTTCYGATTTAGAGCATAAAACAGGAACAAATTTTCTGCCAAACAAGAATGGGGTAGTTCAACCATCAACTATCTATGTTTTATGGGAGTAAGGAAGGGGGGAGGGATGGAAGGAACAAAACTTACTTGAAGCAGGAGCAAGAGGGAGGAAATAGCAAATGCAAGGAGACCATATGTTGTGGCTGGCAGGAAAATGTGTGGGCTTCTTTGTGCGTTTATAACAAAGATTAACTACAACTGCTTTATTGCTTTCTATATCATTGCAACAAGCACTCAGCTTTACAAGAAGTTCACTATCTGTGTATCTCATTGGTTATATGAAATGTTCAGGTTCTGTTTCTTGGATTAATTATTCTTTCACAGCTGAGGACAGCTCTGACATTTATTTCTATGTAAAAAGATGCATCCCCATTCTCTCTTGCTTGTAATAATTAGATTCAATAGCAAATCTACACTAAACAGGTCTCTATGCACTGATCTACTCTCCATTCTATGCAATGCTAAGGAAAAAATGACTTCTGAAGTTTTTTTTCTGAAGTTTTCTGAAGTTTTTTATTATTATTTTTTTTTCCCCTGGACTTTGGACTTCATAGATTAAGAACAAAGTATTAAGGTTAAACTTATAGCTGTACCTGTACTGTAGCTGAAGATATGCATCAATGTTTTCTAAAGATGTTTCTCTTGTTCTGTCTCAAGCGAGAAGCTATTAAACATGCACAAATTAGAGTTTCATTTCTTTATGCTGGCATCCAAATGGTTCTTTGCATCTGACCAGTTTTATTGGAGARCTGCCTGTGCAGCACTGGCTTTATTTGATCTATATCCAGTTTAAAGTCACTTATTGCTCAACCTTTGCAAATGATAATTAGCCAAGAACATGTCTGGTACTGGTGTCTCCCTGTAGTCCTTCATGCCTTCCCTGTTCATTCTTTCAGCTCTCTTTCTCTCTGCCTCCCCACACTGTCCAGTCCTTCTCAAGGAAAGCAGGCTGTTAACTATGGGGTCCTAGCTGGGATCTGTTCCACAACTGCATTATAACTCTTAATTATACAGTGTGTGCTTATGAACTCATATTTAAATAAACAAATGGAGATCAATAAATGAGCCCTATTGTTCTTTGCTCCCTACTTGCCTTCTCCAGGGGCTGGTGCAATTTGGCAGTTGAAATTGCATGAGCATCACCTGGAAGCCATCCTGCTTGGCTCTCCCTGCCTGCTCTGCAGGGAGTAGTAGTGTAATGGCTTACAYGTGTACTTCAATTATCTCTTCCCAGCTTTCAAACTGTGTTACCTGCCACGCATATATCCTTGTGTAATAGCAGATTTGTTCAGCCTGTGCTCAGATAGTGGACACTGGCTTTGATTATCCTCTATTCTACACTAGTACAAACCTGAAGTCAATGAACTTAATGCAAATACAAAGAGAAAATTGGACAGGCTGGCGAGGCCTTTTGATGTCACCAGCTGCCTCCTGTGATTTGCATGTATTAGTGCAGAAGTAAAACAGGAGATCTCTTTGTAACTAATCATTCCAAATCAATAATTAATCTAAGGGTGGACAATGTAACTGGAATTATTGTGCCAGGTTTCATCACCTTGCCTTGATTTTTATCTCCCTGGTAACTGGCTCCGACAGACAAAATTATCAGTGGGTTTCTTTAAATGAAAGGTTAGAATGGAAAACACATTTAGTTACAGTTGCTAGAAACTCCTTCCAGTGGGTGAGGAGAGGTCATGAAAATCTTTGAACCAATGATGCTCACTTTGATACCAATATTTTTATATTAGTTTTTCACAGGAAAAGTCCCTCCAAGTTCTTTCCAGCTCTTTATTTTTCCATGACTAAAGGCCTCTGCTGCAAAAGGGCCTGTTCCCCGGTAGCAAGCGAGCAAAACATGTTTTATTGAGCGTCTTGATTCAAGTCCTCAGAGGGACAATGCAATCCCATTCACCATCAAGCAGCCCTGTGCCTTTGCACTCTAGGGCAATAAGCAACTTAGCTGATGCTATATTCAGCTGATGCCTCTGTAGCACAAGCTTGTAAAGGAGGTAACCTAGCTTGTCTCTTCTGGGACACAGATGATGCCAGAGGAGTCAAAGGATGAAGCCATGGCAGTTTGTCTTGGGCACTGCACCACCAATGTTTCTGGGCTAAGCTCTAGGATGTCTTTGCAGTCTGCTGTAGATGGCAACACCTGTTCTTCAGAGGTTTGTAGAGATAGGTACAGGGTTTAAAATCGCCTTATGTTGTAGGATGTCGTAGGAAGGTTAATATTTTGGAGCTCTTCACCCTGAAGACAAGGACAGAAAAACCCACAAAACTGATACACTTGGAGTCTTGGCCTGCATACGGCTCAGAGCTCTCCAACTCTCCGTGTGGACTTCAGTTTCAAATAAGCAACATAAGCCTTACTGAGTGCCCAAGCCTAGGCATTGGAGATTGCCAGAGCTTGAGGTACTGTAATTTATTTATTGCTGGATTGGGAAGTGAATGAAGTCAAGTCTGATTCCCTGCTTGGCTCTCCCTGCTACACACATACCTTTCCTCCCTGTGCTTTCCCATTTGTATTTTGGGCAACAAATCATATGGGAAGATGCCCTCTATAGGTCACTTTATGCAGTGGTGACTTACTCTCATGTGCTTCCCGAAGAACTTTTCTGCATCATTTTGTGGATTGTGCTTTAAATCTTCTTGTTTTGTGCTGCAAGCCTGAAATCTGTTCATCTCCCGCCAAGTCTGGGGTTTCTGATTATAAACCTGCATTACTATATTCAGTGTAATAGGTATTTTCCATTATTGCTCTGCAATTTTCCTGCCCTCTTCCCACCAAGAGGAAAATCAGGCCTTCATAAATTGTGAATAAGCCCCTGTCACTTGTGATTCATTGGATTGGAGAAAACCATTAATTGTGATTTCCCCCTCATTAAGTCTGACTATGAAGATCATGTAGAGACTAGTGTTGCATTAAGGTTTTTTTGCTSTGAGGCAGTAGTAAGCCATGACCTTATAAAACACAGCTGTCAGTATTTTTATTAGTATATAAGATATGATGCATTATACCTGCCAATTCTGTTATATTTGTGGATTGCACATAGCTCCTAAAAACTTGGTACTTGACATTTAAGATTGATAAAGCACCAATTAATTTAAAAATACCATCTCATACAAGAGGTTAATCTAGTTACTGAATTAGTAGAATATTTTGAATCACTTACATTCTGTATGTGAGCAAACAATTCTCAAGCAGGACATCAATGTTAACACTGAACTTCTGCTGGTTTGCTTAAGCATATAGCATTAATGAGATGTTTGCATCTTTTGGAAAAGTTATTCCTTTTAGACAATTTGACTTATTGGTATAGTGATAAGAAAATATTTTCCCTAGGATACTAGGTACAAAGTGGATTTTCTGACCTTCAGGTTCACTTTGAGAAAGTTGTTATTGCTTTTTCTTATGCCCCCTGTCTGCCTTTGCCCCCACCCTGCCAAATACACCTTTTTCCCCCCCCCCCCCCCACCTCCCCGCTTCAGTTCCTTAGAAAATTATGAAATCGTTGGAAGTTGTATTGGTTTGAGATGACATTCACCAATCTGGCCTTGGTAGATAGCCTYAAAACTGGTGATCTGACTGGAATTGGAGGAGGAGAGGGCAAAGCTTTGGTAACAAGAGCACAAACTACCACAGCAATTGCATTGCTTATGCTGGTCAGAATACAGCTGCTGCTGATCTTAAAAATACACAAAAATTGTAAATGTTAAGTCCCAAAGYGGAACTGGCAGTCTGAAAATGTTATTCGTATAGTTGTTGTAGTGGGGAAACGGCTAATTGCATCTCTTGAGTAAACAGGACCAGCCTTGGGCATGGGCAAAATAAGGCAGTTGCCGCAGGCAACACAATCACATCCTTAAGCCAGACTAAGGCCTTCTGGGTTCCTCAGCAGCTGCTGCAGCCCTGGACTCAGTGGTGCAATAGAAGAGTGGCTCTTCTGGGCTTATTGTCCCCAGCAGCTCAGGGTTGCAAGTCCTCTTGTGCTTGACCAGCACACGACCTCCTGCCCTACAGCAGTGCCCAGATAGTGTGTGTGGCCTCCTTGCAAGGGAAAGGGAGGAGAGCCAGAGGCTTTGCTAGGTGTATCCTTGTTCCTTTCCAGGCCCAGGGACTGTGGGATCCAGTGTGCTAGAGGAGTACCAAGCGCGCAAGTCATCCTGTGGGATCGGCCCTGACACCTCAAGGCTGTGGATGTAGCTACTCCAAGGAGTGGGAGACTGGCCTGTGGAAAAGATGAACACGATTTTCCGTGCTTTGCTGGATCTGTCATCTCGTTAAAAGAGGAAATCATTGGAAATTATGGCCTGGTAATCTGATGGTAACTGTTAGCAAAAGTAGCGATCAAGCCTGAAAAGGCAAATCACAATGCATTGTGGTGAGTTGTTCTGCAGTTCTTTGGCAGGTGTGAAATAGTAAGAGGAAAAAGAGTCCCTGGAGCCAAGGTTGAACCAAATGCTAGCCAGCAATTTGAGACCTTTTTTTTCCAAAGCCTGGCAGGGTGCTGCTGGCTACTATTCTTTAGGCTGGATCAGTGACAGCCCAACAAACAAGCAAGTAGCAGATTTGTTTGTTGGCTGAAGGGCAAAAAGAGCCAACTTCCATGTCCTTAAACTAGTACCAACTTAGGCCATCCTACTTCTCATTGGCAGACAGTTTCTTAAAGCTGTCAAACACAAATGAGTTAATTTAATCTCGCTAAAAGGTAAGTTAAGAAGAAAATCTTTTAAGAGGGCTATCCATTGTGCTGAGCAAAGTAATTGTATAGCCTACTAGTATTCTTTATCCTCTTTTGCGTAAGTAATCTGATCTATGCCAAAACCATAAACTGTTTGGTGCAGATGTTCTTCTGTATCAGTTAAATGAATAATTAAGAGGAAAATAAGAGTTTCAGAAAGCCATGCACTGTGGGTGCCATTTGTATGACTGCAGGTGTATATCATTGAGAACTTGATTGAAAAATTGGCTTACATCTGGGTCTGTTTCCTATTTAGGATAATGCATATTTATAGGGAAGAGAAAGTGCACCCAACATTGCAAAGACACTGTGGGTTATCTAATGCAGAGGTTACTATTGTGAAAGTTACTCCCTTCTCTGGGTTCTTCTGTTGCTACATGTTTTCCTATCCCTATAGTTTTCTATCTGCTCTGATAATCTCTGAGCCCCTTTTCTGCCACTCGAGTGCCTTTTAAGTTTGACCTCAGTCTATATTCCTTCCTTTAGGGTCTTGACAGGGTTGGTCCTGTTGCAAGTGCAGAATGCTCCTGTAGAAAGGAGCAAGTGCTTCTACTTGAGCTGCTAAAGGGAATTTGAGGTTTAATCATCTTTACTCTGTAGCAAATGCTCTGGAGAGGTGGCTGGGAAGGTAAACTGTCTAGGGAGTGTTGAGTCCTTTCCCTTCTGCAGCTGGTTTCCAGAGGAACTTAAGACTGAAGAAAATTGAATAATCTGTCACTTGCCTCTGTAGGGCTGAAGTGAAATATATATTCATTTGCTGTAATATTCTAGTGTATATGCTTCTGGTCCCTGGGTTTTTTAAAGGATATAACTATCTTGAATGGATCTTCAGCCGTGGTATTATCACGCACATTTGTCCATCAAACAGTTCTTTAGAAGTCTGCTAGATACTGACRTTGCTTAGGAAGTAGGACTGGAGTTGTAAGACGATTCAGAGGTTTGGTACACCGAGATCTTCCTTGGTGGGAAGCTTTGGTCTGCCATGTGGCAGCATCAAATACCGTCAACTGTACTTAAGAGATTCTGCTCGCCGGGACATAAGGGACTGATCCCGTCTGGCTTCTAGAGCAGCAGACGTCGTTTGCTATTCCTGGAAAATATGTTATAGCCTTAAATCTTGAATTTATATATGCAAAATAAAATCTTATTAAACTGCATACATGGATCTTGAGAGAGACTTGATGGAAGAAAAGCATGTTTTACTTCCAGGTACCGTAAATCAAGAAGAGAGTTAGGCTCATAATGTCTCTAAATCTTKTTAAACTTCTGATTTTTGGTGTCCTCCATCACTAGAATATTATACTGTTAATCCTAAAATTGAAACTCTCGATAACAGTACCCTAAACAAGGAGGGCAGGCAAATAGTTCAGTATATGAAGTTTGGCCCTGGACCTTCAGCACAGATGAGTGACTTGACTGCTGCCCTGTCTCTATTTCTGCTTTTGCTCTCCAGCGATGTCCATGGAGACCTGGAACTTTTGAGCTAGAGAACTGTACAGCTATGTAGGGCCTAGGATAAGCTTCTGATTTGCCTCCTCTGTTTCACCTAGTGCAGGTTTTGTGATATTTATCCAGAAGTATGGGAAAATGGGCTGGGAGTATCTTCTATTTGTTGCAGCAATGGGAGCTTGTGAGGCTTAAAAAAAAAAAATGTAATAGTCTCAAAATAAATCCAGGAAAACTCAACAGCTTATCTTCAGCATTTTGGCAGCTCGTGTTGTGTTTACTTTTCTTTTCCTTGACTCAAACTGTGACATTTTTCTTCTCCTGCAAGAGGAAGCCAAAAGCATATATCCGGGTGGTTTTGTGAATAGCTAGAGTATTTATGATATTAAAGAAGCATGTTTTGCCCAGCTGTTTAGGAGAATATGCTACATAATGCATGTAGCATAAACAGAGTGACTATTGGCAAATACAGCTATCACTTTTATAGGCAGACTTAATGGAGAGTAATGGAATAAACAGTTACAGAAATCTTTGTGTGTGCCGCTTATTCTTTTTTTTTTTTTCCCCTTTTTTTTTCCTCCTCCTTTCCCACCTCTTCCCTCTCCTTAATTTAGAGGATTCTGGAAGACTTTAGAAGGTGTTTCAAACAGAGATGTTGTCTTTGTCTTTTGTGTGGTGGAAACTGTTTTTGCTTTACTCAGTGAGACATAACGCTGTATTCTTCCAGCTTTTATTTTCAGTAGCTAAAGCTTTCTAACAACTTTTCTGTCAAACTGTGTGTGTAAAGAGAAGTAATCACACCAAACTTGATTAGGGTTTATGGGTGTGTTTTTAATGAGGGTGGAGGATTATTTTTAAACAATCAAGTAGCTGTTGTTTTAAAAGAAATCAACTATATTCAGTGATTAAATCTTTAAAAYTTCATGTGCCCAAAAGGCCCATAAATAATTTCTCAGATAGTTTCATTGCCAGGCCTGAGCTAGTTTGCCTAAATTATGAAAAAAGAGTGACTCAGTTCAGAGTAGGACTCTCTCAGACTATGGTAGTTCTATACATTGATATATTCTAGAAAAAGCAAGTGACTGCTTTCCATGGTGTCATGACCTTAGTTGCCTCTGAGTCTTCAATGAAGTCAATCCTAAATCCAATAATATTAAAACTTGTGGGCAGTGAGGTTTGGGAGTACTATAACTATCTCTCCCTTCTCTGCCCATCACACTAAGAAAAACGCGTGATGAGATTTGCAAAGAGTGTGTCCCTTCCCCCTTCCCACCATTGTGAGAGAGATTAGAAGATGTATGGAAAAAAAAAACCCATAACTTATAGTTCAAAAAAGTGACAGCTGGGAATGAGACATGCAAGTGTTTTGAGTATCACAGTCTTCTCTCAGGAGCCTATAGGCAGAATCCTAGGTAGCCATGAATGATGAGAAACACGTGAGGTTAACCTTCCTGAATAATAATGCCATCTGCAGGAGTTTCCTAGCCATCCGCCCTTGTCCCAGAAGACCATTTGTACTTCACAGCATTAATATTCATTAGGTGTAACACCATATGTTGCACAGCAGGATGCTTTGCCGGCAGACTGTTTGTCATAAAGCCAGATTTAATAAAGCATTGTAAAACAAACATTATGATGATAAATACAAAATGACAGGCTAATTAAGAGAATCTTAATTGCTATTTTTCCATAATAACATTTGTTTATTGTGTATCTGTCTCATTCTAGTACCTTACTTGGATAGTTTTTTGCTCTTTATCTGCTCCGTAAGGGAATCTGTATGTCATATAATTTTAGGACATCTAATGTTTAATTGTAAGAAATTGATTTAAGACTAATGAATAGTGATACTAGGGATGTGCATAATCATTAACCTGTAATCTTAGTAGGTGGCGGGGGGGAGAGGATTTAAGAAGGGGGTGAGCTGTTTGGAGACAACTTGTGGCCCAAGTTGAAGAAAATTGAGGACTGAGGAAATCTCAATGAATGAAAACACAGGCTGTTACAGTTCTTTGGATAGGTAGTATATTCCACATCAGTAACACTTTTCAGTGAGTGGCTTTAAATACAAATAGTAGTTTTTATGTAGCAGCGTGTAAATGAAAGCCCCCATTATTCCTTCTTCACTACCATGGAATTTAATTGTGATTCCATTCCTGTGCTCTGATGACTCTATGGGAGAGGGATTTAAAGAATGCAGAACTATATTACAAATTAATGCAGTGACACCTATTTTATTTTTTCTTACTCTTAGCTTTCATTATAATGATTACTGCCAGAGTGTAAGGAAATCAATAATATGTCCTTCCTCAAATATGTCAAGGTGGCAAGTCGCAAAACTTTTTGAAAGTCGTAGTATTTCTCCATGGTCCTACATTACATGCAGGTTCTAAAAGTAACCTGACTTTCTGACACACAAAAAAATCATGATCTGAGAGGCAAAACTCACATGGGATTTTTGCCTCTCATCAATGTTGCCGTTGGTTTTTAATGTTAGTGAGGTTTGCATTTCTGCTGAGTCCAATTGCTCTTATACTTTAGGTAATTTGGGGTTTGGTTACTGACTTACACAGTCTTTTACAGAAGCAAAGTAATTACTGTAATCAAGGACATGTAGAGAACTGGAAGTTACTGCAGGAAATAGGAAACTCTTCTTAGGTTTTGTGACATGTTTAGAATTTTACCACCATATCTCTCTTTTTGGACATGTTAGATCCATGGTTTGTTTCAGAAAACAAAATGTCCTCAAGGACAAAACAGAATAAAAAGGAGCCAAAAAGCTGTAATTCTTATGATAATTATTTCATATGTTGTTCTACCAGAGATGTAATAGTTTTCTGAAACACTAACTTTTCCAAATCTACATAAAATTATTTTTAGYAACCAAGCTGTAATTCCATGTACATACATGAGACCCTACCAAATGAATAAGATTGCATGGAATTGGAGATACTACTTGAGAACTCCCTAAAACCAGARCAAGTGTTGTCTTTTCTTTCCCTTCCTCAGCACTTGTTTGTACAGTCAGATTAATAGAGTATGTACAGAAGAGGTAAAGAACAGTTGACTTACTCCATCACTCTCACTCGTTTTATACGGTTTGTGATAAAACTTAAAACTGTAGCAGAAACACAGAATAAACATGGAAAGTCTTGAGCTGTRAAGAAGATCTCTGTAGGGTGTAAGCTCCTTGATTTGATTGGAGAGATGAAAAAAAGACTTTATAGTCCTTCCCAAACATCTTCTTGGATTGGCTCCCAGAGATATAGTATTTTAGCTTCTGTATTAGAATGTTTCTTTCTGTTTTCTTGATATACATATATGTATAAACCATATTTTTTAGGGTTGTTGTCCCAATAGGGTTGTTGTCCCAATACAGATGAAGCCCAGATTTTTCTACCTTTGTTCTCTTCTCCTTTTATTTACTACTTTCTCTCCAGACTTGAATCACACTGCAACCATTATACAGTCTTTTTACCTGCTGTCTGTTCTTCAGATGACTATCAGGTGTTTGACATTGGGGGTGATAATCAATTCCCGTAGCATGCAGAGCATGAAGTGACTAAAATATCCATCTCGCCTAGTATTATCATTAATTCATTCTTATGAAAGAATTCCTCAAATCATGGTTTAAAAACTAGTACTCATAGATAAAATGCCTGAGGAAAGGGTTTGAATGTTTCTCTAAAAAGTAGCTGAATTGCTAACAACCTATGACCTCTACTTCAGTTGAGATCTTAATCTGAAGAAAAAAGAAAACAGGGAGCTKTAGTTTTCTGACAGGATGGTGACATTATCGGGAATCTGTGCTACTGTTTTGCTTGGTCTGACAGGGTTATGGACCTGATGTTGCCTGTTTCTCAGCTTTCCTGACCATCTGAATGGGAGTAATACCTTCTCAGCTCTCCTGGTGCCCGAAAAGACATGTACCTATAGCTAAAAGCAGCATTTGAAATATTCTTGCAAGAGGGGCTGGATGTCACCAAAGACAATGGTGGTTGTTGMAATCAAATCACTTAGGCCAAGGAAAGAGCTGAGATGATAGGGACAAGCTGGTAACAAAAGRGAAGTGGAATCTGAAGAAATTCTAGATGATCCAAGTGGTGGATCATCTGATCTGCTTAAAGATAGATCACGACACTTAAAAATCAGTGTATTTACCTGATAACTGAAAAGAGATTAAAATAGGTATTTTTATAGCTGTTTATCAGGAAAATTTTAAAGATAAATGTGAGAAGTTTCTAAAAATTACAAACCATGGATTCTTGTGTCAGGATCTGGTAGATTAGTTTTATGTATTTCTTTATAAGACTACTTCCAACTACAAGTATACAATTCAAGACAGATCATGCATGTGAACAGACTTCAGTGCAGTATGTGTCTATTGAAGTCTCTTGCACAGTGCACTGAAATAGCTGTAGAATGATCTTAGATGGTACCTTCTTTCTTTAGAATCCATGAAATTAGTTGAATTTCTTCTATTCCTTTTTTCCTTCATTTTCCACCAAAAAAAAAAAAAGTCTACCCTAAAAGCTTCACAGTTTTTGACACATGGAAATTCTTATGCTCTGAATTTTGAGCCTGATCATTCAGTTAAAATTGTACCAACTTTTAACCTATGTGATGTTTCCTTTCTCTTCTCCTTTCATGCTAATAGGGAAAGTAGAATTTTCTGCTCTTAATGCACCACTTATGAAATGGGCAAATATGACTATTCTTCGTGGCTAATACTCTCTGCTTGTCCCACTAAAGTAACTGCTCGAGTGAAATTAATGGGAGCTGCTGTCATCTCCAGCAGAAATTCTCAGTTGCRTGCCTTTGACACCTAATCAGCACTTTATTTGAATACAGTCTCTGTTGACAGCATGCGTTCTTTAATAAGATGTTGCATTTAAAATGAATCAAGAACAACAACAAAAAACCCACATTTTCTCAGTCAGACTGGCACAGGCCCCAAGGAAACAGCACACGTGGCAGGGCAAGCTGGAGAAAGAGCCAAGTTCCAGCAAGAAGCTCTCATGCTTGGCACTGGTCTAGGTTTCTTGTTTTAAGGTGTTATGTTAAATGGAGACTTGGCTTATCTGAGTAACTAATGAGCCCGTAGTGTCATTAAAGATTCTACCRTGTGTTTCCTTCTTTTCACATCTTCCTCAGGTACACTTGAGTGGTCCAATGTCAGTAATAAATGGCAGAAAGGATAATTGTATCTGCATAAGTCCTGTAGTCTCATCTGGGCCTGGTGTCTCCATACTGGTGTTAAGTCTTTTCACTGGAAATCAGTGCACTGTAGCTTTCCTGAGGCAGTTGCACCATGGAGCAAACAGTGACGGATGCATCTGTCCTGGTTTAAGGAGGTATTCTGGGAGCTGAGAGTGAATAAGTTCAAAGTATTCAAATGTTTCAATAAGTTCAAACATTTCAAGTATGCTAACCCTCACTTATTTCCAATAACAGATACATCTTGCCTGTCCTTGTGTTTTCCTCTAGTAGTGATCAAAAACTGATAATAGATCAGTGCTAAATTTAATGTAACATTCTAGTCATTTTGGCATCAATGGAGCTTCTTATTTGTAAAAGAAATGTGAAATCAAGTGGGTCAGAGGCCTATTCATATCCAAGGCCTRTTTTGTTTGATTTTGTGCTTTCATAGTGAGGAAGCCCAATGTGAGTTTCCCTTGTACAAGAGACTATTTGTCTGTGAGTGGCGACTTATCAAAAGATATAGCATGTAGTTTGTCTTCTCACTTCTTATCTCTTTTTCTAATGACATGTTTTATATGCTAAGAGGAAATGTGCGGTGTATGCTAGGGATGGTTTTTTAATGAAAGCTCTAAAATAAAATATTCTGATTAGTTCAGTGTTCCTTGAAATCTGCATTTGTTTTGACGGCTTTGTCATCTTAGTCACTTGAATGAGCAGCAGCAAATAGAACTGAATTTTCCTGACTAGATGGGCTGTCTTGTAAAGCTTTCAAAACAGTAAAGCCAGAAAGGGGGGGAGAAAKKAATTTTTATTTTTCTTTTTATAATAGACAAAGCTGTGCTCTGTTTCTGAATTTGTCTTAGTCCAACAGGACATCAACAGGATTTGCAATGAGAAGCTGGGGAGAGGTTAGAAAGTTAAGAGTTGGACTCTTGCATGCTTGTAGGGTCAAAGCCATAAATAACACTAACAGGATGATGGAGCACCTCTGCAGCAGTGCTCCTGGCCTTTGATTTGTGGACTCTAGGTAATGTCGCGATAGATGTGAYTTGAAAAAAATAGAGAGAGATCAGAGCTGAATGCTATTGATGTGTTGGGCATGTCTTTCAAAAACAAGTGACCTTATTCCTCTCATAATACTAATGCATGTCGTCACCTGAGTAGTTCCGAAGGACATGAAAATTTCACCTTTCTCAGTACTGCTGCAATCCTGGTAACATTCAGGAGATATAAAAGCAGTCTTCACATATAGATGTTTATTTCAAAATGATGTGGATGCTACAAATTTGCATTTGTTAAAAGCATCCAAAAAAAAAAAAAAAACCCCAAAGGTATAGATGGAGCGGTATCAGGTCTATCTCAGAAAATCTGAATTATCTCAGAAAATCTGAATTGGGGAAAAACGCTGGAGGCCACAAGCATATTTTGGAAGACAAAAGTGGGGATGGGCCTGTTGCTCTGAGATGGTGTGATGGTTCAAGTGGTGGTCAAAATGATGATGTTTGGGAGCTGTTAGGCAGCACTCCTCTCTGAGATGGCTCATGTACTCAAAGCTTGGTCTCTTCCAAATGGGATTTTGAGGAAGAAGGGATCCTTCTGGAGCAAAACTGCAATAATTAAGGAGGGATGATAAGGGGGAAATATGTCCTTCCAGGAGCTTCTGCCTTGTTAGGCCAAGGCAGTTGTACCATTCCTTAGTCCACTAAGGAATCTAAAGCACCTAAAATCATATGGCAGCAACTAAGCAGCAGGTAGTAGGCTGTACTCTATAATGTTATTTCCAAGAATGCAAATAACCATTGCAAAATGAGATTGAAAGGAAGTGTGACAAAAGGGACCAGAGTTTTGTGTTATTTATTATCAAATCAGATGAGGAAGCTAAGATGAAGTATCCAGAAATCAGACTTAAGGCTCATAGATGCTTTTCACTATAATGGCGTTAATTAAAAAAAAAAAAAAAAAAAAAATCAGTTTGGACCTGTTAAATTGCAAGATCCCTTAACTTGAAAACTTTCTTCAGTGTTAGATATGCAGGTTTTATTTTTTGCTTGCTTTTGTTTTGTGCCTGTGAGATAGATTCCACTGTAGTCTTTCATACTGTTCTTCAGTACCTTCTCAGAAATTGGCAATCTGAAGCCMGATTGGCAATGTTACCTAAATTATGTCCCTTTGTAAGGGACAATAATGCAACACGGGCTCTTAAATTTCCTTTTTCCTTGATTCCTCCACCTACAGTGGAGTAGTGATTGTTCTTCACTATTTGCAAGCAACTTTAATTGGGTAGTTAAAAAAAAAAAAAAAAAAAAAGTAAGCATATGTAATTTTTTAATCAACCGACTGAGGATTTGGGGACCTCTGTTGAATAAGRGYCTGCATATACAGTAATTCATTATATCCCAGAACTAAAGCAAATATTAACAAAGTTGAGTGGAACAGAGAGGAAGAATCGGCTAACACGTTTTTATTGTTCATGGAAAGTCTTGACAGGAAAGACATTTAAAAAAAAAAGCCTCATCATTAAACATGGTGACTATTTGTGACTATTTGACTCTGGAGCTGAGTGGCCTTTTAAAAGGATTAACAGAACTTTGATGCTCTGATAGCTCATGCATTTTTCACTTGCAAAGGCTGGATGTCTGCTAACTTGTTTTCTTCAGAACTTGAGAATGAGCAATGTTTTTGCACCCAGAAAATAGAACTGTGAAAGTAAAGGGTGTGGTATATCACCGTCCTCAGTGATAATTATGACTATTTCATTTTTAAAGGAGAAACAATATCATTGCCTGAGAACTTTTCTATATGCTGTTAATGTGTGGGGTTTTTGTTTCGTTTGTTTTTGTTTGTTTGCTTTTTAAAGCGTCTATGACGCCTGCGTTAGTATTCCTTTTTACAGTGTGGGCATGTTTCTGTGCTACACTACRCCACTTCTCACCACAGTGAAGAAATGCCAGTAGCATGTGACTATAAAATATTCAGGAGCAGTCATACTGACTTAAATTAAGGTTTATGCACAGTGATATGCTGTGGTGAGTTTCTGACTTGGAGGAATKTGTCAAGGTCAAATGGTTATAGGATATGAATGTATATGATAGAAAAGAACAAGAACATTATGAACAACTTCAGGAAACACTGTGAAATTCAGTGTCTACATAGCGTRATTAAAGCTAGGAAGTTGCAAAGGATCAGGTAAAATGTGGATAGGACAAAGCAAAATAGTTAAATTACAAACCATTATAAATACTTAGGAAATCAGAACATAGGGAGAGCTAGGCTATCGTATTTCTGAAATCTGACATTACTTAGATTTATACGTAATGAACTTTTGCTCTATTTTGGATTTTGACTTTTATGGTATTCTCCTACAGGAAATAAATAGCAATTCTGCATTCTGGTCAGAACAGTAAACAGTAAATCCATCATTTTTTTTTAAAAAAAAGTTACATTATTCTAATGAAGTCTATGTGGATGACATTTTAAAATTTAGCTGCCACTACTTGTGCTCTCAGCATCCTCTTGTGCATTGCTGGAGAATGTCTGGCTAGGTGTTTTCACATCTGTCAGTAAAGCCAAGCTCTAAATGCAAAGTGCAGCACTTGGGAACACTTTATATTTTTGTGATGATCCCCAGAGGACTTTGAGCCTGTAAAAAGGAATAAAAGGACCCCAAAATGCATTACTATTTTCATCTGCAAAAGGAACAACTTGGTCCCAGAAGTTACATCATTTTGGACAATGGTCTTGCCAGATTGCAACTGCTGCATAGTTTGAGTGGTAGAAGTGTTAGTTTTAGAAATGTTTAAGGCAAATTCCTGACTTAAAATTCACACTATTACAATCAATAAATGTCTATATCTTCTATTTTAATAGATGGCAAAAAAAATCCTCTGGTCACTGACTTGCAAAAATTTGGAAGATGACAGTGGAGGATCTGAAAAGGAAAGTTGCTTAGGGAGACTAGCAGAGATTAGACTCTGCAGAAGCTAAAATTTCTTAGGTCTTCCAATACTACTCCAAATGGAAGCTACATAAATCTATATAGCCTTTGGAAAAGAGTCTGAATCCTTAAGAATATCTACTGTCTTCTTCCAGATTTCTTCAGGAGCAAGTAGGTGCCCTGCAAAAGAGAGGGACGTTTTGGCATGGGTTGTATTTCAGACGGTGGAGGGAACCCTGCAATAGGCCTGGAAAGGCAGCAGACCTCTGTGAAGTGACAGATCAGGTGACTTAGTTCATAATCAGACCCATAATAAGGAAGTTGCATGTTGTGGAATTGCTGAATGTCTAAGTACTAGAACACAAGAGTAGAGGGCACGTTTCGTTACTGGAGATTTTCTCCTTTTTGTTTCTCTTGTTGAATTTGGAGACTGATTGTTACAACGTTTAGCGTACTGGCTTGACAGGTGTTTCTTAAATAGGCTAACAATGAGGTTTTTTCATTGAATGGTGTTTTTCTATTTGAGTCTGTTAAACCTGTAGTGCAAACATGAAATTTTAAATAATGAATAATAAATTTTGCTGGATCAGCTAAAAAAAGCAGAGAAAAAGTAATTAGTGATATGGCAGTAACCATGGTAATTGTACTGACCTACTGTACTTTATGTATTCATTTATGTGTGCATATATATATGTATAATAAAAAAAAAAAATCCTTCATACTCCTCTGGAATAACTTTGAAAACAGTGAGTTAGTCTGAAAAGGAATCAAACCAACCATTTCCAAATCTCATGTACTTTCCCACGACCACTAGATTAAACATTTATTCTTTTTTTTCCCCAATCTGTTGTAATTTCTAGAAAGGAAAGCCCCTGGAAATAAGCATTGTGTGAAAATCCTGTGAGTGGCCCTGGGATCTCYGCAGTGCTCCCCCTGTGCATGAGTTGGGCAGCACCCAAGCCTTGAAAGCTCTTGGTGACACACAGGCTGGGGGAGACCCAGCCTTGCAGATGGAGCCAGCCTGCTGGCCACTCTTCTCCAAGAGCTAATTGCTCTTATTTAATGTAATGTTGCATCATCTCCTCATAAGTTCTTCATCTATTCATTTTCTCTGGCACCAGCTGTTTCTTTTTATGAAGGAATRAGAGCATCTCCTCAGCTAGAGAGATCTCTTGGCTAGCTATAGTAAGCTGGGTCTTTTTTAATGCTTATTACTGAAAGATTATACAGCTTAGAAGCATCCATGGTAATTATAAACTTAAGCCTTTCTCTTCCTATTTCAGGCAAGAACAAATTGCTGGTATGTGGGGTATAGAACATGCCAATAACTTTTCAGTGCAGAATACTTAAATGGCTTTCATTTGATACACATCTTCTAAGTCTCTTGTAAATAATGGAACATAGTGGTTGAATGAATTCACCACTTCTGAGATGTATTGACTTGATTAAATAATTAGCTAATTTCTCATATGCTAYAGGACACTTTACCTTCAGTCTCTGGTTTACCAGCTTCTGGGGAGAAACAAGTGGCTGGACTTTCCAACCTGTGATTTCTGTCAAGTATTCTTTTTGGTCTCTAACTAAATTTTCTAGACTTCTTCCACTTCCTACCCAGCCACCTACCCCTTCAGAAAAATCCTAAAAACTGTTTCCTGAGAGAGAGAGAGAGAGGAGAGAGAGAAGGAGAACCAAGAAAGGCAGGTGCCCTGCTGACCTRTCTGCTGGGATATCTCTCCCTGCTTACCTGGGCACCACATGAGAGTGTAGATGCCTCCATCGTGTCTGTGGTGCCTCTGGGCCGAAGCTATGTTGTTCAGTGGGTGGATGCTGGTGTAATCAGTGACAAGTCCTCAGAGTTAATATTTGGAGAGCTAGTTTTTTGGGAATACTATTTGRGAAATTGTGGAGTAAATCACGTTGCTTTTGGAAGAAAGCATGAAAGAGAGTACAGAGGCATTTTTAGCCCTAGAACCTTGCAAATTAGCCTAGTACCAGTGGCTGAAGGTAGGTCAAAGCCTTTGTGCTCATCACTCATCTCTGAGCTGCTTTTTCCCCAGAAGAGACACYGAGTGATTAATCTCCTGTTCACAGGAGGGGTACCACCTCATGGCCCCATTGCATGTTGTGGGGTGATTGATGCTGCCTGGGCACAGTAACAGAGGTGATGCAGCCCGTGGAGGGTATGGCCTGAGGAGATGGTGTTGTCCAGAAGAGCTGTAACAGAGTGAGWAAGAGGAACTGAAAGGGGTGGGAGCTCTGAAGTCAGAAAGTTGCYGTCTTTGGACAGGAAGATAACAGGAATGCCACTCCATACTTTTTACCTGCTGGAAAGCACCTCCACGGAGAGGGACCTGGGAGTCCTGGTTGACACTAAGTTAACCATGAGTGAGCAGTGTGCCCTCGTGGCCAGGAAGGCCAATGGGATCCTGGCCTGCATCAGGAGGAG
>NW_020455071.1:604770-694377 GCF_003342845.1 Nothoprocta perdicaria
CCTGCTTGAGCAGGAAGGTTGGACTAGATGATCTGTAGAGGTCCCTTCCAACCTTAAATATTCTGTGAATTCTGTGAATACTCTTTAAAATTGCTACTTCTATTCAAATTGCGATCAGCTTAGTTTTGTTCTGGAATTTCAGGCCAGTGTTTTTGAGTTACCTGCTCTTTCTGAATGTTTTGTCCTCAACAGCTTTTTTGTAAGTTTCCCCTGGCAGCTGGCYGAGACACGTCTGTCCCTCCTCTTCTCTGTGATAAATTTGGCACGTGACTTCTGTGCCTCTGGTTTCCAGTATAACCTGATTCAGCAATAAATAATGATCTGTCCCTGAAACCAGTTAAAATAAATATGCCTTAAAAAGTCTAATTAAAAATCAATCAAAGAGCTTATACCTGCATTTATTTCTTTTAAAAATATCCAGGTTTAATCTACAAGGCACAAATAATCTTTCCACTTGTAACATTAATGGCAGGCCATTATATACATTTTTTCTCCATAGAAAGACAAATCGAATATATGTGCACATTAGCCCCCCCATATATGTTTGCATAATCAGTAAAGCTAGCAGTATATAGAGCTTAAATTTGATGAAACACTTGGAGATTCTTTAAGTTTAGTTCATTCATCCAAATATTACTAAAATGACTGGATAACAACTGTGACAAATTGTTATGGTTTTGCTGTTAATGTTTGACTTTAGTGGAAGTTTCCAAACACTTTCTAATGAAGTCAGTATTTAGATTTCCCTTTCTGCAGATGGAAATACTGGGAAGCAGAATGGGATGTGACTTGCCTAATGCTTCCAGAAACCCACAAAACAGAATCTAGGTCCCCATGTTCAGTCCATTCGTTCTAGGCAGCTGTCAAGTCCTACAATTTTTTTTTTTTTTATGTTGTAATAGCACGTAGCAGCCTCTGCCCTGGTCCAGAGTCACAGCAGGCAACAGGCCTGTTCAGCAGTCATCCATGATCTGTGTGTCTTGCCATCTAAATGCGCTTAGTCAGGAGTAAAATGAGGGAGGAAAATTGTTGAAGTGATATGCATAAGATCAGGCCTCAGAACAGGTGAGAACCTCACAAGGAAATTTTTCAGTTTTTGGCCACTTTAGTGTTATGAAAACACAATGGAGTATTGCCATAGAGTAAACTTGCTGTTCTCAGAATACCTTGTGAGCAGGTGACTAGTGGAAGTAGAGCAGACCCTAGGTGTGTGTGGTGGCGACGTCTTGTTGCTGTTGTTCACACCTCTAAAATTCATTGTCATTTTGGTTTAATGCAATACAATAGAGGGATTTGTCTCTTGCTTTCCTTGTAATGGCTGTGGGTACTGTAAATGCTAAGCCATGAGGGGTACCTTACTGAGCAGAAATGTGGCACTGCTTCAGCTCTTTAACAGCTAACTAAAGTTGAGTGCTAGCAGGAAGAGGAGGAATTATTCTCGATATTTCCGGTAGCTCTTTTGTTCTTTCAACTCTTTCAGGACCATTACTTTTATGTGCTGGTTGTGTATCTTTGCTCTGTGGTCACAGTTCTGTTTTTTTCAAACTTTTAAAAGTAATGCTTCCAGTTTGATGGGAGATTTCTATGTTCTAATTGGCTAAAATGACAAGTCCTCTTGGCATAAATATAATTTTGGCCAGCTCTAGTCAGGAGTAACTTAATCAGCTGCCTACCTGATAATTTAAACAAACAGACCCATGTTTATTCTGCATCAAAAATGCAATAAGACACTGAAAGGGAGAAAAAGAMAAGGATTGATACTGAAGGTTTTGGAGTAAAAATAATACATTTTTTTCTTCTTTCATGAAGTTGAACMAGGTGATTCTGCTGATTTGCATTTTTATTTTTTCTTTTTTTTTTTCCCCACTCCCTCCATTTGCATGCATTTTTTAGAATTTAGCTGTGGTTTTGCTTACTACCAAAGAGGAAACAACACTTGCATTTAATTTAACAAACAGGTGGGCTTTACAAGTTACCTGTGCTGTACCCCATGCTGCAGGTGCATGTTTGTACAGCTGCCCAGGTAGCAGTAGATTCTCCTGACGCTTTTATCTGGGCATCTTTCCATCACTGGATAGAAGCCATTGCTTTATAGCTCATAGGGGAAGGCCAGCAGAAGTACTGGTTAAGCAACTGAACTTGTTGGTGTCACTGAGCAGAAGTGGGGACTAGCAGTCTGTCTCTTCTAGCTCAGAAAGTGGGGACAACCTGTCCTTTATAGATTTAACCCTCACCACCTATATTCCCCTGCAACACTCCGTTATCTATTAAGGATTTTAAAGAGAAGCAGGGTAGCAATTAAGCCTGGTATGGCAATAAAAGCCCTAGGCTTGCTGAGAAATCTATCCATAAATGAATTAACAGCACAAATAATTCCAGCTATTTGGGAGTTTATACTCCCTGAATAACTTGATTCTTTCTTTTATTTAACTAAGCTGAGAGTTTTTTGAGTGGAATAGCAAACTATTTGGTGAATATTAAAGTAAATATTGTTTCCACTGAACATGTTCAAATAGCCCAGACTTTTTATATTAACATAGAATTTGCCAGAGAATCAAGATAGATTATTTTATTATTACATCTTTGCCTGAGATAAGCAAATAGAATTAAGGAATGTAAGCTAAACTTYACTTACTTTCCCAAGTTCAACTGAAAAATAAGTGTTCTTGATTAGCAATGTAGCATCTCTAGAGAAATGTCAGCAGGGCCAAAAACTTTCAAAATGGTGACACAGGTATAGAGCTGCTGTGCTTGGACAACAAATCGTGGCTCATGTTTTAAGCAAGTTTCTTGCAAGTCTGTACAAGTTGAAATTACTTAATATAGAGGAGAATAGAATGAATAAAACTAACAAGCATTGCACCTTTATTTCTCTCTAAATAATATGAGAAAGATTACTACTTGAAACATCCTCAAAATATTTGGTTGGCTTTCAGCTTATCTGAGCCTTTCACTTTTTTTATAACTCTTTTTTTTTTCTTTTCCATCTTCCTCTCTTTCTTTCCCAACAGGCTCTTTAATACTTAAAGACAGTAGAACTCCACGTATACCCAACTGGTGTTGTTTTGTAACCTTCAGATTAAGATCCTCACTGGGAAACAAACTATTAAATCAGTGTCCAGCTTTCTATTCTACATGCTAGTGACCCTTGGATGGTACCATACTAACCACTAAGCTGTTTCTTTTAATACTTATATTAAAGATGCATGAATCTAAAGACACTAAAGGCACTTACGCTATTGAGAGCATCCCTTTTCAAACAGACCACATTCCAGACCCCTTTTTGTGTTAGGACCATGTGAGAGAAAATTTTGTAAAGATTTCTTTAATAACATGTAAAGTCTGATAGCCAAGAATTTCCATGCTGGGATTTAAGGATTAGGGATACTATTAAGCTTTTTTATTTTTTAAATTGTTTTTATTTTTTTTTAAAGACAGAGAGGAAGTAGGAGAGCAACAAGGATGAAAAACAGATGGTAGATGCATTCTGCTTTCTGAGAAATAAAGTTAAAGGTGCTCTTGCACTCTGTTTTCTTGGAATCATTAAGTGACCTGGTCCTTTTGTTAAGGAAATAATTTAAGCAAAAGCTAATAGCTACAATGCTGTTTGTCATTAACTTGTACCTGCCAATAAACAAGGAAATCCATCTGTTATGTAGTCACTTTCTACATGGACCTGCAAAGACACGTTCCACATGTCAATGTTCACAGGGGAAAATAAGGAAGGAGACTGCAAGGCCACCCAAATCCTTTGCAAACAGAATATTTGCTTAAAGAAACTAAGAGTAGGTCCAAAACAGCAGACCCATGCACAGCATCACATCCATTTCTTCCTTTTGTCTTATTACTTTGCTAGCAGAAGTTTTCATCTGCTGTTTCCATTCTCATTCTCTCTCCTCTTTACTTGGCGTCCTGATAGAAATTCCACTTCGGCTCGGTCCTGCATTTAATTTTTCTGCCCCTTGTTGCTGTTCYGCTGTTTGTTTTTCTTTTCACTGTTATATTTCCTGCTGGCACCAGTGATGCTAATTAGTGGATGTGTTTGGAGTGGGGCCACATCAGATGTCCAAGTGCTGTCAGCTGTCCAAGCAGAGGGATGCCCTGCTTACTCCCTTTCCTCCCCTGAAAAGTACTTAGGCTTCACTTATGGACATGGAAATGCTTTGTCTTCAAGCAAAAGGGCAGGCTTCCTGATTTTGTATGTTGTTGAGACTTTAGGGTTTTTTTAAATCTTTTTTTATTAAATTTGATCTTCAGCAGATTCAGCAGATGTTGCAGAGCAAATAAACCATACGCAGCAGTTGTTAGACATTACTCATGGGGTAATCCCTTTATCCAAATGTAAAAATTAAACATGTGAAACCATATCCTTAGATAACTGGAGAAGTTCAGTATGTACTCRGAAAGGCCCTGCAACTAATCCACTTTGTGTCTGATGTAGTCCATCCTCTCTGAAGGAAGGTAAGCAGATCGAGGGAAAGTGGATTCATGACCATGCTTTTAAACAGATGTAAGCTTACCACCGAGGGACAAACTGATTGCTGATGTAACACTGCTGACTTCAGTGGATTTACACTAGGGATTAATGTAGTGCTTTCTGTAATACGTGTTTTCGGGGGGAGGAATATGGTTTTTATACAGCTTCAATGCAAGATCTGCTGGCATATAAGCAAACCAAACAAAGAATTGTTCCCTTCTCAGACATCTGTTAGCATGAATGTCCAAGTCTTGTGTATCTGCCACAGGTTGTTATAATATAGCTGCATTACATTAACAAAAAAAAATGGTTTCTTCTTTAAACAAGAACTTAGGAAAATGACTTTCAGGTGGAGTAAGGAGTGATTTGGCAGCATTCCCTTGGCAGGGCTGTGGATTACACATGAGGGAAAGTTGTTTGGTGGTGGAGTAGACAAATTGCCTAACAATTAATAAAAATAATGCCTTGTATTTATATATGACAAGGTGCTGCATGGGAATTATCTTCTCCCTAGCTGCTCTCTACCAATAAAATATAGTCAGTTCTGTAGATTTTTAAATTATATGTGCCAAAGTGGAATAGAGCTTTAAAAAGGGGTGACACCCTGCTGATTTGCACAAGAGAAGTAAAAATGTGATTTCATAGACAGTTTACCCTGACTACACAACCCTGCTTCTAAAACCCTTTGCAATCTTTAGGGCCTAGTCCTAGCTAGAGCTTTAGTTTAGGTGAGGTAAATCTGGGTAAACCATTGTAAGCATTAAGTCCTACTGTAGCAAAATTGTCTTGTCTACATCATGAACCAAATAAGGCAAGAAGAGAAAGGAAAGAGGATACTTTTAAATACTAGTTTTTAATCTGTAACTATTGCTTCCTAGCCTCAAACTGAGAAATTGCAAAACATGAATGTACATGTTTTTACCCCTTCGTKTTAAGGGAAAACCTTGTAACACTTCTACATGTACATATGTAGAAATGAAAGATTCAGGGAGACTCATGCTTTTACAGATCTACCTATATCTGTAGCTACTCTAACTCTCTTAATTTGTGCTTTTCAATGTTTCCAGAAAGTAGCTGTTAGGTAGTTCGATTTATCTGCCTGCAACTGTTCTTCTCTTCACCTTCTCACTTTGTGTGACTTCACTTTCACATAAAAAAATTGCTTTATCTCTAAAAGTTTCTTGCATTTTATTTAAGTGCTTCCAAGCCATTTATTCTAGATACAGTACTAGTACAATACAGTCTGTAAAAAGTCATTAAAAGAACAGCCCCATCTGCTTAAGACTTACATAAGTCAATTTTCATCTGTACYGGTGCAGCTTTAGAATCTTAATTCTTATTTTACAAAATGACTGGGACACTGGAGAGCAGAAGCATGATATAAAGTGATAAAAAGCTCTCGAGTAACTTAAAATCAAAGAAGTGTGTTTGAAAATGTTTTTCTTGTGCAGCTTCTGATGAAGGTATGATGGATTTTTAATTCTTCAATTTGTATCTTGAGAGGTTGTGTCAGCCAGATCATAGCTGRCTCCGAGGGGAAAAATGGACTTGTTTTCTGTAAAGCACTGTATGGGTTTATTCTGCTGACAGCTCTGCCACCAAATATCCTTCTGTGAGGATGCCACGTCATATGTGCCACCACACTTGGTTACACTGTGCCTCTAGAGTGCCTTGCTCAAGTGTGACCAGCCAGTTCTGCCTTTGTACCATGAATCCTCTGGATCTTCTGCAGTTCTTCCCTTCTGAAAGTAATGTTGCTCACAAGTCTTGACAGCACAGACCATTTCCCTTGGGTTGGGGAAAGAGGTTTCTTGGAATTGCTGTGCTGTCAGCAAATGTCAGCTTTCTTGAATGCAATTTAGGTTCCTATCGTAGTAAATGTGGCAATCATTGCACTGACAAAGTTCCATCAATCACAATTAGAAGCAAGGCACTATGAACATTTCCTCTTTTTGGAAGATTTAATTGAATATATGAAATACTCAAGAGAAAATACTGGCTGTGTTAATTGCTAGTGTTTTATATTTGAGATTGTTTTGTTCCTCTGAATAGCTACACCCAACTTCAGACTGGAAGACATAGGTTTGGGGCAAAATTGTGTTATTTTTCCTCAGAGTGCTAAAGCTAAACAAAACAAAATTCAAGAAGCATGGTGGAATTCTTAGAGATTTGATTTGGCATACAASTAGAAATTGATGTATTTTTTGAGTAGCTTTTGAAATTGATAGGGTTGAGATAAATTCATCTGCATCAGCATAAAATAATCATTTTAGACCTACCTACCCTAGAGATGCACTCTCCAAAATTATCTTGTTTGAAAGGATTGTCTGGGGCTTGATAGATCAAATATTTTCATTCATTTCATTAGAAAAATGTCATATTTGTATGTACATCAGCAAAGACTGAATGCTTCTCTCCTTTCATTGAAGTTTAAGGTACTGTAGCTGTGGTATTTTGGCCTTGTGTAAGAAATATGTAATGCAGTAGACCTCAGCTGATGCTCTTTCTTATTAAATCTCATGTAAATGATCACTCAGAAATACCAAGGAGAAATAATTTWAAAAAATCACTTTTAGGATGTGAATCAATATAGGACCTGGCATATCTCCATCTAGTTTATTCTTCTGTATTCATTAGTGAAGACTCGCCCAATTGCCTTAACTTACTGCACCAGTTTTGAAGTTTATAGGTTGGTAGAATGGACTGAGGCAGCTCTGCAGGAGCACACATCACCTGGGTGGGTGGTTGTGTGTGTGTGTGGGGGGAGGCAGGAATGTGTTGCAACACAGGCAGTTCCATCTTCATATGAGGAAGAACTTCTTCACTGTAAGGGTGACAGAGCCCTGGCACAGGCTGCCCAGGGAGGCTCTGGAGTCTCCTTCTCTGGAGGTCTTCCAAATCTGTCTGGATGCCGCCCTGTGCCCCGTGCTCTGGGTGCCCCTGCTGAAGCAGGGKGGTTGAACAAGATGATCTCTAGAGGTCCCTTCCAAGCTCAACCATCCTGGGATTCCATGTCTCTCTGCAAGTGCCACTGGTCCTACCACGCATGTTAGGCGGGCAGGCTCTACATGGCCTCAGACCTTGTGCCTGAAGAAGGCTTTATTCTTGCAAATCAACAAAATCGATCAGTTAAGGGCTCATCTATACCCAGCTGCAGGGCTTGCCTGTAGCAATAATGTTGAAAAGGTTTGACTGTCTTATGTGAACATTTCTTTTCTGAGATGGGTTTGATTTCCTAATCAGTTTAAGGTAAAACAAGGTTTTTATTTTGATTAAAAAAACCAAACACACACACACACAAAACCCCACAGTCTTAAAGTATATCACCCTATAGGTCTGCTGGTTAAGCTGCATCTACTAAACCATGCCTATGGGATRCTGACATTTCTGAATTAGGGTAGGGAACTCTGCCTTATTTTGGCTTTCATAAGACATCAGTATTTCACGCTCAGTCCCACACAGGTGGGATTGGTACACTCCTCCCTCAGGAGTTTTAAGGATCTCCTGGACTTTTAAGGATCTCCTGGGCCACTGAATCCAGGTGCTTACTGTCACATCTTTCACAGATGTGTCAGGCTTTCTCTTACCAACAGCTAAGTTTCTTGTTTCCCATGCTGCTTGTGTCTTTTCTAGGATTCTATCCACCASCTTTCTGTGTTAAACTGACTCTCAGTTGGCTGACAGCCATTTGCTTCCAAGACAATATCCTCTTTACTGCCTCCCTACCTGCCAATAGGCTGGACTGGGCTGCTTCAGAGCAGTGAAAAGCACCTGGTCAGTCACCACTGCATTTCTGCTTTGCTGTGGTCTACTAAGAGGTGTCACTGACATGCAATTAAAATAACTCACCACAGGCATGGATTGAGACACTGTTGGATAACAGGTGCTCTTTTACTTAATAGATGTGCATATTTATAAAACTTGTGGAATTATGAAAAATGAAGGAATACTAGTTACTAGTATTTGCTAGTAAATATGCCTCTAGTCAGAGGCTGTCAGTGTGGTGCTGATTTTACCCTATGAGGTTCAACATGGTATGTTCAGGTGACTGGTAAAAGAAAATGGTTTTGAAATTCCTCATTCAATCTAAGTCTGGCATTAGCAAAACTTTAAAGTTTGCTTGGTTAAATTATTGTAAATGAGAACACTTAAGTATCTACAAATAGCTGGCAATATAATGGAATATAAAATATTTCTTGAATCAAGTAAATCATTTCAAATGCAATTTAAGGACCAGTTAATGAGGATTCTCAGTGATGTCTCTGCAAATTTATTTGAGGAAATTTTACTTGAGCCCTTACCAGAGTTCTTGGATAAATAAAGCTTTACTTTGCCAACTAATAACTGTACTACTGTACTGACAGCTGTGTGACATTYGGAGCAGTGAGCTCATAGACCTCCTGAATCTACAGTGTTCTGCACCCTAATATTCATGCATTCTTAGGGAAAGTTATGAATCAACTTGGACTTCTCTAAACAGCTATGTTCATTAAGATAATATAACTGTGCATTTGTAGCACATACCAAAGGCTTCAAAGCTAAGAATTTTTAAAGGAATAAAGGAAATTGTTGAAATATAGTGGGAACAAAAGGTCACTTCAGATAAGTAAATAACATAGAGACTTAAGACACAGACAAAAGAAGGGCCAGAGTATAAACAAACATATTCATACTTAAAGTTCCTTTTTAACCAACTCTTAGTATTTATAAATCACTTAAATGGCCAGAGTACACATATAAAAGAAAAATGAAGACTTGATTTGCATTGAATTGAAGTGCCTGCTTAGTTTTCAGTTTCTTATTACTTTTTATCCTATTTTGTGTTATTTCTATTTGAATTTTGTACCGCTTTTCCAATGAGGATAGAAAAACTTATCACAATATCATGATTGAGTAACTACTGATTTTTTTTTATTATTTTTATTTTTTTTTTATTTTTTATTTTGAGAGCTTTTTATGTCTTGTGCCCTGGCATCCTAATTGATAACAGAGATGCAAWGAAGCCAATAAGGGGAGCACTATGAATCCACATTCCTAAAAATCTGACAAGATACTCCAATCAGAAAAGATATACAAAGATATTCAATGAGAGTAAATTGTTCAATGTATCAGAGGCTTAACTAAAGTCTGTAGCCTTGTTCTCTACACCTTGCTCAAGGGGAAACCGCCCCCCCCACTTGAATCCTTTGAAAAACGTAAAACATTAAATAGATTATGCAACTAGAAACATGATGAGTAGAAATTTCATGAATCTGAAGGACAGAGGTGGTTCAACTCCCAGTGACTCCTGCAGTCCATTATTCAGACATCCAAACTCTGGCAAACATAGCAGTGCAAAGTGTCTCCTCATCCTCAACTTTTTCTTCTTTTTCCAAAGTTAAGAGTTTGTGATGTTAGACKTTATTCTGATAGTTATCCCGGGAGTCCTTGTCCTCTGGAGCTAGTGTATRGCTGTGCGTCACGAAGAGAGAAGTCAAATATGGGTAGCTGAGCACCAAAAAGAATTTTGTAGACTCCTAACTGCCAAAAAACCAACTCTTTCCAGGTGTTTTTCTTTAAATACAGAGAGCACCACATTATTAATCTGTCACTGAGGCAATATGAATGATTTCTACTGCTTTTGTCTCTAAATTTACATTATGGATGTGATGAAAGTTTTTGTTATTCTGAATTGCTTTGTTAATTAAGTTTGCTTAAACAAACATTCTGTATGTTTCTTGGCCTTATTCCGTAGCACGAACAGTTCTGATATGTTATTCAGAAAAATGTATCCTTTACTCCTTTTAAGTCACTGCCTTGTTGAATTTCCAGCACACATCTCTGAGTTCAAGAAACTTTGGACTGAAACATCTCCTTAGCAGGTGAAAAAAAACTTAAAAATAGTATATGAGGATGGAGTTTCCCCTTTCTTTTTTCCAGGTGCATTCTCATAAAGATGATCCCTGTGCAGTCCATGTATATTCCCTTTGGACTATAAATTCTCAAAAATATTTTTGTGGTGATATATTAACTCTGACTTCTGAAGGAGATCAAAGGTTCATTTATTTTGGAGTTTTTATTACTGATGTCTTTGGAAGGGTGATGGCTGCAGATACAATTCAAAAATAAAAGTGGAAAAGAATTACTGCTTGTTAGAGACCTTTATGTTTTCTGTTAAATTGCAGAGATTTGAAATAGCCTAGATTATAGATCAAAAATAGAACTCAGTCAAGAAATATCAAAACTCTATAAGCTTTAACAATATTGCTGCTGAATAGGTTGCTTGCTGAGACCTGAACTCTAGTCATCTAGTCTTCCAGCTTAGGTCAGTGGAATATTTTTYTTCCACATAATATCATTTGACAGTAAGCTAGCTGGTGTTGTAGTCTTGACACCYTTCTTCGGTGTCAACTGTTAAAACGTACTGAAATCTGTGCACTTGAATTACCTTCCTAATTTATTTTTCTGGTGATACCAATTGCTAGGTTTGCGAAAGGAAACTGGAGCTATACATGGGAAGATATCGGCCCAACAAGCATGGACAATGTCCCTCTTCTGTAATGCTCGAATAATTTTTAAAAGTTTGTTGGCTAACACTTAGGTCTGTTGATGAGATTAGCGCAGTTCTTGGACAATAGAGCATGTCCATTTTTWAAAAATAGTTTTTATTGAATTGGATGACCATAAGTGTGGTGGAAATACCAGGTTCTTAGGCATATAGGTTGAACACTCAAGGTCATACARGTTCAGAAGAGTTAGTATGTGTTAGCTTTACTAAAGATGGCATGGTATTTTAATTACTTGCAAACTGCTTTGAGGTTTTTTAGAATATCTTCTAAAGGAATCTTACACACAAGGCTGTTGAAGGAGGGAAAATGTATCAATTTATATAAATGCATTGCGTGTTTACATTTAGATTGCACTTTTATGCAGGCTTATTTATGAGCCAAAATAAATGATTCATGTCTAATACAGGAATTTGGTCAAACATGAATAGCTTTATCCGTACCTGTTGTGAAAATGTATTTTTTTTATACTGACTATGCCATAGATAAGGATGTTAAAATATTTAAAAACAYAATATACATACACACATACACAGTTTAGGAGAATAAAAGACCTTTGAATGAGAATTAGATGCTAGCACGAGCATGCATGAGCTCTTCCAGATTGTTTCAGTGASGGGTAATATTCTCTTAGCACTGTGCTTCCCTCATATTTGATTAAAAACTTTCTGAGGATTTGTGTTACCTTTCATTAATTTCTCCCAGCATCTTCCAGACAGGGCTGGAAGAAGGACTGGAAGAAGAGGGGGGCGGGGATAGAGGAGGGAGTGGTGGAAGAAAACTAAAGAGGGGAAGAAAATCCTCAAAATTACAAACACAAGATTTACGAAAAGTCTTTAATGGAGTAGAATTAAGAAATACTTACTCTGTCAAAATAAATGAGAACTATGTGATTATAATCCTGATCTTTTCAAAAACAAGTAGTCAATGTCCTTTTTCAATTCTGCTCTGAAAAAGACTGCTAGGGAAGTGTTTGCTGGCATACCTCAAGCTATTTCAGTTCTTTTTAAAAGCTTACTTGAGGACAAAAAATAYAGACTGCCAAAATCATACCTACTGTAGTTGAACTCATATTAGGCAGATGTGAACCYATCATTTAGATTTAAAAGGRTGAATCTGYATTTGTTATCTGAGCTGTAGGGTTCACTTCAGTGTAGAATAAAGTTTTAAGAAGGACTTTATGGTGTCAATGTAAAATGGATGAGATTTGTTTATGGTGAGATGAAGTGCTAATCTTTCTGAATAGATAGCAGCAATTTGTTAAAGAAAAAGTAATATGTTACTCTTTATTATTTCTTCACAAAGGATTTTTTTGAAATGGAACTAACTGGAAACAGCTACTTCAGGCCTCCTAGGCAGAGCTGAAGTCACAGGTGCTTTTCCAAGGGTTACGAATCAGACAGTTTCAGTTCATTTATGGATGCAATGCGCACACTACAGACGAACTTGTAGCCTTTAGTAAGGAGGCTTGAGCCAGCCACAAAAGATTGAATTGCTTCTCTTCCAAAGGGAGGATCTTGTCTTTTKATGGAGATTCCTGTTGCCTCGGGATCAGCACAGAGTGGCTTGCATAATGTCCTGTTGGCTGTGCCCCAAACTGGCATATGCGTTCCTCTGGTTTACACTGCCAGCTGCCATCGCTTGCTTAACCTCCACCAACCTTAGGCAATCCACATGGAAAAAGGTAGATGTTTTGGTGAGGCTGGGATGGTCCTTTAATAAAAATATCCTTTGCTGTCATAAATGTGAAAGCTATTCTTATGCATTGATACACATCAGTTTTCATCACCTTAATATTTGTTCTTCTCTTTCAGACAGATATTGACTTTTGAAACTCTACTCCACTTTTCTTTGCATTATTGCTATAATAAAAAAGAGAATTCCATCTCGCCTCACAGTAGCAACAGTTTCCAGAGAATCTGTTCCTGTAGAGCAGAAAGTCTTGTCAGTGAATGACATTGTCCCTCGGAAAGGGCTTGGCCTTTCTAGGTTTGCTCCAAGTCATCAGAGCTGCCGTTCTTACAGAAGTTCTGACTTGAACATGCATATTCATAGACTTCAGCAAATATTTGCTTTAGTAGTTTCTTGTGCTTATTCTCTCCCCCCTCCAAAAAAAAGCAAATTGAAGAATCTGTAATTGTTGAATATTATTTTTATTTATCCATACTAAAGGGAGCTACAACTCTTGTTGCTATTAAGAAGGAAAGTCTCTCTGACTATGCAGATATGCTTACAACAACAACAACAACAAAACTCCTGAAAAAAGTATTTCCCTAGGTGTCTAAACACTTTAATTTCCTGTTCATTAGTAGTTGTCAATGCAGATTCAGAGCAGAACTAAAGTATACAACTTAGATGAATTCTTATTCCTCACTGGGTAGCCTTCAAAACGGAAAGTCAGGAATGGAAGGGAGAATTCAAGAACAACAAAAAAAGACAGAGTTGCATGAAGTAATTAATCTGACTTTAAGGCAAGCTTGACCCAAAATAGCTTCAGTTAATTCATAATTAACTGGAAGTAGAGAGACTATTTTTAAAAATGAAAGCATGTCCAAAAGCCCCTACTTGAGGACTGCTTTCTGGTTCCACTGATGTAATTCAGTAGCTTTTCTGTTATCTTGGAAGATGCAGTATTTAAGATCAGTGTGAGTAAGAAATGGATTTTTGACATTGATGACTGATTGCCGTTGTACCTTGGCATTCTGAACTTCACTTCTCATCCAACAAAACTATATATACACATATTTGTATGTGTGGTTTATATGACTTTTAAAAATTTTTCTTCCTATTTTTGATGGTTAGCTACCTATAGCTTTTCTATTCTTTTCTATTCTTTTCTATTCTTTTCTATTCTTTTCTATTCTTTTCTATTCTTTTCTATTCTTTTCTATTCTTTTCTATTCTTTTCTATTCTTTTCTATTCTTTTCTATTCTTTTCTTCTTTGGCACAATTTAGCATATATTGGAACTGGAGACACATCAGAGTGATTTGCCAAGTTGCAGGGTACAAGTGTAGCAAAGCTGTATCTTAACTGCAGCTTATTGACATTAAAAAAAAAATAAATTTTTGCTGAACCACATGTAAGATGATATTTCAGGCTGCTCAATAAATGGAAATAGAAGGCTAGATCTTATCTTCTGAATCATGATTCTGGGAAACATAGAAGCAGAGATAAAGAGACTACTGGGACACCAACTCATCCAACGCAAAGTAGATTGTATCTGACCTTTTCACATCAACTTCCTTGGTCTTGCAGCCTCCGTTTGCTGCTGTATCTCTGCTGGTGCTGCTCCTTCAGCCCTCAACACAGAAGCTGTGCTACTTGGAGCTCCTTCAGAGAAAGAAGTGTAAATGGGAAGAAGGCCAAGTCAAATGTCAGGRAGTAAAGTGTGAAAATAAAGGAGTCTGTCAGCATGCAATTTTATTTCACCCTGTTCACACCAGCTCAGTATCATACACTTTTGGCCACCCTTTCAAATTTTGATTCTAGAATTAACACGCTGCAGTTTGTARAAGTTCGCCAAATCAAAACTGAATCAAAAGGAAAGAAATTTGAAGTCTAAATTGTAATTTTATGCCTTTACTTTTTCCTTTCTACTGAATGCTTTGCCTGTCTACAGAACCTTATTTCCATGAATTTGTGAATATTTCCATATGTAGTAATATATTCTAATAGCCACCCTGTTGCCAGAGCTGTTTGAAGCACTCTAAGTTCACATCACCCTCACAAAATACTACCTGCCTTTCAGTTCTTAGAGTTTTACAAGACTGGGAGTTTGAAAAGGCTCACACTGACAGGAAGCTGCTGTTCTCATAGCTCAAAATTGCTGTGGATCTCTAGTGAAAGTGCCGCTTGACTCTGTACTTGTTGATGTAGATTTGCAGCAGCTCAGATAAATTTTTATCTGCAGCTGCATCTCACTTCTCTACAGATAGCAACTAACACAATATTATGGAGTTAGTCAATACTAGCTATTCTTTGAAAGTTTCTCATGGTCTCCTGAGCTTCCTGATTATTTTTGGTATGTACCATGGTGTGTAACTGCCGTTTTGGTGTGTACCACTCAGTCTGCTTTTAATGAAGGGAAAACTATCTTCATCTGGGAGCCGTCATTTCCATGTGTTTTTGCAGGATACCATGAAGTTTCTCATGCTGAAGACAGTGTCTTCTTTGTTATTTTCTAAAGAGGTGGAAGTTTCTCCTCTTCACAGAGAGTGCTATTTCTGTGTTCATTTACTGCTGGACAGGATGTTGCTCCTGAGATAGCTATAAATTAGGATAGTATAAATCATGATAATGAAGAGACGCAGGRAAAATAAAAGGACTGAACAGTATGGAAATCAGTGCAAAGAAATAGAATTTCTGTACAGGGATCAGGGGATGTTTGAGGATCAAATGGATTTGGCAGAGCATGTGAATGACAGATAAAGGGAAGTGGGAAGAGATCATAAGAGTGGATACAAAATGCTTGCTAGCCAGAGGAGATTCTGGGCAGAAGAAGGTACAGGTGTATAAGAGTAAGGATATATAAAGGAGCAAAATGTCTTTTGTACTGTGAGTTTAATAGGAGAAAGGGAAATAGTGCCATATTTAAGATTTAAATAGACCATATTTAAGATTTCTACAGGCAGAAACAGTGGTTTAATAATGTGTCTATGTATAGCCAAAAAAAAAAAAAAAAAAAAAAAAAAAAGATTCTTAGTTGTAATAGATATGCTTACTTTCTGACCTTTGAAAATTACTTTCTGAATGCTCATAGCACTTCATCTCAAATTAATAGTCAGTGGCTTACTGAAATAATTAGTTACTCAAATTATTCTCTCTTTACTAAGTAAGCAGTGGAGAACTCTACAGGCAGAAATAAAAACATACAAGCAGTTTCTAATCCCTTCATTTTCAGTTACTTAAAAATGGAAAATATCCCAGCTTCTAAAAGACATGAGTGGTTTCYACAAATGAGCATGCTTGTGTATTATTGAGACAGCAAGAGTTATAGTGAGAAAATTCATCAGGTAAAATATTTTCCCTTTCTCTAGGGATGACTTATGCGAGTAATTTGACTTTCAAAAACAAAGTGAAAATTTTTAGTCTGATAACAAGCTTGCAGTAATTCATTTTAAAGTCTAAAGACTAAGAAGCTTAGCCTGCATGYTCTTTTGAAAGTAACTAAGACACCATTATCCCAGTTTGATGAGATAAAGTACCAGATGCATGAAGAAAAATGTTGCTTGCTTCATCTCAGAATTAATCTTTAAAATGTGCTATTTTATCCTTGTCTGAAGAAGTTTCTGAATAATTATAGGTTATCTTTTGAAATGGAGAGAAGGTTTTCCTCCTTTATGCACACAGCGGCGTGTGAGCCACACAGGTGCACTTCCTATTGATTTCAGTGGCAGCATTTGCCCCTGCATGTGTTTTCAACCCATYCAACTGCAGTATTTCCCCTCTGGCTTAGAAATGAGAGTGAAGTGATATATTCTCCGTTTCTTGACTGTCTTGGCTTCCTCCACTGCAAGGGAGGAAGAATTATCACAGAATTTCCTTTGGCCCAAAAGAAGCAGAAACATCTGTATTGTGGGGCTTGCTGACCATGCTTGGTGGTGAGGAGCTGCTTTGGGTGAGCAGGATCTGCACCAGCTCTTCAGATGGGAAGCCTCACAATGCTGGCCATGCTGCTAGCATCCGTAGTAAAGTGAGGGRGCAGGTGTGGAACATCTAGAAGGAAGAGGTGGCAGCACAGCAAGGAGACAGTGGCTACTGCTAAGCTCTGCATAGGCTTTAGCCCATGAGTTCTGGCATGTGTCATGTTGCTGCAGCGTTTTCCAGGTGGAAAAAATGTTTGGGTGCAGTGTGAGGCTATGCAGATGATTAGAGAACAGAAATTTTCTGATTTTTGAGTTACCTACATTCATTGTTTTTTTTAAGCACAAATTTATTCTGACTTCATATTCTACTATATATTTTTTCTGCAAATATAAGTAATAATCAATTGTTTGTTTTAAAGATAAGATAACAGACCACAAAATACTACATAGGTCTAAAGCGAAGATAGAAGAAAGTTTATTTTCTAAAAAGCAAAATTGCATTAATTGTGTAATCTGTGTTCAGATTACACTGAAAACAGAACAGTCAAACATTTGTGCTAAACAATTTTTTTCAGTTCCATGAGTTATTGCATTTCAATGGACCCACAACTTGCCTATGTGCATATTTCTAGCTTAAGGCTAATGTAAAGCAATGTATGTTGTTTTGCCCCTAAAGAAAAAAATATTAAGCTAAATATTATTAGCTTCTTTGCTGAGAGAATGCACATGAGGGATTCATCTAATGTGTGGTAATTTGTGAGGCTACAAATAAATGAAACTTAGCTGAGAAACTGGGCCCTCAGACACACACCAAGTAATGTCTGTTTGCTACTTTTGAGCTAATGAGATGAATCTATGAAGAGAGGAGGATAGTCCAAGGGCATAAGAGTTTATAGGTTTAGTCTCCTCCTTTCCTACAGCCTTTTTGGTGGTAGAGGGCCTCCCATTGGTTGTCT
Source organism: Nothoprocta perdicaria (assembly GCF_003342845.1). Taxonomy (NCBI): domain Eukaryota; kingdom Metazoa; phylum Chordata; class Aves; order Tinamiformes; family Tinamidae; genus Nothoprocta; species Nothoprocta perdicaria. Next base: position 622,336 of record NW_020455071.1, read on the forward strand.
TTGTTCCACGTCCTATAAAAGCAAGGATGAGAAATTAAAGTCTTGTATTTCACCTGGAGAGTTTTGGGAGTAAATGCAGTGAGAGATGGAAAATGCCTAGATAACTATAAATAACAAGAATAAACTGTCAAAGCTAGGTAACTTAAAAATAATAAGCATAAGCCTAAGTAAGTCTTCACTAATGAATACGAAACACCATTTAGATTAGATATACCACTTTGAATTTTTAGAAGAAGTAAAGAGGAAAAAAAACCCTCAGATTTCCCAAGAGCACTGAATATGGACACTATTCCCTATGCCTCTGCATACAGTATCATCTTATGTATTCCCCACTTGGATGATGTATTATAAAGACAAAATGAGCACTGTATATCTAGCATGTGAATACTGCCAAGATGCTATGCATTAAGCTTCATCAAAGTGTGTTTGGGGTCCAAGAGACCATACTGATATAGAAGCCACATTAGATTTTATTATTAAATGACTTGAAAGATAGATGTGGGTATTAATGCAGCACACCTGCAATTCTTCCATGTGCACTTTGATCTAGCAGATGATAATTTGTAACGGCATCACCTCAACCCCTGGCCCACCTGCGGTTTGTTTCAATAGCAGCCAAAGTGCATTAAGGCTCAGTTACTGGCAACCAAAATGTTGGCTGACCAAAAGGAAAAGTCACTTGTCATTTATCAACAGCCCTTCATCCAGTAAGTGCTGTTCATGAGGTACTGGTGCTGTCCACTTGCTTCCACATCTGCTTCATAAACGTCCATGAGGCTTTCTTCCCTGTCCCCCTCCCTAGCAATTCCCATGAATTTAGCTTTCTGTATGCCAGTAAGTGGCGGCGCCTTAATGAGAACGGATGCAAGGAAGGCTTCTCTTTGGCATGGGCTGGAGACCTGCTGTTTAGGAGTGGTACTCTACCTTGCTACAGCTGACAGAAGAAGCTGCTTAACGTGCCGTGCGGCTGGTAAGAGGGCTGCTTCTGAGTACTGTTGTCTGGCAGCTTGGTGGGAGAAGCAATCAAACTCATGTCAGAACTACAAGAGTTTCAATCGACAGTCAAACCACTCAAGGTCATTAAACTGGCCTTAATTCATCGCTTCAAGGCAACTAGTTTCCTTTTATATATTTAGATATATGTCTGCAGTTTGACYTTTCGTGTGTCTAGTGTTCTGCTTTCCACTACAGAAATTCCTTGGGCTGGTCATCCTCCTCAGAGGAAGTGATAAGGTGAGAGGAAAACGGTGCAATTCCCATTGCACTACGTACAATGCAGCTATTGATTTAGGGAAAAAAAAATGCTTTCCTTTCTAGGAAGAAAAGTGAGGTTCTGAAATGCCAGATCCCTTCTATTTGAGTTGAGAGGCATAAGAACCATAAGTGAAAGGCAAGTGCTGTAACTGTGTCTTGGTCTCTCCCAGTCTCATGTGTTCTTCTGTAACATAAGAGTAGCCAGGGCTTCGCTCCCAACTTGCTATGCTGTGAGAAAACCCTTTTTACTTGCATGAATCCAACTGGTAATTAATCTAAATTAACAGGGAAAATGCAAGATGAGAGTTGTGCTGCCATGTGTTCCACAGAGTATGTCCCTCACCATGGCTTACATTTTACTGAGGGCTTCTTGTTCCTTTTATCCTTTTAACATCCTCATCCTCAGTTTCTTGTGGAGAGACAGCATACATGTATGATTTCCAAATGATTTCTCACAAATTCCTTGCTTACTAAAGGTCAGTATTGCTGTATTTTCTCTTTTTTTTTCTTCCCCACTGACAGCAATTCTTCAAATATTATATTAAAATATAGAATACAAAGATGAAAATTCTCAGATAATGTCTCAGATAATGTATGCGACTTATACATGCAAAGCATGGAAAAAACCCTAAAGTCAGGTGCCTTGTGTAATGTATGCCTAATATATGATAGAAAAGAGTTGCATGTACTTACAGAGTATGTTCTATTGCAGCTATTACCTGAAGACTGATATTTTATTTGGGTGTTCCCCTCTTCTTTATCTCTCTTTTCCCTTTACCTTGTCTTGCCCCAGGGATCCTCTGTGGATAATAAAAATATGTTTTTACCGATCAGGCAGGAGACATCCTTAATGGGCACTCAGYTGAGAGATTGGTTAACTAAGCTTGCTGAAGTAATTAAAATCTCAAGGTAATCAGTTTTACGGAAAGTCATGGAGGAAGTAACTACATGCATGTGTAGCTACAGTGCTGAGTAAATTCAAGAAAGATAGTTACAAATGTCAAGCATACTGTAAAGGCATAAGCAGAATCAGAACCTGGGAATATTWTATAACTTCTCTGAGAGTTTGGTCTGACTGTTCATTCTGTTTCCTTCTTACCTCRTTGTGCTTCAAATCTGAGAAATCAGAATCTTCTCCTAGATATATACCTATATTATGTTAATAGAACTATGTATACTTGCTGTTACATTAATGGTAACATAAACTTAATGGCAGATGTTTAACTTGAAGAAACGATTTTACTTTTGCCTTCTTTTCCAAATTAAGCTCTGATGTGTGCTTGAGTTGTTGATAGATGTCAGGATGTCACCCCTGCATAAATACTGTGCTACCACTCCTGTCGTGTCATGCTCTGCTAGGGGGTTTTAAAATAAGTTTAGCAAATCAGGTCTTGTGCTACAAAGAAGGCAAAAGGTGTGGGACAGATAGCAGTATAAGATTTGTAATAGGGACCTCTGAGGATAGATTGTAACCTGCTCTCTGCTTCTGCGTGCTGTCAGCAGTGCTGAATTAGTTAAACAAAGTGAAGAAAGTCACTGAAGAAAGACTCCCCCCCCCCCCCCCCCCCCCATATTTTGTAGGCAAATTAATCTAGTGAAGAAATCTTGGGATTTTTTATGCCTATATTTGTATGAGCTTTTGTATGAGCTTCAAAACTGCTGGGAACTTAGTGGAACACTGACCTCGCCATCATTTCCTTGCTACATGTGGCATCTGGGGTAAAAAAGGACCAGTTCTTGGAGATGAGAGCTAAGTGGAGAGGAGGACCTTTCCTCAAGGGGTGAGCTTTCCTCAAGGGCTGCCCTTCCCTCAGATTTTCCTACTGGTTAGTACTGGTACCTCTTTACACAGCTTTATGGCTTTTGTGAGCGCTGCTTTGAGGCAGCTTGTTCTCCTCATATAGTGCAGCTCTTACCCAATGTATCAGGAGGATAGTTTGAGGTTTGTTTATGTTTCACAGTGTGGGCTCTGTCCTGGCACTAGGAGTTTGTTGGTTTCTTTTTTTTTTTTTTTTTTTTTTTTTCGTAGTTGTGGTATAGTGCTGTGCAATGATACATTGTACTATGAAAGCAGTGGTACAACTGTAGCTTGTTTACCAACATAAATCACAACTCCTACAGCTATGCTACTGCTCTTCCTGAATGGCGTTAGTCACTACTGTCTTCAGATATCGCTCTGTTTTCCTTTAGCAGGCTTTTGCATATCTAACTGTGAGGAAAGAAGAGATAAGCGACATACATTTCCTAAGGAAGAAAATGCCAGATTTGTATTCAGTGCACAAGGGCTTAATATACCTCTTAGTAGAACTACTTATGATGGAATTATGGCTGCTAGGTCATCTGGAGCTCAGGGGTTATATGCAAAAACTTTTTTATAATGTAGTTATTGAAGATGACAAACTGGGACTGGCACCACCAGTAAGCTACTATGAAGATTTATTCCTTCTATTTTTATGCATCTTTGTGGTACCTTTTTATTACCATAGTTTCAGGAGATTGAAAGTAAGGCAAAGGCATAAGGCATTTGATGTGACACAAGGGTGAGGAAGTTGTTTCTGAGAAGGTCCCTAATAGCTATCTCATAACTAAGAAAAGCATTTTAAATAACAGTGTCTAAGTTTTCAAGTCCRGCGGGTACCAGATTTTAGCATGCATGGCAAAGATAGGGTAAAGAAGGTTTTTATCAGTTCACTGGTCCATGGTGTTGGGTTTGACAATGGACTACCAAATTCGGAGGTAAGCTCTTATGATTCAGAACATCTTTGCTTCACTTACAGCTTAAAACCTTTCTCACAGAATCACAGTGCAGTTGATTTTAAAGGTCCAAGGTTCCTTCCACCTCCTCTCATCCAAACTCTCTGTTACAGCAAGGTTAGCTAGAATGAGTTTTCCAGCATAGTGTCCAGCTTTGTTTTGAATATCTCCTGTGATGGAGACTCCACAGCCTCTATGGGAAGCCTTTTCCAGTGCAGAGTAACTATCACAGTGGAAAATGTACTGACTCATCTGGGACACAACTAGTGAAGCCTCCAGTTTTGTTCCATTAACACAACACTCTGAGCTTGGTAGCTCAGCAAATTTTCAGTCCACCTCACTGTCCAGTTATCTAACCTCTACTTCATCAGTTCCCTTACATGAATGTTATGAGAGACAGAGTTGAAAGCCTTGCTTAAGTCAATATGAGCAATATTGCCTGCTTCTCTCTCATCCACAAACGGAGCCATCTCATTATAGAAGGCTATCAGACTGCTTTAGCACTATTTCCCCTTTGTATAACCATACTGACTAATTCCAGTCATCTTCCTGTCTTCATGTGCCTGGAAATGGTTTATAGGAGGATTTGCTTTATAACCTGTAGTTGCCAGGATCCTCCTTCCTGAAGAGAGAAATAACCTTTGCTTTTTTCCAGTTATCAGATACTTCTTCCAGGCATCACATCCTTTTAAAGGTGATTGTGAGCGGCCTTACAATTGCATCAGTAAACTCACTCGGCACTCATGGGAGTTTCCCATGAGGGCCCATAGACCTGTGTATGTTCAGGTTGGCTAAGTTTTCTCTAACCTGATCCTCTTCCACCCAGAAAGTGTATATAGCCATGTATGATACTAATTTCTTTCTTCTAGAGGGAGATAAATCACTCTTGTTTTTTCTGTGGATAGGTGTAATGTGGCTGACTTGTTCTGGGAACAGAATTCCTTCCATTCAGCTTTGGTGAGGCCAAAGCTGAATGTGARCTCCATGTGAGGAGGAACTTCTTCACTGTGAGGGTKMCAGAGCCCTGGCACAGGCTGCCCAGGGAGGCTGTGGAGTCTCCTTCTCTGGAGGTCTTCCAAACCCGCCTGGATGCYGCCCTGTGCCCCGTGCTCTGGGTGTCCCTGCTGGAGCAGGGGGTTGGACTGGATGATCTCTAGGGATCCCTTTCAACCTCAAGCATTCTGTGATTCTGTAAGGTCCTACTTCTTTGACTGACATAATGTRTTTTGGGCAGACTTAATCTGCCTTGTTAAGCCATTAAACTGTTCATGTTACAGTAGATGTGATTTATGTTAAAATTCATATTTCCTTGAGGGATAGTCTTAATACTTTCTTGACCTTTGGAGATGGACCAGTGTGGCACATGATCCTCTGAAAATGATAAGTGGTATTTCCCATTGTTTTAGAGGTCTTTTGGTCCAAGCAGAAAAACTAAGAATTAMTTTTTTCTCCTGACCTCTTCAAACTATTGTGTAATAAATATTTTGTAAACATTTCTTTCATATTGTATCCAGTAGTTTCTGTTTTGAACTCACCAAGTTGCACGTATTTCTTATAAAAGGCTTAATACCACTTCATTGAATGATAATACTCTATATCAGAAAAGCTTAATTAGAGTCAATGAAATATGGTTTCATCATTGTTCTTTGTTGTGTTCATACAGCACTTTCCAAGACTGCTCAAGTTGCAACAGGAAATGTTTTTCAGTATGTTGTTTTTATCATCCAGCTAAAATTCTATTTTGTACAGTTAGCTCTGCAATTTTATAATTTTCTGCTTATTTCAGAGACCAGTAGTAGTGACAAAAGCAGATAGTAATGTCTGTTCAATCATATTAAATGATCTTAAAAAAGAGAAGCAATTTAAGAACTGAAGAATTCCACTGGATTAATGTATTTTTTATTTTGGAACCACGTAGGTAAAAAGGAGGGAGAAGATCTAAAATGTGCACAATTTTAATCAGGGAAGCTATAGCCAAATATTATGATGGAATTTCTGTCCTTTGGTCAGCATGTGTTAAATTAAGAACAACAGCGAAAAATGTCCTTCAAGAAGGGCATACCTTCATTCCCTGAAGCTATAAGATATATGACACCATCAGTGATGAATTCCTGGGGAGGTAGAAGAAAAAATTACCCTTGGATTCCCTGCTCACCATACATCCTCAGGAGCAGTTCCACCTGCATGGCATTTTCAAGGCAAGTTTAAGGACACTTGTTTYGTTTTCTTTTCTCTTTAAGAACTTAAATAACAACAACAAACTAAAGCAATTCCCCAGCTCCATGTTTGAAAGGGCAGAAAGCAGCGACTTGTGCAGGGCTGTGTCCAGAACAGCATATCTCCACAGCATAGTGGTACCCATTATTAAGAAACGCTCTTCAGTCAAATAAAAACCTTAAATGAGTCTGACAGCCACCTGGTGGTGTGTATGCCATTGCCAAAACTAGCAAAATATCAAGTGAAAGAGTTGGTCACAGCTACAGGCTAAACTTTGCATAGAGTTGAGCTCTGTGATTATATCCCTTTCAAAAAGAATGATTTACTATTTACTGTTAAGCAGCAGTACTGCAGATCTTATGCTATAATTAAAGCTGTTTTGGCATCACCTGTCTGGCTKCCTCTTTACAGGGTTCTCAGAGCATCTTCCACACAGGAAACTTCTCAGATCACCTCTCAAAATAGAGAGGGAGCAGGGAAAACTGGCAGTTTTCATAGAGAAATTATTGAAAGTATTTTGTTTTAGAAGATTGTACGGGCTACAATTTATAGTGTACTTCTGCCTCAGTTTAAGCTGAATACAGTGGAGTAGTCAGGAGTCTCATATTTCTAAGGTCACATCAATACCACTGTCAATAGTAGTAATAAAATACACTCATAATAAGCTCATAAAATATTCTGCTCAGTGAATACTTCTGAAAATGCTGAACTTCATCCAAATTTCTAGAAGTGAGTGGAAATATAGATACAAAACAAGACTTTCTTAGGATATTTCTGGCAACTAACAAACTGCTAAAGGAGGGAAAATGTTAATATTTTAAATCAGAATTTTAATCTCAGCTTTTAATTCAGATTGTACATTTTATTCTTTGGATTGGCTACACTACTTATACTTATTGGAAATAGTTTATTTACCTGTAAGTACTTCAGTTACAGCTTACAATTTATGCGTGTTCTTCTTTATATTCCTCATATGGCAGGTCTAAATATCTTTAGCAGATACATGCAAGGCCTCTTAGACTCGCTATATGCGCCTACAAATTTGTATCTATAAATTTGCTATATATGTCTCTACAGCTGTTTCACATAGAACACAAATTCATAATGTGCTTTTACTTTTAAAAATGTGTTTGTGACCTGTTTTACTTAACTAAATCATGAGTGATTTGTCAGGAATGTGAGACATAAATAAATTAATATTTACTCCTTCCTCTTCAAAGACATAAAGAAGGAATAAGCCTCACCTTAGATTTGTATTAAAGACCATCACACTACGACTCTTAAAGAAGTTTAAAATGAAGCTTTCTCTTTTAGTTTATAAACACCTTCATCTTATAYTCAGCAAAACCAGTTGAAGTCATTTAGTGTTCCCAATAGTGAGATGAAGTTATGTGTTAGTGTTCTCAACGAGATGAAGTTATCCAGGTCCTTCCAAAAAAATAATCTCTCCTCTCATGCTTCAGGTTTACAGCCTCAAGTTAGATGAATAGAGTTTTGACGTAACATGTGAGAATTAGATGTGTGAGGGAGTGGTCTTCTGGAAATTAAGCAAGAACTATCTCTGCTAGCCTTAGTCAGACCTTAGSTTCATCTCTCCTCTCTAAATTAGCTGGCCACAAACATCAGGTCCCTCTCTCTACTTTCTCCTTTTCACATCCAGCCCATAATCACCCATAGCCTAGCAGTTGGCCTGAATTCAGTCAATGCAGTTTCAGAGGTCCTCTTTTCAGTTTCCTATTCGAGCTTGTATAAAGCACTGAAATGCAYAAACCCTCATTCTTCAGGCATGAGGGATCATGTCTTCATGTCTTAYTTTCTACAAAAAAGCTAATATGCTACATAACAGGACAGCATGTTTTAATCTATAACCAGTTGACAGAAAGATTCACCTAGGATGTGTATATGGAGGTGGGAAATCTAAGGTCTCAATGTGCTGGCAAGGAGATCCACGCAAAAACCCCTCTACACGGGCACCTCTCTTCCACCATCGCTGTTATGCAAGTGTGTTTAGAGGGAAGGGGAGGTGTAGGCAGAAAGAGACCATGAGATTCCTGTCTTGACATACTTACATTTTTGACTTAGGTTATGAAAGATGGTTTTCATTTGGTGTAAAATGAATGTGGAAGCTCAACACTTCATATTTCTTCCACCTACAAGATGTTGTGGAAGAGAATGTTACAAAGATCCTTTGGGAGATTCTTCTGAAGAATCTTAAAATTCTAGAAGTAATATTTCTTGGAGGCATTTCTGTTGAATAGTAGTATGGAAGAGGGAAGAATCTATTGTCTGAAAAAAAAATCTAGATTTCCACCAATATCTGTGGATTTCTAAATGTTGTAGCACACATTATGCTTTTAGTTGTTTGTATTGTGACTCCGTGCAAAGCCCTGATATACACGGTAAAACAGCAGAAGTAGGATGTTAACCCTAAGGACTTGGATAGTGCTGACAGCCCATGTGACAGGTGCTTGAAGTATCTGTATGTCTTGAAGGAGAAAAGTGGCTCTAACTAACTATGAGGAAAAAACATGCTAAACAGTTGGGTATGCTAGCCCAGTTGTCCTGTGGTTAACGGGTAATCCATCAYCTGGGAGTAGACACCACTGCTTTCACTCTGTCTTGCAGAAAACGCTAACTATGGTGATACCCACAGGATGTTATTTGTGACCATTACTGCTAGGGATATGAGACTATTCTTTGTTACTCCTGCTCATTATGTTATTTCACAATAGGTTTAGTAGAACTCTAGAAAAKGCACTGTCAGGAACTCTTTTGACCAGGAGCGGGTAAAATCATTTAGCATTAAGAACCTAAGCCAGATATTTCTTCTTTTATTCGATCATTTTAATGATTCACCATTTCCTGAACTGACTTTTATGGCAACTTTGTCTTGGGTGTTTAAATTTTTCTAATTTAGCTTTTTAAATTATTTTTACACATGCCAGTTATTATTTCCCTTTTAAATGGGATCTGAATAGGGGCTGCTTTTCTCAATGCTCACTTTGTCAAGTCAGCCGAGACAATTGAACTAGGAATTTGCTTTGATAATTTATAATCTTAGGCTAATTTTCTTCCTCAGGAAGTCAGTAAAAGAAAGTATGATTTGATTCATTTCAGCTCATAGACACTTCCAAAAATCATGAAAGTGACAAAGGGCAGTAATGTTTTTAAAGTCACAGAATAGGGCACTGGGATTTCCAGTTGGCCTTATCTGCCTTGGACTTCTTGGGAGAAGAATATTAATTGGTTATCTTATGCTTTATTTTTTAAATATTAACATTGAAATAATTAATACATATGAAGAGGTCTTTTTAAGTTCTGGGAAATGCAAGCTTTTGCTGATGTTATTAGTGCAGTTGCTAGTATGCAAAGTCACAACCAGAAGTTGCTTTCAGAATATTGTCTCCATGCAGYTGTTTCTATTTTTTTCACTTGTAGTATGACCATTATTCACTTTGGAAAATAAAGAGGACTTTTAAAAATGATTTTTGTTGGTCTTAATGAGATACTCCCTTGTCTTACATGGGAGAAATAAGAGAACTCCTATTTTCTCACCAGTGGAGTTAAAGCTTCCAAAAAAAATCAAATTTCAAAATAGGCATCCCAAAATAGTTGTTGTAAATAACTGTTTAAAATTTTAATCGGGAGAAGAAGACATTATACACCAATTTTTTTCAGAGGAGCGAAGTGAGGAGAATAAAGCTTTATCCTGACACAGAGCAGGTATGGTGGTGTGCTCTTAGGGAGAACTCKGTAAAGGAGACACTCTGTCTGGCAGATGTTCAGGAGTGAGTGAAGTGAGCTGGAGCTACAGTACACTGTTCAGAGCACAAGGGAGAGGGCAGGCTGTGAGACACATGCTGAAAAAGAAAACCAAGGGTGGGGAAAAGGCAAAAGAGCAGTGATGAGAAAAGCTTGGAATCTCTCCTACTTGCAGGAAAACACAGAGAGCAGAGTCTGGAAACAGCAGGTGGAAAACTGAAACTTAGCAAGTCGGGGTACTCTTGGCCGAGAGTTTAGTCCCAGTTTGCTTTAGCAACCTTCCTGGCATGACTAGACTTTCAAACTTTGCCTTTGCAGTTTCTGTGCCTGGAGGAGTTTGGACCGTGTGCCTGTTTTGTATCGTTGCTCATTTCATTTGCTGACAGGTTGCCACGTGCCCTCAGGCTCTCTCTCTATCCTCTCTTCTTTTAAGCAGAGTTGAAGAATTTGTCTTTATATACCTTTGTGTGAGAAATCACTGGTGCTGACCAAAATAAATGCTGTCTCAGTGAACTAAAGAAAATGCAGGAAATTTGTAGAGAAGAGCTCTCAAATACTTGTGTTAAATATTTAAGATCTCTTCTGCCAATACTGAAACTGCTTTTTGTCTCTCTTTTGATAGATCCAATCTGACCACTTAGTAACGTGATTAAAAACTTGGGTTTTTTTGCACATAAGCTTTATAGAAACAGCCTACGTATGACAGACTACTTTTTGTGTGTCCAGTTCATTAGCAGATCGTTGACTTTTAATCTGGCCTCCCAGTAGACTTCAGACTAACTAAYTCCACAGGGATGAATAAAGTTGAAGGAACAGGACAGAGGTGGAGAAGTAAAAGGATGAGTTAGTGAGGAGGAAAAAAACAATATAGGAAAAGCTACAAATTGATTATTCTACCCAGTTACTACTATTTGGATGTTAACTTGTCCAGTGATGAACTGGACAATCTAGATGATATCTGTGAAGGTATATATGGTTCCTCACAACAGTTAGCTCATCCACGGGAATCCATAGCTGGATTGATGGTGCCCAGCAAAGTGGCTTAAAATAGAAAATTCAAATGTCCCTTAAAGGAGTGTCACTCACAGGCAGATAATAGGTGTACAAAACTAAGTTTCCAACAACAACAGTCTTTATTATCTAGTAGAATTATCAATCTGAAGCAATTTGGGTAGCTTGATAAATGTGTTTTTTTTTTTTTTTTTTTTTTTTTTTTTGTCGTGAAGATAAGTATTACAAAGCCCCAAATGCTATATGAAAAAGAATTTCTTTGGCAAGTGAAAGACATTTTCATCACTGACTTTTGTTCCATTTTCAAAATTAATACTTTAGAAGGGTGAACAGATTTTATGCTCATTGATAGAGGTAAAGATTGACTCAGTTTATTACTCTGACCTTTGAACAATTGATTGCCCACGATAAAGTTGATACTAAATCACATAAACTGCAAGTGATTGCTATTCTTATGTGAGAAAAAAAAAAAAGACTTGTAAAGTTTTGTTGAATTAAATACTCATCAGCACTATAGATACCAGAAGATTTGAATTCTTGGTCTGAAATTAATAYATGATGTATGTAAATGCAGAGTAAATTGGTCTGTCTCACAACTAAGTCAAAAATATAGGTTGCAAGGTGGAATCACAGTTCTACTCGGTACATGTGATTATGAGCCTTAAGCACAAGTGTTCAGCAACACTATGATATTTGGGACACTGGATTTTTCTCCAGTCGCAGCTCAGTGTAGATGTAGCTTTGAGGTAGATGGAGAAGGTGTTGAAGAAGCTGGAATTAGAAAGTTCAGGAGTTCTGAGCTGTTTGCCGTTAGCAACCAAGAGGATATGTGCAACCATGTGTTGAGCTTGCCACTGAACAATTGCCTGTAGGTCCCTAAGTGACCTCAGCAAAAGTAATCGGTAGCAAATTATATCATATGTCATTTAACTGACTTTTTTTTTTTTTTTAAAAAACCTATGCCTGGACACCTGGTTTTCTTTTCCTGAGTATTTTTCTTCTTTTTTGCCTTAAATTGTTTTAGATTAGCTGAGGATGAATGGTGCTTGTTTATCACATAAAGTCATATGCTTTGCTTGCAAAGGCAGTCATTTTCAAATCCAAAAGCAATTTACACAAAATCTTACATTTTTATTGGTCTCCAGTGGCAAGATATAATTTCAGAAACAGACAAGCCCTGAAGAAAAATACAACTCTYTTATGCTCCTCTCCCTAATTCTAAATTGGTAGTTTGGGAAGAGAGAAGGAAGGGAGGAAGGAAAGTACTTGATATTAATCTAAGTAGATGTTTTTGCCAAAGCTACCCATGAGACACCAGCAATTCTTTCTTGAGAGATGATGCAATCATTCTCTGTGATATTTCAACAATTGTTTTCTTTATGGTTGTTTTGTGGGTGGGTTATTTTTGTTTGTTTTGTTCTTTTTTTCTTGCAAAAAAAAAGGGCTCTTTAAATGTTTGATGGACTTGAAAGTACTGCCAAAGCTTTTGTGGCTCACTTTTTTTTTTCTTTTTTTTTCTTTTTTTTTCTTTTTTTCTTTTTTTTTCTTTTTTTTTCTTTTTTTTTCTTTTTTTTCTTTTTTTTCTTTTTTTTCTCCTCTCTCAGCAAGAGTTCAGGATTATTTATTCTGCAAAATCACAAATGGAATTTGCAAGTGAAAAGAGACGAAGTTTCATATTCACCCTACTGAGGAGTTAGAGAAATGTGTTGGAGAATGAGTTAAAAATACATATTCTGCTCAAGCACACTAAGTGAAATGTCTTTGCTTGTGCTTTAAAGTGMTAAAAGAGTCTAACTAAAAGTTAGAAAAGAACATACCAGTTTAATATGAACTGGGGCAACGTGGGCACTGGAGAAAGAAACATAATTTGTTAAGGTGAGAAAATGAAAGCAGGAAGGAAAGATTTCACTCTACAGAGAGATGATTCTTAACTGTCAAAAAGGTAAAGTGGTAATAATTGGTAATTGGGTGAACTTGAGAAGAAAGATAAGATATAATTCATGTTATTTTTTAGTGATAGTTTGCAGCAGCAGGGATGAGACAGTGCCCCATGTAAAGAGAGGAAGGAAGAAGTAATAAGTAGGGAAAAGATTCAATCACTTCAAGTGGCGTAAACACCAGAAAGACTAACAAAAATATGGGGACCTTCGCTGCTAAGGGAGGAAGAAAGAGAAAACAAAATTTGTAAGCTCACACATAGAGACTTGCATAGTATTTACCAGAGTTTTTAAGCTATAAAAAAATATTTTAAGTAACGGAATTATCTTTGCAAATACAGGTTTGCCAAGCATAAATGGTTTCATGTCCCCTCAACCCAATCTTTAACAAAACTGAACTGAAATGTTAAGTTCTGTTTTTTTCTTTCAGTAAACATTTTGAAGCACAAGAAAAACATTAGTCTTTTGCTRTCAATTTCAGCCTTGAAATTATACAAATAGCCTTGAAGGAATCAAATTATTTTACTGAAGTCAACAATTGCTTTCAGCTTTATAGCAGGGAATAGAAAAGGCTATGCTGGGTTATGTCAGTGACATACATATGTGCTTTCAATCTTCCTTCCATAAACAATAGAGAGGCATGGTGTTTATTATGGGTCATTCAAGAAGACATGATGTGCAGACCTGTACCTCTGGACTTCATCTTTTTTCTAGCTGTTTAAATGTGAWGATTTGATTGCCAGTGCCAATCATTTCATGACCTTACTGTCGTTTTAGCCGATCTTCCAACTTTTTTTCTCAGGGAAGTTTTCAGTATCTGGAATGGCCAGAAACAGTGAAATGGAACATGATAATTAAGATTAGATTATTTTACTGGCCATGCAGTGCAGTTTAGATTAGATGATTCTACTGGCCATGCAGTGCGGATTAGATTATTCTACTGGCCATGCAGTGCAGTTGCTCCTACTCTAGCAAACTGATTGCGCAGCAACATTTTCTGAAGTGCGAGCCTAAATTTCTCTTCGGTAATGATTCTCCAAGATCATTTTTCTTCTATTCCTTATATTCTTGCAGAACTACTACTTGTGCTCTTCTTGTATCATTCTGTCTAACCATCTATCCTTTGCACTTGATTCAGCTCTTGGAGTTTCTGCTTTAACTCCTAACTGTTGGTCCAATAGCTGGATTTTACAATGCAATGCACTGTTTTAGTATGTTCTGATTTCATTAGAAAAATGTTATATGTTGAAACCTTCCCAAATGCAGTAGATGGCCTCACTTTTCCATTTGTGCCGCCATAGCATGGGCTACTCTTCCAGAGGCAGATAACAAAAGCAGGAAGGACATCAGCTGAACACCAATAAACAAATTCTGTTGCACTCTAATTGTGAACGCAAGGCAGATATCTTGTTTGAAAAATAATTGTTATGCCTTGAATTTTATTGGAATAATGGCTTATCAGTTTAGCTTCATCAAGGTAGCTAACCATTAGACAGAAATTCCTCGAATCTCTCAGGACTGGAAAAAACAAGTCTTGACATTTTTATCACACTAAAAATCCAAATTTACTGCTTGTCTAGTCCATAGATTAAATGGAAGTTCTGCTTCTACTAATCTGTAAATTAAAAACAGTATGGACTTTATCGGGGTGGGGGGAAAGTGTTCCTATATAGATCCAGTGCTGTTCCTCTTCTGTCCAAAAATATTTACAGTAGAAGATAATTGTAGAAGATAACTACCAATTTGAGGCAGCATTTAGAAAATTAGTACCCTTAGACCATAAACTTAATTCTTCCCCTTCTTCCTTTCAGCCACTGCACGAACATCAAATCCTTGGTATCACATTAGGTACCTGAATTTGCTTGTTTTTATTACTCTGGGATCACAGTTACATTGTATGCACTGCTGACATTTAAATATTAGCCAGATGTTGTTGTGATTTGATTTTCAACTCTGCTAGCCAAGCTATGTGAGTCACTCCTTGATGATCGGGATCATGCTGGAAGAACCTTTCAGACAAAAATTATCATCCTATTACGATCATCATCTTACCTCTCCCCAGTGATTCTTCTTGAATGAACTGTGCTTTACAAAGGAAATCACTTTCTAGGTCTGAATAATTGCAGAGTCACAAATTCAGCTATAAACTGCAATAAGCTTAAACATACCAAAGCAAGAACCCATCCTTTATCTATGTCAGTGACTTAAAAAAAACTCAAACTGAGCCTGTCCCCATTTATTTTGTWTTCTATTCTCATCACATTCAGAATCCCCATTCTGAAGATGTCTTTTTCATGGTGGTACCACTATTTTTTCTTTTTGTCTGTCAGGAGGTCTATATAATAGTTCTACCTCAATGAGTTTCAAAAAATATATATCTATTCTCAGGGTTAGAAGAAAAAAATGTTTTACAGACACTGCAAGTGGAGTGTAAAACAGCTACAGAGTAAGTGAAATGCTTAAAAGCAGCAACTGTTCATAGAATGTATGTATTTCTAATTTATTTGACCTTGAARATATATGTTAGATTATTATTCTTAATGACACAATCACCCTATTTTTTATTCTTTGAATTTATTCATCATTCAAGATACAGTGAATAGATGAGACTTTTGGTTCCTTTTCTAACCTTCACTCAGATGCACTTGAGACTGATAGACACTATAGGAGCTGTAATGAGATAGTTATAATGGGACAGCAAACCCATTTCTTCAGCGTGCAAGATCAGTGTGCAGGGATTCTCTACCAGTGTCTTTTCTAGATCCTCATCCCGCTCTCCTTACCTCACCATGCAGGAAGTGCAAGACAGGGTCTTTCACCCTCTTTATTTTTGCTCTTTTTTCCTCCCTCTTTCCTGCCACCCAAAAGCACAGAATGCTTCATGCTTAAATCCAGTCATTGAACATCCAATGTCCTTTTCTAGACCTTGTGCTTTACTTAGAACCCTAGTGTGGTTGTACTGTTAGATGTAGTTAAGCGCTGTAGCCTACACTGAGCTTTCCAGAGCCTCCCCTAGGCTGCATCCCAGGTCTATGCTGAAATCCAGGAGAACCAAAGTCATCTATTTGATTGTTAGAAAATCATTTTATTTATTTATTACATACTTTATTCCCATGTGGCTGAGCATCTTCAGCTTGGGCTCTGCAGAGCACCTGATGAAGTGTTGAACAGCAGGCTGACCCCAAGTAAATTGATGTCAGAAGGCCAAGTAATTTGTGCAGGGGTGAGGTTTTATTCCAGCTGTGAAATGAATGGGATTTGGAGATTAGGTAAATGAGGGATGGGAAATCTCATCGTTTGCTTTGTTACTCCTAAATAGGTTCCCACCACATGTAAGGGCTTGAATGAAATTGCTCTTCATCAATGTTCAGTTTGAAATGATCAGACTAATATAACTTCTCAAAGGCTATAAATTTTGAAGGTGAGATGAGTAGTAGCTTTTTACAAACTAGACCATATCTCTTTTTATTAAAAAAATGTTCAGAATTTTAATTTGATTTCTGTTTTACAAAATTTTCTTATTTCTGTAGGAAATGTGATATAGAGATGTTTCATTAATACATTCATACTATGCACAGAATTTTAAAAATGTGCTTCAGAGCACGGAACAACATATCTTCAGATCCTCATATACTGTTGAATTTAAGATCTGCAGAAAGGTCAAATCTCACTGCTACAGAGTGATCAGCAACTCCTGCCTATGCTGGGCAGATTAAGACCCATACCTCTATGTTGTAGCACTGACTTAATGTAGATACTTCCTTACACCCCTCCTCTTCTGCTGCAGCTTCCCCTCCCTTGCCCGACATTGTCGTCATCGTCCTCCCTTGCCCGACCTCATCCTCCCTCGCCCGACCTCGTCGTCCTCTGCCCGCCTTAAGGAGATTTCAGGCCTGTGCTGCCATCAGCAAGCCACTAGTCGCTCACTCCTGAAAGGCCTCGGAGCAGAGCTTTGTCTGCCCTGCTAACCTTCTTCATAGAGACTCTTTAGAGAGTAACACCAAGGGCACTGCTACAATCTTTGCTGTTCTGAAGCCTAACCCTAAATGGGGAGATTTAAGGGCTGTTTGGCCTCTGGGCAGCCAGGTGTCACTCATTGCAAAGTGCTTGGCCCAACCTGGCTCACTCCTGAAAGGCCTCGGAGCAGAGGGTTTTCCGGCTCACTGTGGTCCTTTTGAGACTCTTTTTCCCAGAAACGACCACAATTTTTCAGGCTGTTTGCTTGCTTGTTTGTTTGTTTGCTTCTTCTCTGATTAACCTTCCTTTTCCTTTTTTTAAATAAGTAATCAGCCAAAAAGAACTGAAAACTCTCAGCATTAATTAATCATATGTCTTTTTCCTCAACATTCTTGGGAAGCTTCCTGAAGTAGTATCTAGATATGAGGGGAAAAAGCAGCATCTTGATGCACCTTAATCTTCAGGACCTAATAAAGGACCTTTATGCTGCATAGGAGAGAGGGAGGCTTAGGCCAAATGAGTCTTCTCCTATACCTACTACCATATGGAAGTGCTTTTCAGAAACTGTTCCTTGAGGATTTAGAGAGCAGAGGAAATTATTTTCATGATTGTTTTAGGACTTCATGAGGATGGAGATACATTTTTTTGCCTTGCTCACAACTGACAGCTCTTGCAAGAGACCATGCTGACCGGAAATTCAGATTTTGTGCAGGATATCAACGTCATCCCTACTTAACTCTGGAAAGTGGGGTTAAAGAACAGGCTGGGGGTGTGGGATCTGTGCGGTTAAAGTTTGTGGCAAGTAAAAGTGTTATTGCCTGAGATGCTGTTGTGAAAAGCTGAGGGTTTCTAGGCCCAAAGCCAACATTTCTTCCCCCTTATTTAACAAACTGGACCCCAGAGATGTTAATAATTTGAAATGGTAGATTATAACATACAATGCTGGTGAGGATGTTAGGTGTGTCTATCTTAAGGAGTTATAGAGGGTGGTTTTCCTTTCTGTTTTTTTTTTTTTTTTTTTCAGGTATAGATTTAGATTCCCAGAGTTTTAATCCAAAAGGGAATGTTATATCAATTTGATTGAACTTCTGTTTGCTACAGGCCATTACGCTTAGCACAGTTAACTGCAAATTGCGCTTAGCAAGATGTGTTGGTGCAAAGCATGATTTGGAAAAGGTATAAGCTTCTAACTGAAGATTACTGCATTTTTTTTTTTTTTAAATCAGTGGTATATTCCAATGGTTGATCCTACATACTTTTAAACGCGTGTGTCTGGTTGTTGCTTTGAATTTGTCTTAATTTCCAGTTTTTGTACCTACTCTGCCTTTGTTAACTGGATTAAGGAATTCGTAATGTTAAGCTTCTCTAATTATCTCAGATTTTTGCAGCAGAAAATAAGTTGACCTTCTGACATGTCTTGCCATAAGTAATTTCCAACAGCTCTCAAATAACTTTGTAGATCTTCTTAATTTTTCCTCTAAGTTTTCAACATAAGTTAAGCCCTTTTATTTTTCCCACAGAACTTTGAAGAACACAGATCATCGTCAGTTGTCTAATCTGTGTATGTCATCAATATTTACCACATTTAACACCAGTCCACTGATTAAAGCATTGAATAGGGTAAACCTAGCAGTAACTTCTAAAGTAAAATAAATAAATAAATAATCTAAAGTAACCAGCAAAGCAGGTTGCTCTGTGTTGATTCATTACTAACCTCATTTTGGGGACTCAAATCTAGATCCATTTAATGTGTGCTTTGTTGTCATGTACTGCTAATTGGGAGTACTGAATGAGGTCAAACATCTCACAAAAGCCTAATTTTGACAGATCCAATGCTTTCATTGACCAAGCTGGTAATCTTATTAAAGGTGATGTCATTATTGCATGCTACCTAGTTTTTGCAGGATTGCATTCCTAAAAAAGTTGATTTCTTTATCAGTTCAAAATGCTATTAAATTTTCCATCATCTTCTGTCAAATTGATTTATCTGGCCTATCAAGATTTGCATTATCTTTTGAACCTTTCTTAAGAATGGGCTTATAATACTCTTCTTTCCTTTGAAATATCCTTGGTTTCACCACATTTTTATAGGAACAATAGGAAGCCTGAAATCCCTTCAGATACAGCTTCTAGGATTTTAAGTGAAAGCTAACACTGTTTTGGAGTTAAACTTTTTTAATCCTAATTCCCTTCTGGATATTGTCTAATGACATCGTTCACAATTACTAATGGACTGGAAAGTACAAAGTACTTCATCGCCTTCACAGGATATGATTATGTCATTCCAGCTCCTTCTAAATAGAGAATAGTAATATCTGTTAAATGTCTCTCTTTCCCGCTACTGGARCTAAATGGATGTCATGCAAGATGGAGATGATCTGCCAGCTCTGAGGTAATTCTGCACTTCACTATTTTTAGGTGCCTTACAGTCTGGGATTCCTGTTAATGAGTGGTTTTACAAGAGCTGTTTGACTTGGGTTCTATTTGTTCATCTTAAGTATGTATTTCTTTCATTACATCTTCTTCTCTGAAGTAAGATAACCATTTCCCMATATGCGCACACAAAATTAGGCACGTTCTTCCTAGACGAGCTCTTTTGCCAAAGAATTTTCAATGCTACCAAAGCATCATGCATAAGAAGCAAACTCTTGTAACTTTCCTGTGGTCACAGGAAGAGGAAAATAATTTTCCCTGGGCACCCCATTCCTGTTTGCAGGCTGTGAATAGCATGTTCCTCTTGAGGTGGAGGAACCATATGCAGATTGGGGATGTGCACTGTTCCCAAAGGAACAAATAAATGATTTGCTAGCTTGTGAGACAAGTCTGTAGTTGACACAAGTTTCACAGGGGGAATAATTCTAACATTGCAAAGTCAAGGTGACCCATTTGCCTCTCATTTTTAGTGCAGAGTAAATAGCTGAGGTGGAGAGGTAATTATCTAAGCTGACCCATTAACCACTTGTTCTGAAAGGAAACTGATAGTCAAAATTTTGGGGCCAGTGTGCTCTGGCTATATTGGAAGTGCACACAGAGTGGAGCCAGCCCAGGATCCGCCACTGTTGGCACTTGCCCAGCACATCCCACCAGCAAGTGGCCACATGTGGCGGCACCTGCACGACTGCATTTCAGGGCAGCAGTGCCAGCAAGGGCCGTGCGGTTACTGCATTTCTGCGGAAATAGGTTGAGTTCTCTCTGTCAGCAAAACATCTGCTTTGAGTGATACTGCAGCAGCTGTGATGATCTAATAGCAAATGAAGCACTTCAAAATTCAATAGTACAAAAGGGGCTTTGAGGAGGATGATAAATGACCTAAATTAAGCCACAGTTTTTAAGTACCTAATTCGAACCTTGCTCGTGATGAATACTATCTTCAAGCTTTTTTTTTTTGCACCTGTCACTGTTGGAAAACAACTGGCATTTGTCTGGGTGTTGTTTATGATTGTCTTCTCAATGCTTTATTTGTCTAATAGCACCTGAGGTACTGGTATAAGAAGCTAGTATGTTGACTTTTTGGTTCCTTTTTGGCAAGATGTTATAATGTATGTACCTTGAGGTAGCTCAGAGGATGTTGGAGTACTGGAATGGATGTTGCTCTGTTGGAGTACTGGCAAATATACCTAGCCTTAGACTTTCTTTGATTAAAAAGTGCTTTCTATATTAGTGTGTTCAAAATTACCTCTGGTTTCTTTGTAACTCAAAATAACAAGAAAAGGTTTACCACCTTGCCAAGATGATGCCTCCAGAAGATATTAAATTGTTTTTAAAAGCCTGCTACTCTAATTTCCATAATTTTCAGCCCATTTAACTGCTGAGTAAGGCTATCATGTTTTGAGGATGAGAAAGGAATAGGAATCTACAGGATAACACTCTGCATTCTRTTATCTTACATAAACTTTTACACATGGCGATGCTTTGGTGGTTGTTTGTTACTGCCTTTTATGTAAAAATAATGAACTCGAAAGAATGCTTTATCTCAAACCTTTTCGGACTTCTTTGTGTTCTATGGAAAAACATCAATGATGTAATATAATCTGAGGCTTAAAAAGGTAGCTAGCAATTAATAATAGAGCAGGGGCAGGTATCTCAATTGGTTTTTATGGTCATCAGGTGTCTGACCAAATAGAGTTCTCATAAGYGCTATGACACTGATTAGACAACATACAGAGGAGCTTTTTTAATTTATCAGTCCATGTGATTTGTCTCAGGTTTTGTATGTATCTGATTTCTGTTGTAAATATTGCACAGTGCTATGAAGTCTAGTTTGAGAGGTAACCTGATATATGTGCAAAAGATGATCAGCCTGTAAAAAGGAAAAATATTGTGCTGGAGGCTTTCTTACAGGAAAATCCTATACTACTGTTGATTTTGCCTGGGAAAAAAAGTCCTATGCTAAAATCTTGTTTAGGATATTTTGGCACTTCTTGTTTCAGTGATGAGACAGGACTCAGTTTATTAATGCACTTAGCTGTGTTTTCAGGTCCAATGGAAGTCAGCTGCGGTTTGGACACAGAGATGAGATTGCTTCAGTTCCTGTCAGCTTGGTTAGGCTTTGCTGATTCCCACTTGCAAGGGGTTTCAAGATGACAGTTTCCTATTTTACAATTAAGGACAGCTGGATTCGGTTTGCTCCCTTGCCAATGTTAGTGGCTGTTACTCAAGGTGCAGAGGCAGGATACCAAACTGTCAGGCTTGAGCGCACATACAGCAGCACCAATAGCTGGCTCGTGCCATGCTGTCCATCTAAAAATTTCAAAACACTTTGACTAGCAACTCCTTTTTCCGCTTACAAATGGCCAAGCTAAGTATAGAGGAAATTAAATGACTTGTCCGCGGTCATCTAGAAGCCTGCAGTAAAGCAAGAGCATAAATTTAGCTGCATTTTGAGGTGTTATTCGGTATAGTGGAGCAGATTCTATACCACATAAACAATATTGTTGTTTTTTGGCATCCTGAAGAGAGAAAATAGCCCTGTTTCCACCCCTGTCCCTACAGATGACTGTGGTAAACTCGGTGCTCTGGAGACTACTCCTGCCTTCTGTCCTTGACTTAATATGCGGCACAGGATTTCAATTCTCCCCATGAGTAAGGAGCTCTCCGAGGAGTGTTTTTTGGTCTATTAGGTAAAATCAGATGGAACTCCAGAGTGAAGGTCCCTCATATTCCACAGACAAGCTGAGTTGCACCTTCGTGGTGGTAGAATGCAGCTATAGCATGTGGATATTGTAGGACTTAGAGGAAAAGGGCAGGCCAGGCTAGGCTAGGCTGAGCACTTAGGCTAGGATTAAATTTGACCTGGCAAAAAAATAGAACTGAGGGAAACAATGCTTCTTTCAGGGGTAATATTGGATTAAATTTAAGTGCACATGAAACTGTAGTTTGCTCTGTCTCTTATTCCCCCTCTGCTCCTCAGTAAACATTACTGTTGTTTCATCCACAACATAAATCCTCTCAAGAYTTAAACCAATCTGGTTGGCAGCTATCAGGCTTAAAGACCGACGGTAGTCTAGACTTTACAGTTGTGCTTTTACTCAGTAATTGCCTTTTGGGGGTTGGCTTTTTAGGGCTGATTGGAGGTTAGTGAATTGCTAGTCTGCAGATTTTGCTCAAATTGAGCTTACAAATATGGCTACTAAAGGCTTACACCCAAGCAAAGGGAAGGAGCTGGAACTATACCCTTTAAAAACCATTTTTATTGAAATTATTTTAAGTAATTTCTTCCATTACCTCATTAATACCTTTATCGTTCTGTCCTCTTTCTCCTGTGTGCTGTTTCAATGAAGTTAAAAGGTTAAGATTGTGGGCAATAAAAGAAAAATATGGGGATAGGAAATGAATTTCATTTCTCAGTCTGTCTTTAAGGAGAGATATTGTGAGGGCCTGCTGGCACACTGCTCAGAGAGCACCGTGCTCTCCTGCTGCTGGGGTTGCTTGTAGACATCCCACTGCTGGGCTGTCTAGATAGCAAGATCTATAAAAATGGCTAAAAGATGAAGTTTAAAATCATGCACTGAACTACTTTTCCCTTTCTCCTGAGGCTCCTAATATCTTAAAGATTTTCAGAGGCTCTTAACTTCCCTTTTGAAATGAGAAAACCAAGAAATAAATTTTTGCAAAACAAAAATTAAAATCACCATTGACCRTTTTGAGTCCAGGCAGTAAAGTGTCAAATACTACACACTCAATACACTGGCTTTGATTTTTGCCAGAGGTTCAACAAAATTGTGCCATTTTGAAAATCAAAGTGGTTGGGAATATGATGTATGTTTGTGCAAAGTAAATGTCAAGTTTGCATGCTTGGGTATTCATGATCTACATTTCTGGATTCATAAACAAGTATTTGAGCCAAAAGTCCTTAAGTATCAGTATGATGAAAAACAGCAACACTGCTATTTACTTATCCAACTAAAATGAACTAATCAATACAGCTCAAAGAGTGAATATTTGAAGAAAGTAATTCATGCTTCGCCTGCAAAGTTAAAAGAATTAATTGAGCAATTTTTGACAATGAAAACATTACAGGAAATTGCAGTCTGATTGCAGAGCATGAAAATAAGCAAAATGCACTGGTTACCTCTTCCTTCATGAATAAGTTTCTCTGTTGCAATAAATTCTAATATGAAAGGTCTGATACGCATCGTGTATAATGCGAAGTCACCAATTACCTCCATGCACAGAACCTATAAAACACCCTTCTGTTGCTGAGAAACTTAGGTATCTAGAGTGGATGGAGCAGTTGTCAGTAATTAAGAATCCTCATTTAATTTGTCAAATGCTTTCATTTTAACATGAGAAATGCATCRTTATCAAGACTGATAGGGAATTGATTTGTGAGTAGGAATAGTTCCCTGTTCCTTCTCTCCTTCCCCTGTCCCACCTTTACTTTACAAATCTGTTAACTACTGTAAGAAGCAGTATATCCATACATCAGAGCTGTCTGAGGTTTTTTTTTTTTTTTTTTTTTTTTTTTTTTTTGTAAAGATTTTCCAGCATTCTTGAGTTTTGGGTTATCAAGGACACAGATAAAACAATTTCCTGGAAAAGACTGCCAGAGTGGGAATGTGTGGCTGCTCTCTCCTGCCTTGCTCCTGTGATGGTTCTCTCTCTGAAACAACCCCCACAAACTCTGTTACTTCCTCCAGTTGTACAGCATCACCTCATTCTCTTTGATTCCCAAAAGAAGAAGGTATATGGGTAAAATGCTGAGTTTAGCTATTACACCTTTGTGCTTCTTTTGTCTTCCCATAAGTCTGCCACTACATTAAAAAATGGATCCCATAAACATCCTCAGGATAAYTAGTTGAGACACTGCATGCATGGGCGCACACACATAAACACATATACACACAAAATCCTATGCACTCTTTTCCTAATGGTGTTTCTTAATAGTCTAAACATATATTACACTGGTAAAACACCTGGTACAACAAAATAATTACCATTAATTTTCTTTGAATTTGAAAATACAAGAGTTGATGCAATATCATCACTGCTTCCTTAACGACTCTCAATCAGTGGAAAAGTATTATATTTTTCTTGAGGTTTCCTAGATATTGATGTTCAGCTTCCATATAAAAATAAAATTAAAATTATCAGTGTATGCATGTATGCACTTTGATACCTCAGAAGAGTCACTTTCATAACACCACATAATAAGCTAAATTTTTCACAGAAAACTCATTGTAGAGGACTTAGCTTAAGACTTGGTATTTGTTTACACTGTACTTTATTATACTTTATTATAGATGATTTGATATATCCATTTTTTGTTAACTGTTAAAAGTGTATTCACAGTTTCACATGGCAAAAGCTTCAGGAAATAKCTTTGTTGGGAGACTCTTGTGCTGCCATCATGTTGTGCTCAACAGCTTCCTTTTTGCAGTGGTCATGATAAACTCTGTTCTCATTTAACAGTGTGTAAAATTCTCCCCAAAACATTTGTGGTTTCTTTGGTTCTAAGAAACTATCCCTCACCGCTAGAGATTTCTTAATGCTTCTAAATGTGGAAGCAGTCCCAGAAGTACAACTGGAGAAGTATGTTCAGGTTATAATACTACTAATTACAAGCCTTCAAAGCTCATAAATTGGCTTT
This sequence comes from Nothoprocta perdicaria, assembly GCF_003342845.1. Classification (NCBI taxonomy): domain Eukaryota; kingdom Metazoa; phylum Chordata; class Aves; order Tinamiformes; family Tinamidae; genus Nothoprocta; species Nothoprocta perdicaria. The sequence goes on from NW_020455071.1 coordinate 647,317, forward strand.
AGTAGTCTATAGTTTTAAATGGGAATTTGATTTTCCTTGTTATCTGGATCAGCGTATTTTATATTAACTTTTTTTGAGTTTTCCCAAAGCAATGGCAGAGTGGGAGTAACAATGCTAGTGCCACTTGGGTACCAGAAGTGTTGTGTGGTTTTCAGGCCAGTATGTGAGGTTCAGATGGCTACTTTCTACCATCTCTGAGGAAAACATAGTTGGCTAGATGGAAGTTTCTTGTGACACATTCGGTTTTGCACATAATAAAGGATAAGGTGATAAATGCTCTCTCTCTTTTAAATAGTAAGCATCAAAATAAGCTATTGGTATTACCTATATTTTGTCCTGACTGGGTGGTGCTAAGGCATTCAAAGAATAACAGCAGAGAACTAAATGCATTGTTTAAATAATAATAATAATAATAATAATAATAATAATAATAATAATAATAAAAGTAAATCAGTCTTATGTTTCAAAGAAATGTAGGCCACTTTAAATCATATTTCCTATGAGAAAGAAATGAAAAAGGAGAATAAAGATAAATAGAAGAGCCAAAATTTTGTAAACACTAGGCATTAGTGAATGTGAATTTACTTTTTTTTCTAGTGAATTTATCTGCAGGAAATTAAGGAAGTCTCTCATAAAAAATGGAAATGGAAAACGTATAAGGAAGCATCAGAATCATGTTCTAGTGCTGAGGAAAACAGATCTGTCTGCAGATGCTCATTCTAGAAATTGACTGGTAAATGGCAAATTGGAAATTCACCTCTGTAGTATTTGTGGCAAACTGGAATTTGGAGCTAAGTATTCTGAAGAAAATAGTTTAATTTCAGGTCAACTTTTCAATGAATCTAGTCATGTTGCTGTAGTGACTAGACTACCTGTCTAGTAACAGAAAAATCAATGTGATATTTCTGAGGACTGCCTTTCTTCTGGCCCCAGAGGTGAGCAGGAACATCACCCTAGCTATGTCTAGATGTCTACCTGATGTAATTGCAATCAGCTATTTTCCTTGCTACTTTTTGCGTACTTCTGCGGGTGTCCAGAGGTCTTGATTGGCCAGGGATAAAGAGACAACAGACCTTCAAGCATCGAGATGGTTCTGATGTTTCTGATCTCTTTCCTTTGAGTTGTTTGGATAAAAGAGAAAGAGCATCTAATCCCCTAAATTAAGGGGAAAATGGCACCTTGAGTCCATAATAAAGAACATCWCTTACTGATAAGAAAGGGACAAGGTGTAATTTTTACCAATTTAAACACTGAAGTCAGCTGACCCACTCCAAACTCACATGAGGACAGCCTGTCTGGGACCTTATGGACTGCTAGATTAAGAAATGCACCCATTATTCTGGAGCCATCATTAGGGAAAACTTGTATGGATGGATTAAGGTTGCTTTCAAGTGACTCTTCCACACAAGGGGAAAAAAAAATGCTGCTTCCAGTCCTTTTAAATGTTGGTGGTTGAGTGTCATAGCACTTATCTGAAACACGGAAGTTCTCATGCATTGATGACTTTACAGATGTGTTAATCTTATATTTCTTTATATACTATAGATTATATGTATATATATACACACACGTACTGCTTGGTTACTATACAGTATTGTTATGTAAATGTCATCTAGGAGGGTGAACTGTAATATGCCCTCTGAAGCACATCTCATGTTGCGAGTCTTGCCCTCTGTCAGATAGCTGAGTAGAGATTTTCTAAAACAAAATGAAATTGCTCTTAATTTTTACTTGAAAAAGATTTCAGCAGCAAAATTATCCAGAGTATAAACTATTCATGAAAAGGGATTTAAAATACCATCAACTTCATATGTTTTAGAAGTAAATTAAAGCTAGTGACCTCTAACAAAATTATAAAGATGGTTAGACTTCATGGAAGGAATTCAACTCAATTTAAGCCTGCTGAAGATACAAGATAGCCCTGTCTGGCCCTATTAAGAAGTTCAAGAATTCTAACAAGGGACTTTAGATTTCTATTAGAAAAGCATATACAGTATGATTACAATATGTTATATCTTTATATAATATTTATTCATTTCCCTTCAGTCTTCTGAACTTTGTGATCCTTTGGGCAATTATTTTGAGAGAAGGAAATTGAAACTTTTTGCATGGCAACTTTGACAAATGTGCAGTATGTATATTGTATGGCATTCCCACAGGAGAACTTCAGATTTAAAATTAGTTTCATCAACATGCCATGAGTTGATTGGCTTCAGCCTTCGTGAACTCTTTATCACAGCAAGTATGTAAAGCACTCTTGATCTTCATTTCTGTTTAGAAATGTTGTCTTAAGATGATTTTTATTAGTGTTCCTAATTACCTTTCCTATCAGCTAGCCTTTCTATCTGAACATGGGTTTAGTTAAAAGATGCAATTCCTTATGTAAAATATGTTACAAAATATATATATTTACAAATATATATATAGGTGTATATTTCTATATATGTGTATGAGTGCATGCACAAACACATACAATTTGGAGAAAGGCAAAGCAATAGATGCCTTCCATTTAACAGCAGACCAAAGATGATGATAAAATCATTAATTCTGTCAATATAAATGCTAAATAGAAAAGGGAAATTGGATCCCTGCCTTGTGTCACATTTTCTCTGGTAGGAAATTACAGCAGAGAAATTGAATCTGACAAATCTTCTGCATTTATAGCCCCTCATCAAAGGTACATCACGTGACATACAATAAATAGCATGACACCTCTTAATTAAATGGTGCCATTGTTTAGCCCAGAATAAATGCATTTTTTGCTTGGCCAATGAGTAAGGTACAGCTCCTGTGGGGATAATAAAATAAAGAATAAAATGAAATGGCCATAAAGTTAGCCAAAATCAAATTGACAASCCCACACTAATTATCTCTGGTATTATAGCAATGCAAATGTGGCTGTAGGTTGACAGATAATAGAAGTGAGCTCATTAGAAAAGCACTAAATGTTTTAATGTTTGTAAAGAGCATTTATTGCCTTTAGTCTAGATATTCCATGTATGCTACAATTTTCTAAATTAATATTTTAAATAAGTTTGTAAGTTGAATTATAAAGGCATCATTCCTGGTAGTAAATGACTAAATCATAGCTGGGAAAGTCAATTTTAGACACATATAAACTCTTTAACTGTCACATTGGATGATGCATGAGAGGGACTTGCAGAAAGTGTGGTGAGGAGAAGGAGAGGGAAAAGCTATATGTGAATGTGAAATAAGAGACCTATATTAAAGTATGAGTTTGGTCACCCCAAGAATTATATTCAAAATCCTCCCTGTACATCTGTGACAAAAAAGTACTGCTTTTTCAAACATATGTGATATATTTTTTGTTAGTCGTGGATGTGATTCAATTTTCACTAAAGACTACAAGTGAAATATTTTCTCAACTTCTCCCTCTATGTTGATTTAATTAGTTTAATGGATTTCTCTTTGCGACAGGAAAAGAAGTATCAAGACCTGCAGCCAAGTTATAGAAGGCCAAGGATCCTTGTGCACAGACAGTTGCTTTTTTTTCTGTATTTTCAAAATGCCATCTAACACATTTATTTATTTGATCTGTACACAGTTTGTACATTATTTCTCCAAAAGCTCAATTAAGAGTTGTGCTGATATACTGGAGGGAGAAGGATTCTTTTCTATGGCATAAAATGGCACATGAGAGGCTTTGTTTTCATTAGACATATTCACYGGGTTTTAAAATGAACAACTTCATAATATGAATTACTCTTTTTAACTGTCACCACTGGAGTAAGCAAATGAAARTGATATGCAATGCTGGGGGAGGGAATTTTGCAGGGACTCATTGTTGGGTTACCGAGAGAAAATCTTGTGTCCTTTCACAGTCGTCCAAAATACGAAAATCTTGATTAGCAGTTGCTTTTGGCRGTGACCACCTCGTGGTGGCAGCGTGCCCCAGCTCCTTCCCAAATAGGTCTTTCCTTCATGCTTTGCTCCTTTCAGAGGCTCCTGTTCAGTGGGAGCAAGAATCACACCTGCCAGTGGAGCCAGACACACTTCATCAGCTCCTGCAGTGGCAGGAGCAGGGCAGGGATGGGGATTTAGTGTCCTTTTCCACTCATCTCAAGTTCTGCAAATAATACATACTGAAGAGAAAGGGTAATCTTTTGCTTTTGCTGCTTCTGAATGTAAGTTGGTATTCTGTTCAGCTTTGAATAGATAGGTATGCTTCAGATCCAAGCTGACTTCCAACTCCTTGAACGAAAAAACAGTTAAATTGGTACTCAAAATYAGCTTTACAAGGGGGAAAAAAATATCTGCAGTAAAAATCATCCACAAAGCAGTTGTTTCTTGTGTCTCCTAAGTAACAAGAACAGATACTGGTGGACTCCCAGATGCACAAAGGCATTTTAAATGATGCATGTTTCTCTTTGTAGCTAACCTTTAATGATCTGTCAAGTCATGTTATTTTCAGAAATCAATAAACTATCGGCAAAAGAAACAAACTAGAAAACAAGGGAAGTTACTTCATCCCTTTCTGTGACTGTGAGTGCAAAGGATGGAAAACTCTGAATGCAAATTACTGTTTGAAATATCATTATTCTTCAGGGCAAACAAGCCTTTTGCAGTGCCAATTAACTTGAGTGTGGACAAAACTAAAAAGTCCCACAACTGAGCTATKAAATCCACAGAAGATGAAGTGTCTGCTATAGCTGTGTTCATAAACAGTTTTCTTAAGTGCACTATAGTATGTGGCTGGAATACAGAGCAACTCTGATCATTATCAGAAAAACAGATATTGTACCCGAGTTGATGTCAAAAATATATTTCAAAAAGGAGGGATTGTTCCAAAACCCAGTGTCCTGTATGGAATRTAAACATGATCCCATTTTTTGACTAAACTCTAGAACTGATAACGCGTATTATCATGTGTAACATAATAGAACTTGTATAAAAAGGCAAAACACTATGTTCTTGGCAAAGTTAGATGTGAAACTAAGGCCTCTGGAGGGAGGAAGAATAAACAATGAGGATAAGTATTTAAACACTGAGCAATTTTCTCAAAGGCTGTRACAAATTCTCCGTCTCTCAAAACCTTTAACTCAAGACTGATGTTTTTGTGGGACACGTAAAATTAAAACTCATATGAGGAAAAAGGATTAGTAAAGGATTTGGTCAGCAGGGGGGAAACCTGACAGATTTCCAGTTCTACTTTTCCTTCAGGGGTTTGGGCTAATGAAAGAGTTGTCCCAGCTGCCAGCCCACTGCAGTTTTCACAACGTTCCTCATGAGCTGTAGGCACAGCTCTTTCTGCCAGCCTGACATTATCAATCCACAGATTTTATTGATTCTAGATTTCCATTTTTAATTTGCATCAGTAAGTTCTATGTTAACCCTTTAACTTTCTCTCCTATCATTGTTTTTCCAGCCAGTTCTCTGAGGTTATCTCCAGAATCTTTTGATAATCTGCATCCCTTTGAGTATCATCAGTTGAAGATAATGCTGAAAATGATGTATATCAAGAAAAAGGCTCAGGGATGCTACATATCATATTGATTTTTATAACAGTTGAAATCTATCAYGTTCAGTATTTCTGGTTGTGTCTACTAAAGAAATCAGAAGTTGCCTCTCGGTACATAGCTGTTGTTCTAWTTTCTTTGGGAGTCTCAGGTTTCCTGTAGGAAGCTGGGGCTGGACTCCAAGCATCTAAGACTGCTAAGATTCATGTATCTTTCATGAAACTTTTGGTGTGTCTGACCTAAGGGTGCTATTGGGGCTGAAAAGAAGCATGGCTGTTTCACGCCTTGCTGTGTATAAAAGATCATCAGCATGTAATATGCACTAAAATGCCCTGAGGGAACATGTTCTTCCTAGCACCATATGTTACACACCTAAGCTTGGAGACCTAGAGATTTCTCAGAATGTTGCAGGGAAGATGGACAGCAGGACTCCTGAGTAAAAACTTGTATTTTTTTTTTTTTTCTGTTCCCCATGAGTAAGAAGTAAACCTTATGAACTTCTAATCAGAGTCAGCTGAGAATTTTCTGACAAAACTCAGATTATTCTCCTGTTTTACATATTAAGATCTTAATCAGAGTCAGGCCAGAGCCTGTAGTTTCTGGCATGGTTTCACTGAGCAGAATATCCCAAAGATCAGGATCTTCGTGCTTCCAGATCCCCATGACAGAATTTGGTGACTGTGGTTCTAAAAACGCATAGTATGTTGTAAACCAAGGCCACTAGACTCTAGACCCACAAACTCTTGAATAACAAGTGACATCAAAGGTCCCTAATCCAAAGCTCTGGGACACAGGAGAACWCTGTATGTCTGGGTTACCCTGCAGTAAAAGATCTTTATAATAACTCAYAGTTTCTTTATTTGTTTTCAGTGGCTAATTAAAGTAAATCTGTAGAAATTAAATAGTCTCYTAACTCTCCTTAAATAGTCCCTTAACTCTCCTTAGGCTAGAGAATAGAAAGACAATGTCAAATAGTTCCAGATACTGATGAATGGTATTTCAGAGGAAGTATTTTTCTCTCTTTGGACTAGATATTCTATTACAGTGTTTATAAAAATTGAAATCTTTATATTTCAGCTGAACAGAAATGCATATTGATGGTGTTTTCTTCTTGCATTCCTATCTACAAAACCTATAACCTTCTCGCTTTTCTTTCTTTTTCTTTTCCTTCGTTTTGGTATTTAAGCTTTTGGGAGTGAGTATATCAAACATTTTTCCTCTAAAATATACATTATAGAAATTAAGCTGTTTTCTTTAAGAAGTTAGACTAAAATAAAAAAAAAAAATAAAAAAAAAACCCTGCATGTACTATCTATCTATGCAATAAATGTAAAGCAAGTCTGGAAATTCACTAGCAGAGTGCTCRGTATGAGTATCATCTTGTGTGGGAGGCATTTTGCCCAGTCAATTTCTTTTTACATGTTAAAAATACCTTAGAATTCGGCTTACTAGTGCCAAATACAAAATATGAAGAAATTCAGGCCCACTGGGAGACTACCTCTAGACTGAGAAGAAACATATGCTCCAGAAGCAGTGCATCTATTCAGCCTGGCACAATCCTCACATTCCCAGACTGACTATTGTCAACATTTAAAAATGTATGTGGGGGCAGCTGAAGTAGTTTCCATTCCACTTTACCTAAGCTGGGCCTGTCAACCTGCCACAGACTTGGGAGATAAATGTCAACCTTCTTCAGAGGCATCTGGAAGAGATAACTAAAAACAAGCCACTTATCTTGATCTTGGGTCAGTCGCTAGTTCTGTGTCAGGAAGGTGTCCATGGGTTCTTCTGTTCATACCATTGCAGTTACAGCTTAAATTGGCAAAGATTCACAGGGCAGATTCCATCTCTAATCCTTATTAGCACAAAAGTATTGATTTTCATTAGTTTTCTAGCTKTTAATGAATGATCAACTAGGAGCTATATGCTGATGACCTCAGTTCACTTGATCTTTTATTAATGGCACACCTTTACTTCTCAATAGGGGAGAATTTCTTCACTGGTACACTCTGCAGCAAAGTTTGGCTAACCTTTGTCTGAATTAAGCAGAGTCGCTTTACCAGCAGTGTAGCTGTATTTCAAGGACTCTGTCTCCTAGAACAAGTTTCCACAGAATTTGACAGACACACCTGCAATTTCCTGTGGGAAAAGGAAACACCAAGTGGCAGGTAGGTGGGGGACACTGAGATCAACATGTGAACAAGAGCCAGCAGCTCCTTTTAAGCTTAAAGCAGATAACCTGTGTGTGTAATATATATATATATATATGTATGTATATTTGCTTGTTTTATTTCTCACGCACTGGAATATTCTATGCGCCAAGAAGGCAGCACAGGATACAATCATAGGAACCTTAACACACACATGACAGCAGTTCATATTATTGAATCAACAGTGAATGTAGCAAGGCAGTAGCTGTTGTTAATGCATGTGTCATACCAGCATTTGGAAATGGCATTGCTATCTATGATTGTGTTGGACATAAAAGAACAGATTGGTTTATGAGAGGAAATGTACCCTCAGGTTTCTGCCAGGTTTGAGCACAAGGAACAAAACAAATGTAAAATGTAATTTCATCTCCACTGTATTGTATTTGGATATGCGAAGTATGGAGTGCATCTAGGATCACATATGTAGTGTTGCAAAGCTGTCAATGTATGGGACCCAAACTAAAAAACATTAAGCAGAATGAAAAAAAATATGATAATAAGGTAGCATACTGAAATGAATTCTGAGATTTTTTTTATTGTGATTATTGTGATTCAAATAACAACTTTTACCTAGCCCAGATGCATAGGGTATGTATGGGTACAAATCTGCTGGTAGTGACAAATTCTCTGTGAGAGGTCAAAGGGTTATTTTGCTATGAGACCTTTTATAGGCCACAGCTGACCTGTTTATAAACTTTAAGGTAGCAAACACGATTCTTCATGTCTTTATTTCTGGAAACAAGAAATATTGAAATAGCTTAGAATTCTTTAATCTCTTGATTTTTTTTTTATTTCTATACTCAAGAAAGAGGAGAAAAGGCTTCCTTTTTAGATTCAGAAATCAATACATTTAATCAATATTTTGTGATTTAGGGGAAGAAATTACTGAGTTTTGACTATGCATATACAGCCTTCAAAAACTCTCTTTATGCTTGTATTTTTAACCTTAGTGTTTTATTTTTACAATTAGGGCATGCTTTCTGTTCAGAAAGGCTGCAGGGTTCTGAATATAGCTATCCATTTCAACAGAAAATCAAGTAAGAATAAAAGAGCAAGAAAGGGGTGGAAGTGCAGCTAATTCAGCTGCCTGTTTCAAACTCAGGATTTTATCCATATATGCCTAGTTCAACTGTATGTGTGGTTTCTAACCTTGCCCTTTGGAATTTGTACTTCAGCAAGAAAAATTCACTTTGAGGAAATATGTTCATTTGCACAGATGATATTAGAGTTTAGGATATGCAGAATGGGAACTTGGAATGCCTTCCAGTTCTAAGAGATAATTAATTTTTATGCAGTTGATTTCTATGCCATTTCTGGTAATAACTAATGAGCATGAATGCATTTTAACCATATGCAATACCAGTAAAAAATGGAAGAAATCAAAGCTTAATTTACTTTTATACTAGCCCAAAAATTTCAGAGTGAGAGCTAATTGCCTGTCAACTCCTTGTCTTTTTCACTGCCTCTTCCTTGTGTTCTTTTTGGCATAYGCTGCTTAGTTGCTGTGTAACAAGATAATTACTGTTTAATTTTTTACAACAAGTAATTAAAATAGCCAGTCAGCACTAGCAAACTATCTGGAGGAGAAGCCAGCCCTACATAGAAAATAACAAGGGTTGTATTAATCCTTTTGGCTTCCCTTGAGCAAAATACTCCATCTTACTCAGCCCTGGTTAAGGATTCATGCCGTTGAACAAAGCACTGTATTGCTATATGTGCCTTTTTATCTCAAACCCCTCTATGATTGAAAATATGCATTCAAAGCAGGATGCATAGTATTTTGGTAGGACTGCAAACAGAATAATTAATCTATCTCATTTTTTTAGAAGTCTTTGAATGCATTTGTGTGCTGTGTTTCACCTCACAAGATTTACACACAGCAACAGCTACACTAGCAGGTGAACCAGAAGGATTTTAGGGGCCATAACCTGAGCTGGGGGCCCTGTGCTTCTCCTGTAAAACTTCACCACACCACCCGTCACACTAGCAGCAGAGCTAGAAGAGGCTTTGCTCACGGAGGTGCAGGTGCTTTCAGCATTATTAACTGTTGCAAGAGAAACACAACACAAGCTGTTTTTACCAGGCCTGGTGAAGAAGGAAACGGCATTCACAGTTCAGCTGGAAAAGGTGTTTGCTGGTGCTGCGTAGTTGGTGTGTGGAGACTGCTCYGCTCTCAGCGAGCTGCAGAGCGTTCACCAAGGAAACTTGCCCTCAGGAAACGCTGCCCTTTGGGAAACCTAGGGAAGCTGAATAGTAACATGGTTTGGTCTGCCAGGGCTGCCTGGTGATGCCTCTGAGGTAGGAACAGCTTCCTCCCAGCTCATCTGGATGTTTTTCTCAACACAGGAGAAAGATGTGAGCATGCTGCACGTTTATGAATTACAGCCACCCTGTCCTCTTGTGCAAGGGGGAGCTTTCCGTACATTTCTTCCCCTGTGAGCCCCACTGAATTCACTCCAGCTGAATTTCAGCTTAGGCGAGATGCTTGTACTTCTTTGGCTAGTAAATTTTTAAGCGTGTTTTAATATGGCGTGTTGCCAGCACAAATACATTAATCAATATAAGAATAATAAAAACATATCATGTTCATTTAGAGGCCTGGTTTGGAAAATTGAAAGGGTGCATATTTTGTTCTTGGATGTTCAGAGTGAGGAAAACAATCTTTGACTGTTCTAAAGGAGTTACTAGGCTGGATTTTAAAAATATTTAGTGGGCTCAGTCCATTTCATCACATGAAAAAATCCTCAGGCCAGTCTAGGGTATAATATGTTTTCTTTTTCTTTTTTTCTAGTTGGTAGTTTAAATGAAAAAATAAAGGAAAATTTATTAGTTCATGTAGAACCTAAAAAGAAATTATTCACAAGGATAAGGGAAAGGCAGAGCTTTAGGAACTAAAGTGCTGGATTTTTTTCTTCTGGTTTACTTTAAAACATTTCCATTAACTCCACAGAAGTTAGATTTTTCATGCTGTTTTTTCTATTAAGGTCAGCTTCCAAATGAGAAATTACACTTCAAAATGCCTTTAAATGCCTCTTAAAGGTTTTTTTTTTTTCCTCCAGCCACATAAAGTTAAAAGGAAACATTTTAGCATTTTCAAATGCTTCCCACCCATTTCTTTCAACCAATATTATGTGCTGATTCCACCTCCAAATTCCCAATAGCTTTGGCACAGCTCATTTTCCATTGACTTCTCCAACCTTTTCGAAAAAACTACCCACCTTTCGTCCTSTTTCTCCTCACAAGAAACAAGTGTGTGTATTGGCAGCAGATAATATAGAAGATGAGAAATATGCCATTGCAAGCACCTGAAAGCAAATCCTAAGGAATCAGGATGTTAAGGAGCAAAGGAGGATGGTAAGTTCAAGCTGAACTTCAAATTTTGTGTCGCATGTGTCCCCATGATTTCTGGAATAACTTGAAGATGCTCTCCTGACAGAGCATAGCCAGTAGTATCTTCTGTGGCGAGTACATACAGTGGCAAGGTGAMTATTGTCATGAATATTGAACTGCTCTCTTTTCTCTGTACGCATTTTGTTGCCTACAGATAGTGCATGCAGAAATTCTGGAAGGCTGCTTCCCTACATTAGAGTCCTGCAGGTTTAATGGGTCTTAAAAACAGGTTTTTCAAGAATGAAAATGCAAAGCTAGATACAATCCGTGACACCTCTGAGGGTTGAGTACCTGCCTTGAGATAAATCCACATCTCCTCACTTTTAAATTCTTGGCTTTGGCCCTCAGAAGTATTAACCATGAATATTTTGCAACAGGAAAAAATGTGAATACACATTTAATGTAACAAAAATCCTCAGCATAATGGGAAGTCATTGGAAGAAGTATGTGAGAGGAAAATTAAATGGCCTTTATCATACTCACTGTCGTTAACACTGTGTAGTTTCACAACAGCACATGATATTTCAAATGACTGTGGGTTTTAATAGATTACTGCTGAAGAGTCTTTCCTGTAGAGCAAGAATAAGATTGGCAATATTAACACACAAAGAAAAATAATATTTCATTTAGACCCACAGGGTGCTTTTTGTAAAAAGCCCCAGCATTGGGGGTTGTAGTTTTAACAAGAAGGATCCATGATAGGTTAATCATACCTGAAAATCCTGCTATGAGATAACATCTTGAATGCATTCTGCAAGCAGAGAGGGGCAATTGCCTCTCTGCACGTTTGAAGGGGTATTGATCTTTCAGCTGTGTTAACGATGCAGTGTTCTTAATTGGGCCATTTTTTTGTGTTTTGCTTTGTCTTGTTTTGGCTGTTTTATTTTTTAGCAAGAAAAGTTCCCATTTATTGCTGCTTCTAAAGCAGTAATGAGATTATCATTTAASTTAATTCTGTTTGTTCTACTGATAGAAATGTTATAATGCTGCCATATTGATTTTGCTTATAATAAAACACTGCTTGCAGCATCTGTGGCAGCTGCAAGAGTGAGGCTCATTCTCAGCCTGAGAAAGGATACTTATGAACTTAGCGCTTTTCAGACCCAAAGTGGTAGAACAAAAATATAGGAGGGAAGAGCTTTTATGTTTTATGGGTGAATGACTGTGGGGTTGAAATGGGGCGGGGGGGAGGAAGAGGGGAAGTGTGTTTGATATCTAAGTGCTTCATGACATTTCTTTCTAAAACTTTCCTCGCTGTAGATTAAGCCCACTGGAGGATAGCGAACACCAGGTCTCTAGACTCTGGAAACTCCACCAAGGTGATTGCTGACTGACTGGTCTTTGATGACAGCTGCCCCTGTAGCCTCCTTGGCAGCCTCTCCTTGGAAGGCTTCCACTGGAGACCACGAGCTCTCTCTCTTGGACAGCCAGATTGCTTTCATGTTTTGTGAACTGTGAAAGTTGAACTTTCCTCAGCACCTAGGAACAGAGCCTGTGTCCCAGAAAATTATTTCAAGGGCTTTATCCCTGGTAACCATTTTGTGATTAAATCAAGACAGGGTAATTTGCCCTATGGCATAATTTGTTCCCTAATATGTAGGACAATATTAATGGATATTGAGCTACTATTAAAATAATATCTAGGACCAGTATGCTCAGCATGACTTAGCTAGGCCTAGTGTTATTTGACTTTATATTAGAGAAGAATTCACAGTTAGAGAAGTCACCAGCAGTGCCTCCAAAAGGGAAAGAAATAGGAAACCTATAAGAAAATAAAATAAAATAAAAWWAAAWAAAWAAATAAAAATAAAATAAATTATACTGACATAAAAAAACCTCCTAGAAAGCTTACAGAAACAGAATGTGTTCAGGGAGTTCACTTTGACATATTACCCAAGAAGTGGGTGTACTTTCTACTTTCAGAACATCTCTTCTCCTGCAGGATCTTACTGTTTTCTCAAGTACTGACACATGTTCTTCTCTGGCAGCCAGGGTGAAAATAGTGATATAGTCCAGACAGTACTCGAATTTCTACACAAAGGTCTTTCAACTTGAATTATTCATACAGGACATGCAAGTCGGAACCTTGTTGGCTTTCTCTGCTCCAGTTGCAGCTGTTTGTCCTAGGAAAAGGACTGCATCCAAAGATGATGTTTCTTCTCAAATGCAAGAGGAGAAATATGCCTCTGATCAGGTCCAACCAAATGTCTTCTGGAAAAAGGGAAAGAGAGGGAAAGGAAAAAGACATTACAGATACATATCGTGCCTGAAATAAAGCTYGAAATATATATTTTTTCTTAGATTAATAAGAGGAAATTAAAGGGGTTAGTAAAATCAAATTTTACTAGAAATTAATTTGGTTTTGAGCAATTTTATGGGAGCTGATATTTGAAAATAYGGTGAATTGTGAAGTTCTATCTTTAGATTGCAACGCAGCTGCTGCTATCCTGCTGTCATGTGAGGCTTATATCTGTAAAGTTTTTTCCAAATCTGGCTGTGGGTCAGAGCAATGAAACTTCTGCCAGACCCAGGTCCTCCTTGGAGCCAGAGCTCCAAGATCTTTGAGAAGCTGTTCAAGACCTTTCTCCCCCTGCTCCCTTAGTGCTGGCTGCCTGTTCTGGGAGCCAGCTCCGATGTAGCTGATGCACCATGGAGCAGGCTGAGGTGGCCACAGTCAGGAAAACACATTCCAGGGTCCCCTAGTCCCGGGCTCAGTGCGCAGTGGGGTAGGACTGTGGATGGAGAGGGCCCCCCCAACTTTTTAACCTTTTCTGSCAGAGCAGACAGCCCTTGATGCACTCTGACATTTAACCATGAGCTATGTAGCTTGCTGAAAGGTCCTGCAGCATCACTATAGCTTCTTTTAACCTAAACTTTTTAACCATGCTGTTAGGGTAAGAGCTCTAAAATATTATTTCTCTACAGACAGTACTCCAGTTTATAACGTGTTTGCTTGCACACACACAAATTCTGACACGTTATTGAGAAAATGGCATAATACACAGTATTATGTAAATATATGAAGTGCTCTAATCTTCATGAAAGGGCTGAAACAGGTTGGATGGTTAATGCAGACAGCACAGTGATATTACGATAAGAAATGAGGCCACTGGAGAAAAGATACAGATAGAGTAATATAAGTGCTTTCAAATTGCTTTGGATTGTCTAAAATAACCCTGGATTATTTTAGGGAGGYGGCTGAAGTAATCTCAAAACATTGCTGCTAATCTTTAGGAATTTACAAAAGGTAAAGGAAGCTCTGAAACACTGGAAAACGGCAAATTTTGGGACCAGTTATCCCAAACGGAGGGATGGAAATGGAGGAGTCGAGCAATCATAAGACGACCAGCTTACYTCAACTCCTGAAAAATTAAGGATAATTTTAGTACCCAGAAGTCAGCAAGGAAAAATCCYTAGCAGTCAAGGTGGACTTTTTTGTAAACCAGTAATAGCAAATTTCATTCTAGAATATGAAAGAAGGTGTCACTTAATGAAATTTTTGAGCTTGTATCATGGCTTACCACAAAGTTTGGGAAAAACAGATTTTCTGGTAAAAGTGAACGAGMCAAAAAAAATCCTCAGGCCTGCTGTTCTGTGCCTGCACCAAGGAGCTCAGACCAGCGGAACAACTCCAACCTCCAATGCTCCTTCACTTTCACAAAAATCATCTTTYTTTAGCTATCAGCAATTAGGATTACTGGGCATCAGTCTCTCCTTCAGCATTCAAGGATCAATTCCTTGAACCTTATAAACYGGCCTAAATCGAAATTGTGTGGTTAAGCTGTTGAAAGAGGCGGTTCCATTTTCCTTTTGCCATTTCCCTTTCCTTTCTCCTATCTTCATCCACCCTCTAGGCTAATTAGAAAGGTTTGATTTGGCSAGGATCAGCCCGCTGTTTAGGCCCAATGCACAGCTGCAAAAATGCCTGTGCCAGCAAGAGGGTAGAGCAAGGGTAAACAAAGGACGTTGCCTTATGTTGCTTGCAGCATATGTGAAACTATGGTCTCAGCATGACCTAGATGCAACTAGGTGATCTAGCACTATGAACAACCCTCCTTGTTGTCATCTAACTTCCTTCTTCCCTCCCGATATCAGCTACGATTACGTAAACCTACCCAAATCTAACACCTTTTTTTTTTTCCCCCTTTGTTTAACCATGGTATCCTGTTTCTGCAGGTGCATCTCATTCTTTGCAGCCATGGCTGTGCTGCCCTTGGAGATTATTTTCCAAAAGCTTCTTGGTGCACTCACAGTAACTTTTTTTCCAGTGTGTACAATGACTGCTTATAGCTCAGTACTGTTGCAGGCATTTCTTTTCCAATTCTTTATAGGTTCTTTCCAGGACAGTAGGTCTTAAATTTTCTTCCTGACATGATGACTTGTCCCTACTCCATTAAAATATTTCTTCCTGTGCAACTTCTTAGCTCGTTACTTTTACCGGAACAACACACCCTGTGTATGCTAAACAGCACTATGCAGGCGAAATCAAGGGCAGTGAAGTATGAAGTAATAGAGCAAGTTGACAGTTTGCAAAGAATTCCTTTCACATGTTACAATTTTGATGTTTGAGAAGATCTTGTAGTTCTTGATGTTTTGTCATCTCTAGAAGGTGATGYTAAAAGTCAAAAAATCCCTATCACAAAGAAAACCAAATTCTTCTATTTCAATATTTTAATAATCAATGGGTTCGTGAGTCTTCAGGCATACACATTCAGCCTTCTGGTATTCATTATATGTTATATATATTTTTTTTTAATGTTGAAAGTTTCCTTTGAGTATACGATTGAATTGGGTCTTTTTTTTTCTTTTGTATTTTTAGGGAGGAGGAGGTTTATTTTTTAATTTGTTCGAGTTTTCACTATGCTGCCTTATTTTTCCTTCTGTGTTGCCAAAATAACAGTGTTAGAATGAACTGTTCTTTCTTACAGATTTTTTTTTTTCTGGAAAGAATAAACAGATTTTGAATTAGACTTCATATACCTAAATTCCAGCTCCAGTAGTCATTGGCAGGCACAAGAAATATTTTAAAAAAAAAATATATATATATATAGAATGAAGAGCTTTTAAATAAGGTAATGATATGGGTCAGGAAGGCCTAAAAAGCAAAAGTGAAAAGGAAGGGATTAAAGGTGCCTGATGAGTAATAGCCAAGACAAAAGCCTCTAGAGATAAGCTGTTTCTGCTGCTTTTTACAGTGTTTATCCCAATTTATTTGGAATAAACCCAAAATACCATAGGATTGCAACTTTTAGCACTAGAATCCATATCTGAGAGAGAGAAAAATGTTAAAACATGGGATATTTCCTTATAAGAGGTTGCAAGGATAAAAAATTAACATGAGGGAAAYGCTGATTTTGAATCTATGCTTTTAGAAAATAGTTTTACTGAAACCACAGTAAATCTGACTAGTGAAAGAGCTAGTCTATTGTCTAACTCATGCAGTATTTTGTTATTCTCCCCATCCAGTGTGTGATTAAATCATACCTTTACTGTTTAACCTACTGTATTCAAATGTTATATTTTCTTCCAATAAGTTTCTACATCAGTAATATGCACACCTATAAAACAGAGGCATTAGGTACAGAAAAGACAACTGACATTTGGAGCATTGAGCTTACAAACTARCAAGAAATCAATATTAAAGAAATACTTAGACCCTAATGAAAGGTGCCTGGGCAACAAAACGAAGGAGCAATAATTAGTAATGCAGGAGAAAATTTACTAGAACAAAATAAATGTAACAGAATCACTCATGACTGGTGGACGTTTGTATTGCTAGGATTATATGAAKCAAAATAGAGTTGACAACATGAGGCTTGGGTGGAGAGGCAGTATATTACACTAACCAGAGGAAAACCCTGAAAGAAGGGAGAGGTGTGAGAAGAATAAGAATGTTTTGGTTGCAGTTGCTTTTCTGAGGCAACTAAAACTGTTATATTGTGATGAAACTGAAGTCTGTTTAGAAAACATATTTGATTTTGGCTAAATTCATAAACAGAATCTCTATGATATCACTAGCAATAAAAAAGTAGGGACTTGAGACCTCAGAAGACAGAAGTTTGCATCCCAGAAGTGTGGTATAAATATTCCTAAAATGATAATTATTCCTGGATATGGGAGCTGGCCAATCACTTCACCAAATGATTGCTGAAACAATTTGAGGTAATGTTACTTTGTACTTTCTCTCAGAAACAATGAGTATATTATAGGAAAGATCATTGTCACAGGTTACCTTTGATCAAGTAATTCAATTTAATGGAAGGATAAGCAAAGGAAGGTCTGTAATCTAGGTTCCTGTTTCAAAAGGAAAAAGAAAGATGATTTTACTCATGGTAAAAACACCTGGACTGCAGGGATTTGTGGAAGAGATTGGAGATGTGGGCTGTTTTGAGAGCTTTTTAATTTAGACTTAAAACTAAATAGACCTTTTTCATAGAAGAAGAGAGAAAAAGTGGTTAGGAGTCTTAGCACCTAGCTAGATGAATAATCAGCTGTGGAAGATAAGCACAAAGCTGACAAATAACAGACMATAACAAAGAAAGATTTGTTATTAGAGGCAAGGGTTCATGGATAAAAAGAATATTCTCATAAATCAAGCTGTGTTAGAATTTCTAAAAGCTAATAGGGAGGGAAAAGTATTCTTTAGTCCTATAAATAATTGTTTTCTTTTAAGTAGAGAGAGAATAAGGAAAATAGTGGAGCAGCCATGTAGTCAAAATAATGAAGAGATGAAAGAAAATCTAAGCACATCCTCCAAATTATATGAACATTTTATCTTGGTTTTCAACAGAAATTTCGATACTCATTATGAAAGGAAGAACAGGTAGGCTAGCAGGATGTGAGGAAATAGAAACAACGGCTAAAAGTGAAATAACATGTAAAGGTCATGTTACACTCAGTCTGTGAGAACTTCTTAGTGTCCATTGGAGAATCCTTAAAGAACTGATGTATGACCTTGTAAACACAGTGTGAGGCCATGAGGGCACTACTAGGATGTTTAATGGCATGAGTAGCCTCCAYCTGGGACTCCTACTCCTGCGCAGGACCCCAGGAGCTGCATTCCATGTCTGGCCCTCAKTTTCTTGCCTGATCCACTTCCTCTGTGTGCTCTGCTCTACATGGCTCTGCCTCCTGCACAGACCTTGTACCTGTGCTGTCCAGCTTGTCTCCTGGACAGACTCTTCCTGCCTACACTGTAGCCTTCTCCATCCAGTCCTCCATCTTTTGTTCCTCTGTGGAGCCTGGACTTGACTCATTGCTGGATCTGGTGTTGATGCTTGTCCATCTTACCAGCATCTGGTTCTGCTTGCTGTGTTCAGACCCTGTGGGATGGCATCCTGCTGGTGGGAATCACCCTTGGTTCCCATTTTGCTTGCCCCTGGGGAGCAACTAGCCCCTGAAATACAGTATTAAGAATTTCTGCTATGAAGATGAGTATTGAAAGATATTGAAAAATGAGTATTGAGTGCACACACAATGTCATGTTAGAGGTATTTAATATTATGGAGAATGCATTGATCCTTGAGGAAATGAGAAGGTAAATAAAACAGGGAATGTATTTTATATGAATCCATCCACATTAATGAAGGTAGTAAATAAGTTTGAAGAGGTAAGATACTAAATCATTACAAGGCTTAAAGGAGAGAATTGAGTGGTGTACACATAATGGCCAAAATATATATCGGAATAGAACAGTATATCAGTCTGTATCAAGATAATTGAAATGTAGAATCAAGAGAAACTAGAATTTGGCTATGTAGGGTTAAGGGAATGATTAGAAACATATATCAGGTCTCTTCATTTTGCATTCCTTTCTTTTTTTTTCTGACTTCTGGGACTCTTTTAAGAAAGAAACAATACTTTCTTTGGAAAAAAATGTTTTGGTTAATGCAAACTTGATCTTTCATAGTCAAATACTACTCTTGCAACTGACAGACTTCACAGCTTGGTATCTAAAGAAAAGTAACACTGAGATGTTTTTGAAAGAGGTCAAATTTTCACCCAAAAGGGAAATGGAAGTGTGGACTTGTCAACTGAAAAGTTTACTTATGAGACCCATGGACCATGACAGACAACATAAACTTTTCTATGTTAAAAGTGCTGAAAGATAAAAGAATATTTTTGAAATTTCCAGCAACTGATACTGTAAGTCATAGTGGGTCACGTAAAATAATTTTAAGATGCAAAATATTGACTATTGTTTCTTGACCCTCTGGGAGATTAAGTATTTTCTTGAGAAAGATGCAAAGTATCAGATTTTGTGGGAAGAATGGAAGGTTTTTTTATTAATCTTTACAAGAAAAATCCAGTCCTGTTTTTGAATTGAAAGCATGGCTATATAGCTAAYATACTCTTCTCTAACCGCTCTTGAAATCATGCTACCCTCACCAATTCAAAGAGGTTAAGAGTCAGAACCTAATTGGCATAGTACCACAATACAGACTGAGCTCATTAACACTTTAAATTACACAATTGAGGTATATCACATTTTTTCCCATTTTACTCCTAAGCCAGCAAGTTCAGAGCTGCCACTGGTATTAACTCTGATCACTTTATGGACAGGTTTTTCTTGGCTATGTACCCAGTGTTTTGTAGACTTCAGTTTCATTACCTTGTGAAAGAGCTTCAGGAAGGCAATTTGCATTATGAGAGGTATGATGCCTAATTTTCTTACTCTGTGAACTGGATTTTTTTTTTTTTTTGAGTGCAGGTCTTCTGTTTTGGACAGAGGAAATAATTTCTTATTCACTAATGATACTGCATTGCTGTATTCAGTGACTTCTTTCAGTAGTGCTGCCTCAATCTCACTTTTTCTCTCTAAAAGAGAAGCAGAATTTGCTTTCTCCTAAACTAGATTCCAGGCAACGGAAGTTGCTTTTATTTCAAATTCTAGAAGAAAAACTAGGGCTGCATCTCTAAATAGACTGATTGATCCATTTGTAAACAAAGRAAAGACCTAAATGAAAGAAAAGACCAGGAAACATACTGGGACTTTAGAATGCAGACTGCTATACTATCTCTCTACTTAATTCAATTTGTAAAAAGATAGTTTAGGTTTAGAAAGAAATGCTTCCCTTGGTGGGGCTGTATGTTGGCAAGACACGAGGCAATAACTTTGTGGTGAGCCTGCACCATGTAAGCAAACTGGAAAGAAAAAGAAGAGGCATGGATGGTCAATACAGTGTTGTGACCTGGCTATTTTGAGGAAACTAAAGGAAGGGGACATCTTTTCTGAGGCCAATCTGGTCACTGGTTGAACCTGAAAGAGTGAACTGCTCTAGAGCATGCTTATAATCTCAGAAACTCAGGGAATTTAATGATTACTCAGGTGCTATTCACCATTTGTCTCGAAACGACAGATCAGATTCTCCAGAAACGAATCATCAGCGAGTGAATTCCTAGAACACAATTACTCCACACAAAACTAGGTTGTAAAATATTTCCCCGAAGCTCAGAGAATTACGTATCCTGACTCTACTATTTTAAAGCAGTTATTGCTTTTAAAGGGATAGGTAAATGGTAATTTTAGCCTTATCTAGAAATAGCTTGATTAAATTTCTTTTCTTTTTTTTTTGTTTTTTTAAAAAAAAAGGCAAACAATGGTATATTAACAGTGATATATATCTTTGCCCATAGCTGATGATGTGGAGAGCACGCGTTTCACATATGGCACATTAACTACAGCCAGGCTTAGGCTGTGACGGATGCTTTGCGCTCCCAAAGCTGAGGTGCCCGTTCGGGTGCAACTAGGGTTCTTGGCAGCAGGGACTGCAGGGTTTTGGCCTTTCCTTTCTCCTGCCTTTGCCCCAAGATCAACTGGAAGACTTCCTGGCTGGTAACAAGAATGCCCAGCAGTCCAGTGCAGCCTGTGTTTTATTTTGGCTTAAAAAAATAGCTATATTATACCAGTAAGGTGAGTATTATTAGAACAGTCAATGGCTTAAAATTGTCTCCTACCAGTTGAGTTATTTCCCTTCTTATACCCATACCCACCAAAATTATCCATATCTGTGGACTCCGCCAGGAACCACCATTCCTTCGCACACCACTGGGTGCCCTACCCTGCACATCCCCCAGGTGCCATTTCAGCCTTTCCTCATGGCCGCCATTTGAGCCCACAGCCTCCAGCTGCCATTTTGGGTGCCCGATGCCYTCCTGGGGCTGGGCCTGCCTTGTCCATCCCAACTGCCATGTGCCCTCAGCATGGGCTCTGGCAAAAAGCACTGCATAAACCAAAATATCCGTTTCTGTAAGAGGGAAGCTATAGCCCCACTGAGGCAATTAAAGCTGTACATGGCACCAACTAAAGCTACAGTTTCAGCTCTAAAAAGAGCAGGCGGATTTTCTTCATTTTCACAAACATATGTTTGTTGGTTACACAGCTGAGTCTCCTGCTCTGCAATTCCTTTCCCTACTGGCATCGTGAAGCTGAAAACCTGCTCTCAGCAGGCTGTGTGACTCCCTTACAGCTTGTTTTGAGTTCGGGAAAGGTTTTGCTTTCCCGGGCAAGCCTAGACCTGTAACRTCTCAGTGTTTCTTGGTTGCAGGGTGGATTTCCTTGTTTCCTTTCTGCTTATTCCTCATCTGTAGCTTTYGTTGCAGTAGTTGAGAAATTTAGACATAAAGAGCGAGCAGGTGAGTACCACAACATTAACAACGTCTGCTTGTGATCAGCCATTGAAAATCTTGCCCGATCCCAAAGCCCCGGCTCAGAGGGAAGAAGAGTCAAGGACGGTGCTGAGCAGCGTGGCTAAGTGCAGAAACACACGAGGTGCTGCGAACTGGGGAATGCCCCGTGCTGCCCCTCCGCCTGATTAACAGGTGTGCTAAGCCAAAAAGGTAGCTGCCCAGTGCTTAAAGCTGCCTCCAGACACTGGTAGCTGCAGCTAATGGCTTCAACTTCTCCTTTGGTTTGCGTATTGCRTAGCATTAGTGACAGGAGTAACTGCGAGATTTAACGTTGGAGCCGGGCTGGAGTGCGGGGAAGTTAAAGGCCTTAGATGCAGATGGATGAAGGCATTTCCCCGTGGCTGAAGGAAAGCTAAATCAAAGGGTATATAGTTGTATGTTGCAGAGGGGAGGAAATTTGTTTCGTTTTTACAGAATGATGAGCAATAGACATCTCAAACTGTCAAAGGTAAAAAAAAAAAAAAATCTGGAATCTGGAGGACAGAATTACAGTGCAATTGTTTAAACAATAAATTTAGGAACTTTTTAAGGCTGCTATTTTGATGCTAGAAACAGGATTTTAAATGTATCGTTTAAGCTTGCTTAGGTTTAAATGGTATTTAAAACAGACTGGGACAGATACTCTGGCAAAATGTAAATAATAGTCAATAAATAATACTAATTAAATAATCAATCATTTTCTACAGAGCTGGCTTACAGTATTAAAAACCGGTTTGCCATCAACTAATTCACATTATTTTGGAAGATTTTTATATTCTTTTAGTTMCCTTTTGCTGATTTTTGCTTTTTCAGCTGGAGCATAAGTATTTTGAGCATGGGAACACTGCTGTCCTTATCGGATGTAACCAGTAAAGGATGGGAATTTGCTAATCTTCATTGCGTTKTTTGTTTAAAAAATAAAGTTTCAAATACAAACGATGTCATTAGTGCCATTTATTCACTCTTGTTATTTGCTTATTTTTTTTCAGTATATGCCTTTCAGAAAGAGGAATCTATTCAGCAACCTAACGAATCCAACCCATTCTCTCTATTCAAG
The DNA here is from genome assembly GCF_003342845.1 of Nothoprocta perdicaria. Classification (NCBI taxonomy): domain Eukaryota; kingdom Metazoa; phylum Chordata; class Aves; order Tinamiformes; family Tinamidae; genus Nothoprocta; species Nothoprocta perdicaria. The sequence goes on from NW_020455071.1 coordinate 670,119, forward strand.
AATTTTAACGAGTATCTGCTGCATATAAAAGAAGGTATCTGACAGCCTTTCTATGTAAGTAGGCAAGTTCTTTCATCGCCTTCTAGATTTTTTTTTAAGATATGGATTGTTTTTTTAATAACTCCTTAGTTCCTTGAATGGAGTGTCCCTATTGCCTATTCAGTTTCTCTCAAGTAGATCAACATGTAATTACCTCAGCATTAGAACAATTCAGCCATTTATTAACATGACTGGCTATTAAATGTTCATATAGCAGATTAATGAAATTAACTTCATAACAGTTACAGTCCAGCAGTACATAGGGACACTGCATCAATCAAAACCARTGAAAGTCGCCATAAATATAAATGGGCCACTACTTGAGATGACTTAATATTACACATACATGTGTTTCTAACAGAGCATGTCCATCTCCTTTCTACAGAATTGACTTCAAATAACTCTAACTATTTTGAAAGACATTCATTTAAGTTTTAAGTTACATTGACAGATGAATAATTTTCATATTCTTTCATTCTCAGGTTAAGTGAACACAGGGAATGTGATTTTCTTACTGAAAGAACAATATTTATCTATAAGGAAAAGGAGAAAAATCTTTACATCAGTTTAAGAAACAGATCTTAACTCTTTGATTATCTATTTACCTAATGAATATTTTCATTCAGAATCAATTGAAGAGCAGTAAATCTGGAGAAAAAAATGCAGATTAATTTCGCATATAAGGTAAGAACTTAACTCATAAAGCTAAATTTTCACTTTTAATGGTGTACATATTTTTTATCAGATGGTGAAATCAAACATTTGGGAAATGACTAATAAAGACATCAGCATTCAAATCCCTGGTCTTGAAAAAATTGGGAAAACTATTTCTCTTTTGTGCTTATATCTAAAACCACTCAGAAATAGCTTTCTCTTCTCTATCATCTGACAGTCTCTTCTCTATGGACTTACRTTGTACATTTGCAGTTCTTGCAGTGTGGTGTGAGTATCACAACCAAAGYAGACTTTGGAGACTTTTTAGAGTTCATATGAGATGGATACTTAGCTAGCATGGCTCTATGCTYAAGTACCCTGAAGGACTCTGTGCACTCCCCTTTTCTGTCACGCTCACAAATTTCAAAGTAGAGGAGAATACTGATACATTGTGAATGCATGCGTGAAGAATATGATGTGAAGAACCACTAGTCAAACAAGTGTAGGATTATTATTTTTATTACAAAATCACATCTAAACATCAATGTAGTGGTGTGGTAATTAGGGGAAAAAGAGAATTTATATATTTAGAGATGTCCAAAATCAAGACATTCTCAAGGTCTGGAATAAAGGAAGCTTGAACATGTGTACAGTCCACCTCAATTACCTTTAATGCTCTGTGACACTAGTCCTATATCAGATTTTCACAACTGCATAAGGCTTGATTAGGGTCTCTGGTGCGATACCTGGAACTTTGTATTTTTGAGCTAATGACAACAGGAGATGATCTAATTGAGGTAGAAGTTTATTTCAGGTTTGTATAGAATGTGTGGACTGGGTACAAAAAAGCTTCTTCCCTTAGGGGAAAAAAAAAAAAAAGAAGAATGCAAACTAAAAATTAATATAATGTGGATTTCCTAGGAGTGTTTATTAAAAATAATAATTTTCTTCAAAGAGTTTCATGCAGTTAATCCTGAGGAGTTTAAAAAAAAAAAAAAAAAAAAAAAAAAGGTAGCAACCATCTCTGAGGATTCTCCAGCTCTTCCTGGAAAACAGACAAAAATTGGCTTGATTGTAAGGTGCTTTCTTCATCCTTCTCCTTCTCTCTTTCTTCATCTTCCTCACTGCTGCTACAAGATGACAGTGTTGACAAGAATAACACAGTATCTGTGTTATTCTGACTGTCTATTCAGAGCTCTGACTCTCTCTTTTCACATTATGGCTATAACAATAATGCCATTGCTTGACAAAACTTTGAAGCTTTGGGGAATTCACAGAACAACCAAAGAGAGCTGCCAGATAGTGTAAAAGAAATTCTGAAAATTTTGGTCATTTCATAAGTGGACGGTTCTGCAACATGATGTTATATGCATTTACATGAGTATAATGATTGCATTCACAGAAGTTAATGGAATAATGTGTGTACAAATACACTGTAGGATCACAATCCAGCCAAGCAATCACCTTCATAGAAGGAATGCTGTTGTCTGGAAAGGGGTTTCAGAAGCGTCTCTAGTTTATAGTAGGAAGAGAATTCTTGTAATAATTGCTGGAGTCATGAAAAAATCTATAGGCGATGTTGCTTTAGCCCTGCTCCTAGTTGACTGTCATTACTGTTTTCCTATAATAAGTTGGATTGCCCTCCTGAGGAAGAGCTCTGTCCTTGCTGAGCAACTAAAGTGGAGCAGAGGCTGTAGAGGCAGGACTGACCAAGAAACAAGTGCAAAAATGCCTCGCTAGTGACAGCCAAGTCATTGGGGAACCCTTGTGTTGAGAAGGAATGAAGCGATTATTTCAAAGCAGCCATGCTGATTTCTTACCATTACAAAATGTAGAGCAAACAAAATGGATGCTCCAGGAAGTTATTTACATTAGCATGCTTCAAAGCAGATGGAGCTCTCTATATCCCATTATGAAAGGCATGMAAGTTACAGTGACATGGTTCTTAATTGTGAGCAACTTCAACTACACCATCTGCATTTAACAAAGCTCCATATGCATGCATGTGATCTCGCTTGGCTGCCTGTGTCTGTTAACAACACGTGCAAAAGAGATACCAACACGCAGAATCTAAAGATACTTTGGCAGGCTTTGTGAAAGGAACTGGAAATGTTTGCAGTGTCCCTTCTGTCTTCGCTGTCCAAATCCCAAACGAGGGGCAACAGTAATCCCAGGACAGAATTATTGCCTCCTGTTGAGGGGATATTGATACATACATTTGCCAAATTCAGCAGATTGGTCATCCACTTTTAGCCACTGCAAGTTCCTTAACTTTTTTTTTTTTTTTTTGGCAAAAGATTTCTTCACATAGTCCCCTAGGCAACCCAGATAGTATGTAGTTTTAGATGTCCATATTCAAAGCACAGTCCTTTTGCCATTGATGCAGCACATTGCTATGCAAATTTTAGTGTAAGGGATCTGTAGAGTATAGCTTAATCAGAAATAGAAAAGCTAATCCTTCCTTGGAAAGTGAAGGTACATTGAGCTAAAAAGCCCCATTAACCCAGAACACAAGCCAGCATTCAAATGTTTGATATAGTCATAAGGGAAATCTTTTATGCTCTGTAGCAAGATTAATTGTTTTGCTGTTTCTTCAAAAAGTATTTAGTACAAACTATGGCTAAGTAATATAGAAGGGACTTGTGGAAGTATGTTTGTTTTTTTTTTTTTTTTTTTTTTTTAAATCTACTGACTGCTCTTTCAGAGGAAGAAAATTCCAGGACATGACAATCCTCACGAGCTGAGCTTCACATATGTTGTTCTCCACAAGAACTGCAAAATCTTGAAATACTTAAGATTTCAGGACTGTATTTGGAACTTCTTACTCAAGCAAAGGAAAATTCTAGGTAAACCAAATGGCCTTTTCTATAACCTTGCATGTGGAAAATGAAGAGGACAGTCTACAATACATAGTGCTCTTGACTCTTCCAAGGGAGTTGCACAGAGTGACTCTTCTGACTCCATCTGCCTGCCTAGCTGCTAGAAAGAGCAACASAGAACTAAGTCTCTTGCCTCTGGCCCTCCCTTAAGTCATAGCCTCATGCAGCCTCCCTTCTAGCAAGTCTTAGGTTTCAAGGAGAGTGAATTGCTGGAGAGCTCTGGCAGTGAGAGACATGCTATGTTTGGAGGTTTCCATGAGAGACGATAGCTACTGAGGTAGCCATCACACTGCATTTAGTACTTCAGGCTGGACTGCTTATCCTTAAAGATAAAACAAACCACTCAAGAAAAAAAAATCAAAGAAGTGACAGCTTAGGAAAAAAAATAGTAAACACAGTTTGGAGAACACAGTATGGTTGAAAAGTGAGAGGGAATCATGAATGTATATTTTCACAGAAATCTGGATGTGAGGGATTGAACTGACTGTAATAGTTTCCCCCCTACTACCTCTGTTTCTCCCCTTTCTATTCTGCTCTCTCTGATATGGAGATTTACACTGACCTTTGGGCTTTTACATCTTGCAGTTTGCCAGCTCTTTGATAGAAAGCACATTCTCACTGGCCACTTAATTCCTTTCTGATCAGCATTATGTGACAGCAGCAATCAGAGAGCCTTTGATTCAATGGGACAAAGGGGAGAATGGAAATGTACTTTTTTCCCCCCATCACAGCACTACCACAGTCCTGTGAGCTGACTGTAATCCAGCTTCCTTTTTTCCTTTCTTGTTCTTTAGTAATGTTATATTCTTAGCTTTACCACTAAACAAGAACAAGATAAAACAAATTCTTTTACCATCAAATACCTAGCGAATAAATCTTTTTATCTCCTGCTATCTTTAGGTGCAGGCAGTAAAATATCTTTCTGTATTAATATTGAATAGGACAGGCCCATTCCACTGTTTGAAGCATCAGTGTCATTTGTACAGGGGTGTGAATATATCTGTATAAAGCAGTAAGGAGAAAATGTGTATTTTTGTTTTATTTTGGTTTGTTATTTCCAAAAAGACAACAATTAAAGGAGGGCACAAGAAACACATGGAGCATTAGATGAGGAAAGATCCCCATAGTTGTTCTAGAGCTTGAAAAGGCTGAGGRTTTTTTTTGCAGGGCACATTCTGTGCTTTTTGCAAAAAGCAAATGGTGAACCAAGGTAGCTGATGAGTAGGTTTMGTGTGTCCATGTTCACTCTTCAGGTTAACACACTAGCCATACCACGAGGTCTCACTCTGTAAATGCTGCCCAGCACTTCACTCCCCAATTTGTGTATTGGATCATCTGGAAGCAGAAAGTGCCAAAAAGTGGTATGGAAAATTGTCTTGGAGCTTTTGACCTGAATAACTAGAGACAATGTTCTTCTGATTGATATCTAGGTGTTTGCCTTACAGTTTCGGGTATCTACTTTCTATTGCAAGGAATGAGTATGCACTATCCCCAAATACTCAAATGCTATGAGCTTTCTCCTTCTCATTTACTAACTTGTAAGACAGTAATGCCCCCTGGACTCTGTTTTCTCTTAGGCTTCTACATGCAAAGAATGTGATCCCTGACCAGTATTTTTTTTTTCTTGTTCTCCAATAGAGAAAAATGTAAATAAAATAACAGAAAGTGTTTGTTAGGAGCTATTTTTCACAAAGTGGACACTTACCTTGCAACTCACAGTTCTTATCTCTAGGCTAAAAAGCATTCTTTCTTTTTTTCTTTTTCCTTTTTTTTTTTTTTCTGATTGACCATCATATGAAAACTACTGGTATTATTTTTAAAAACCTTGCATTGCAGGCATAATTTGCATTCACCTCATTTAGATGTTTATAAAGTGCACTGGGAATTTCCTGCAGTACTTCCATATATGCTAAGAAAACAAGAAGATTATTCAAACCATACATTTATTCCAGCGTATACTCCAAAACTGATGCTTTTATGAGGCTGCTAAGCAACTCCTTATTGTAAAAACAGACAGAGAAGACATCAGCTATCTACTGGAATAAACATTTTAGTCCTGCAGTGACCTTAGATGAAAGATTACAGGGTTTGTAAGAACAGCCCATCTGCCCGAGTTTCCACTGCAAAGATATTTACAGTAATTTTTTGAAAGCCACTGCTCTGTGGGATGACTGCAGGGAGTCTAAAAAAATCAAGCAGTTCCTTTGAAAGTTGTAATTGACAGTTGTCAATAAATGACAAAGAAACCTGTCATTAAATGTGGGTCTTTTTTTTTTATTATTAGCTTTCCATCGTAATAAATAAAGAAAAAGAGTATTTTGGCTTAGTTAGTGGAATTCATTAATAAGTGATACAGAGTTTAGAAGGATTTTAGAAATGTTATAAATTGATGAATATAATTGCATAAATATGTACAACTGAGAAATGGTTATATGGTTCAAGTCATTAACAGAGAGTAAGAAGATAAGTAATAGTCCAAATGTCAGGGGAGGGAGAAGCAGCTTAAACCACCTGTCTTGATTGTATTGGTAGCAGATCAAGTGCTAAATTAAAATTCTGTGTTGTATTAGATAGAGCAAACACCTCTGTGTTATCCTCTAGCATAAGGCTATGCTAGTTTATGAATGGGATTCTACATCATGGCTCTGCATAGTCAGGGTCTARCTGCAGTGACCCAGGAGACCATTTGTAGGTGCATACAGACCTACAAATGTGATCATCACAGACAATATTTAAAAGGCAGTATATAACGTAGATTATTATTTTTTAGCTATGCAAAAAGAACATAGCTTTACCTCATGAATTGAATGCCAATGGTGACATCTGTGTAGAAGACCGTGGAAGAGCCTTAACCTGGAAAAGAATCATCTGGCATTGAAGGCTTCACCTAATTTGCAAAGCTGAAGTAAAGACTGAATATCCTCTAAGACTGAAGATTTTGATTCATTTTTGATTTGAGAKTACGTCCTCAACCACCTCATTCAGCATAACTATGGAATTCTGGTCAATCGGGTGAAATTCCTTGTGCTTTGGCTTTCATACATGAAAAGAAGGGAAGAGGTTGTTATGCCAATTTTGAGATAGTTAGGTTCTTACTAAAATGCCTTTAAAATACTGCTATGTATTATATAATTACTCACTTATTAAATGTATATCAATTAAAAAGCTACAAGACCAGGAAATTCAGTAAATACATTAAACTATGATATCTGTTGCTCTCTTTTTGTAAAGAAAATGATACATTTTGTTTAAAATAGAAGAATGAATTATCTGCTATGAACCTATATTAAAAAGTCAGTAATAAAATACCAAATATTCTTGGAAGAATAATATAAAAAACTATTATTCAAGCARAATTAATTCCATGAGATTTCTAGGAATGCTTAATGATACAGAGAAAACACTAGTTTTGAAGTAGAGAAGAAGCAAGTCTAATGTTTTTTGGTTTCCTATGTTATGTTTTGTTTTCTCTTTCTCTATTTTACATGAAATCACATGGTGATCTTTGTTGAACAGTTATATGTAGCAAATGTGAACAATGTGACATAAAAATAAACAGGTCTTAATTATAAGACATTCATTTACATCCTGTTATAATCCTTTGGGTCATGAGCAGTTGCTAATTTAATCATAGGCATCCTTATAAAAAGAATTGAGCCTGAAGCCATTGTACGTAGCTCATTTAAAAGATAATTCTTTGTACTGCTCATTCTGCAATCAATTGTCTTGTGGGATCTTAGCACAGGTACAAGACCTGTGTTCCAGCTTGAAACTTAGAGCAATCTTCCTCATGAARACTAAGCAGCTCCCAAGACTGCTACAGGGGCAGAGGGACAAGAGTGGGAGAAGGAGAGGATGGTATTTCTTTGGAAAACATTCCCAGATTGCGCACAAGCTCCACAGAGGAATATCAAAACCAGGCACCCCCATTCCCTTTCTGAAAAGGTAAGACTGCTAAAATATTACGTGAGGGCCCAGAGATCTTCAGCTGGTAGAAATCATCACTGCTGAGCTGGCAGCAGAGAGTGGCACTGATTGCTGCCAGCTGAGGCCTCAGGGTAGTGCAGGGTRGGGGCAGAGGGACAGAAGGTAGAAATAAGCTCTTGTAAGACAAGCCTTAATTTTCATTGACATAGAACTCCATTTAATTTGCCAATACAGATTGAGAGTTGTTATCAAGTTTATTTATAACTGTAAGGATGGAAATTCATCAGAGCATGCTTTCGTTACAGTCAGTGTTTTATACCTGTAATAGAAGTGAAAAATAAATGGCCAAAATCAATTAAGTTGCTTTATGCAGCATTGCAAGTTTTATGTTAGTATATTTGAAAATAACAAACACGTAGGCATTAATTTTCTGGGTTATTAGTATCATATATCTATAAAATATGTAAGTGATTAATTATCAAAATGAAAGAGCAGCAAGTTCTTCAGCTTTTATTGATTAGCCTACAGCAAGCAAACAACCTGAGCTGCTCAGTGCGCTTGTTGCCTCTACTGAAACTAGAAACTATCATCTGACCTTTACTGTGAGACACGTAGCTATATGCTATTAAYTCCTTTATGGCTGGAGATGCTGGATTTGCCACTGCATTGTGATGAGTGGTGGTTTCTGACCAGGTTCCTCTAGGAGGCCTGCTTTGGGATACATGCTGCCCCGGGACCGACTGCCTTGGGAAAGCTTGGATGCCTTCACTCCAGCAGTGTCTGTCCACATGCTGCAAGTAGGTCCCCGTGACTCCAACTGTCTTGCTCTGCACAGGCTGCCCGCTTCAGGAATGGGGAGCTTGAGGGAAATCTCTAGGCAAATGACTCAGCGGCCAAAACTGTGCCCTTAGGTGGTGACTTACGGTTTCCCACCTGCCTAGGGACATGCATCTGAATATAGGTTAGGTGGGATCAAGGTGCCCTGCACTGCCTGGAGGAGAGGAGCTCACCTCTGGGTTTCTGCATCTCAGCTGAGGACCTTTAGTGCTTCAGGCCTTCGTATGGACTGGGCAGGAGTTAGCCAAGCCCCTGAGCAGGCTCAGCTCAGGGATACCATTCCAGAAGCAGCAAGAAAGGTCTTTTGTTTGGAAAGGCAGATTTAGCAGGTGTTCCTGAGCATAAGACCATGCAAGCGGCAGCTTCTTCAGAGCCCCAGCWACTCCTGTGCCCATCAGGGTTGCCTCTCTGCAATGGCTGCAGGTTAACCCACCTRTGTTTACCTCTTCCCCAAGTGAGGTTGGTTTGGTGTGCTCAGCCTGGATGTAGGGAACCTGGATGAAAGTATTCCAGGTTATTCCTCTCGGAGAAAGATGATTTGAAGTTACAAAGTGTCCTTATATTTTGGCTTTCCTGGATTTTTGGCCAGAACAAAGTAACTGGTCAACCTGAGTTCATCAGATGCTTSCAAAAGCCATCTAATGTGTATCAATACAAGGGTATAAAACTGGTTAATTCTGGAGTTCCAGAAGCATCCTTACAGCAAGAAAAAATGACATCTATCTACCTTTGCTAACAGTAACTTAATCTGGTCAGGACTTCTGGTACTTTTTCCTCCATCTGCTTTTATATGTGTGTGGGGTGTGCTTGTGTAGGACTTCAATTAACAAAATGATCATGGGATTCATGATTACTTGGAAAAYACACGTTGTCTTTTCTCCTAGAGCAATCACAAAGCACCATTATGCAAATATTATAGCAAAATGTAGCATATTTCTAAGGTGATGGGAATTGTCTTAAAATTAATAGTAGGAAGATCTGTCCTGTGAAGAATTTTATTTTYTCCTGGCTGTGGATGGTGTTTGTTTTTAAGGAGGAGTCAATGACAGAGAACTTTTATACTTCAAAACTAAAATGCAGTTGTTTTAACCTTCTAGGATCTAAGTTGTGTTTTAAATGAGGCACTTTTCAACCTACTCCTTAAGAGGATCTAGTTTTTCGGTTTTCAGTGAGAGAAAATTAAATGCAGGGCATTTCTCAAAAGGTGACCCCAACACAACTTTTCAAAGTTTCCTTGGAATGTGTCCATATTGCTGCTTCAAAAGTGTGCTAAAGCAAAGCAGTATGTGCTCGCTGCTATAAAAACTGTAGCTCTGCCTCTTGCATTCAAAACTTCAGGCTAGAATGAAAAAGAAAAATAAAGACTTATAATATTGCTCCATCATACATAATGCCTGCATACAGAATAAATGCATTTTATCACATGATTTCATAGTAACACTTTCCTTGCTGTTGGTAGTGTTAGGTAGTTAGAAGCTATTTTGCTCTTCAGCTATCCTTAATGTTTATGAGCAGTTTATCTTGCCTTCTCATTGCTACTGGGTGACTATTAGGCCTTACTTGTATTTTATTTTTCTGATGCCCGCATTGTTCATCTCAGAGGGTTCAATAACTGTTTTGAGKGATGTTTATTTACCTAGAATCCTGAACATTAATGAATTTTTTTTGTTCACTCTTGCTTTATAAACAGAGAAAATGAGTCATGTAGTGTGTAAATTAAAATAGCTATGTCAAAATTGATGGCTATGGGAAAAGGATGGTTCTGGRTAATAAACTCTGAGCTAATTTACATATATGCAAGATTTCATTAATATTTTAGCTGTTATAATTGCATTGAATTAGAAAAATAAAAATAATAGTAATTCCTTCTCTTTATAGAGACTCAGTTGGTTACATTGTATCAAGGTACTTATMCCATATAATTTAACCTCAAATGTTTACAACAGAAGACTATGCTTGTTATACTCTTAAAACATTCATGCAAATACACCCTAGGATTTTACCCAGGGTATATTACCTTTAATGTAAAATTGAATGAAATGTAAATGTAATTTAACTTTCAATGTTGAATCTTCATTTCTAGACATAGCTATGTTTTCCCTGTGAGTGAGATGTTTTTACCTTATTTAAACTCTGGATATGAACGTCCTCAGCTGAATAGTTTTGGTTACTTGCTCGCATCTCTTTAATCCTCAGAGATGTGTTTTACTGTAAGACAAAATGCTCTCCTAGGTCCTTCGGTATGCTGCTTGTTATATTTCCAAATGAAAACTTTCCAGAATAAAAATTTGAACTTTCTGTAATCAAATTATTTATACACTCTATCTAAACAGATGAACACTGTGATGCTGTGGCAACCAATGCTGGCTAGCATCATTTGTATAAGTTCTAGTAGCAATTGATGTTGATATGGTATTGATAGTGTTTGATGAAAATCATGTTCTGTTGGCAGGAATTTGCTTGCTTCCCTGAAGTGGTTTTTTTTTTTTTTTTTTTTTTTTTTTTCTGTTATTGGGTGCTGTTGAGTGAATTGGTGTTAAGAAGTATGAATAGCATGCTTAGTGCAGGAATGCTACAGAAGTAGCAATTTTTGGTTAAACTGGAAAGTGAGGGATTTATTCAGCTAGCCAGAAACCTGGTGATGTTTTTTCAAACTGTCTGGATTGAAACTGTCTCAGAAACGTTTGCACTGTAACAGCTAGCTTGTTGGCTCCGTTTGCATGCACATGGAAAGGAGTAGGCAGAGGAAAAAATATCACATTTAGGAGATTCTGAAGGAAAAATGGATGTTTCTTGCTTAAAATAATATGTTTTGAGGATACAAATTGTTCAGCTCTAGCAGTTCTTTTATCTCATGTTAGGGAGCATTGGCACAGCTCTCTGTGAGACTGTGTGAACTGAATTCAGAGGTTTTTTTTTCTTTTTAAATCCTCTCTCCTGTTTTTGGACTTGCGTATTTCACAATCAGGGTCTCAAATATGTGTTAGTGCAAGAGAGGGAGTAGATTCATTGAATGTAAGCAGAGGTGGGAAGCCTGGCTTAGGAAGAGGGTGCAGTAGCGAGGAAGGTAGTAACTTCATTGGGTGCTCCTGGCAAAAACTCTATATTGTCAGTACTGTAATGTGTCCAAGTAGATCTTTCCTAAACAGGTAGGTATGATCAAGTCTGAAGCTCATCATATTCTGGAGGCAAAGATGTTAGAAACAAGTTCCTCAGCTAAGCCTAAGAGATGGTAGGTCAAYGTCGGCAATGTCTGGGGTTGAGGCTGGTGGAGGTTTTGACTCAGAGGGATGTCCCATCTCCTTGCCCAGCAGCAACTTGCTCAGAGACAACCAGGAATGAAGAAAGAACTGTTATTTCAAAGATTCCTGTAATATTTTTTCCTGTTTTTTTTTTCCTCGCTTGTCACTAAACTGGCATTTTTCTAGACCAAGAAGGCAAAATATTTGTAATTACTTTTTACTTTGGTCCCCGAGGTTGTGCTCTTCCCATTGAGCTTCGAGAATTTTGTCTGAATAGGTTGGAGTACAGGGAGATACTAGCTAGCTTAATTTCCCTGTAATATAAATACATGGAACAAATGCACAAGTCGAAGTTGCCGCAACGAATACCCTATACCAGCATCAAAACTATTTCCCATCAGTTATTTTTCTCTTGGTTCATACTGAGGTAAGCATCTTAATTGGAGACTACTTTATACAGCTGTATGACAAGCTACAAATAGATTAACAGCTTATCTCTACTAGCTACTTGAGGATGAAAAAGCCCTGGTGTGAACATATTCTTAAAGTGTTCCAAGAACCCAAGGCTGTTTGTGTTTTTGTGTTTTTTTTTTTTTTAAACCAAATCACTAATCTTTTTCTTCCCCTAGACAAACGCCATTTTCTAGCAGTCTGTTCAGATGCGATGCAGCCCCTTTCAGATTGTGTTTAGCAGTGTGAAACATCACAGCACGTTTCTTAACTTTGCTGCTGTTAAGATAGAAAATGTTTGTTCTAACTTTTACAATATTATTTCTAGAAGCATTCTGCTTTAAACATACCTTGGATTTCAGAAGTCACTTGCAAACTGATCAATTACAAAGGTAGCAGGGTCTAAAGTAAATTGCAGTATATAGGTGAGGAAGTAAATGGCTTCTGCTTTGCCTATTAACAATATCTGCACAAATGTTGAGGAATACATTCTCCCAGAAGTAAGTTCTGTAGGAGCGCTGCGGTCAGAAGTTGAAAGTGTTTGTGTTTTCCAAATCACAGTTACTCTCTTTTGTATGGAAAAAAAAACCACAAAAAAAAAAAAAAAAAAAAAACCAAACCTCCAAACTTCACTTTCTTTTTTCCTTATTGTTCTGATGTGATTTCCCTGGCGTGAAATATTGTTGCTTGCATTTTCTCTGAACTAATTGTTTATTGTAATAGTACCGATGAATACCAGTCACAAATCACAGTGGCATTAGGATTGTACAGATACAGCACAAAGCTTGTCCCAAAAGGCTTATTCATTAAGCAAGCATTTTTATTTTTCTCATTTTCTCTTTTAGCTTTTGGGACCATTATCTGACATTTTTGTCAAATGTGCAGTTCTCCAAAGTAGTTTCCAGCCATTCCTCTTTGAAATATTTATATCATAGTTTCATCTGAAAATCCTGTAGATAGAACAGTTGATCTTTAATATACACATAACGGGATAAAGACTCAATGTTGTTTTAATAAGATAAGTCTTCCCCCATAACTCTGATTGAAACGAGGTCATGAATGGGCACAGCACTAATCCTTTTCTAAAACAAAAATGAGAAATGGTCTGCTTGTGACATTCTCATAGCAGAAGTGAAGATCATTATCCTGCTTGGTTTGTGTTGATAGAGGCAGGGGAGAACATGTAATCTAGCAGCTGGATAAGGATGACCTTGGTCTGTGGAAAGGTGCTGYTGTTAACAAATTTGTAAGCGCTCACATTTTCCATTTTCATGCTTTCTAACTCCTATTTCTTCCCTCTAAATTGATCAGCACTGTGTCAGGCATACTGTGAACTTCCTTGCAGCATGTCTGTCATCTCTTTAGGTGAGTCGTGTAAGGACCCTTTTCCCCCAACACCCCTCCCAGTCCAAATGAAATTAGGCAGACAATCTCTCTGTCTTTCTGGATAGTATTAACAGCCGTCCTAGCGTTTTACGTAAGAAAAAGAAAGAAAAAGAGCCCTATAACTTAGTATCATTAAACACTGCTACTGCCTTTTTTGGTGGTATTTTTGTTGCTCAGGTGATTTTTGGGAAAAGAAGCTGCTTAAAGAGTAAATGATTATTATAACATCCCCCAAATTAGTGGAACTATGGCAATTTACACTACTTGAAAGTCTGCCTACTGCTTTAAAAAAAAACAAAACATACTGAGTACTAATAATTTCAAATTAATTCAGTACCTGTTTCCAGTTAACAATGATGATTATCTTTTTAAAAGGTCATATTGCTCCAAAATGSTTACTGTGATACAGAATGGAAATATTCGTATGAGTATGGTTTAAATAATGGTTTCTAAAATCATTTCCATCTGTATCTCATTCTGACTGTTAAAACATCTTCATTTTTGAATGAAATGCTGTCTTCACATGCTAATTTATAGCAAAATATTCCTTATTTTTGGTGATTATTAAGACAAAGACATTGTTTGTGACATTATTAGAGCATCATCAGCCTACAAATTAGTTACCTTATCTGTTCTCTATCTGCATAATCCTCATACCCTCATCTCTGTGTTTACAAATCCATATGAATATTATGCAGCCCACATCTAATTAATTTTGGATTAGCCTTCCAGACACATGTAGTCCTGATCAAAACAATCTGTATTCTCTTTTCTGATTAGGTTGAAGCCTGACCCCTGGAGTATTCTGTTTGTCAGGGGATATGCTGGAACATGAATATCAACAAGCAGGTTAATCCTTAGGCTGTCATTTTCTTCCTTACATACAACATCCTGTTTTTTGTTCCTAGAAACCATGGGGATCTAGGTAATGTCAGAGAGCAAATCAGCATCATGCAGGGCTCAGGCAGGATTGATATCTGGCTAGACATTTAAGCAATCCAACATAATGCACACTGAGAATAATCCAGTGAAATGATTTTTTCCCCAAAGATTTGGCCTTCTGTTGTGTTTTTTTTGTTTGTTTGTTTTGTCTGAAGTGCAAGAGCCAACTTGAGAATATATTTGAAAAGAGAGCTGACCTGCTATGAATTTCAAACTAGGTAATGAAAAATTTAGATAACAATGATTGTGTAATTTATTTATTTTTTTGCATACTGTTACAGGGCAACTATCCAGGACTTCAGTATTCATAGTGCAGTTAAAAATAATAAGGAACACAGAAATAGCTTCTGTATTTTTCCTTTCTTAAGACAAGGTTTGGTAAAGAGCATTCTAAATCTCACAGTTAAAGCCCTCAATCAGTTAGGATGTATCAAGGTGCTRTAATTTCTCTTTAGTTGCAAAATAATTTGATCACATATATTTCTTTAAAATATAAAAAATAGGAGTTGACCCTCACCTTACTCACATTTTCACACCAATGCAAGTGATCTTTAAGCACAGAATTCTGTAACCCTTAAGGTGTATGCTCAGCTTTAAACAAATCACAGGTTTAGCTGTATGTGATATTTTGCTTATATAAAGAGAGATCACAAGTGTTTGGCAGAGTGGAGCCCTTGGGTGAAGCTTGTGCCTATGCAAAGACTGTTTCTATGGCTTGACTGAACCTCTGGAGCTGGAGCACATTAGATACTGTCTTGGAAAGGACCTTCTGGTTTCATGGGATCAAAAATAGATCCTGTCCGAGGATCCTGCTCCRAGGCAGTTGTCCAACCTGAACCAAAATGAACTAAGCACAGATGACCGAGACATTCACTTCAAAAACATACTTCTCAGTCAAACTAAAATACTAATTTGGATGCAGCCTAGAAAASGAGTCTAAATTTAATTAATCAAGTCTGTTGCAACCTAAATCACTGAGAAAAATTTTGATGTTTATTACAAAGGTTTTCTCTACTATGCTTGGACACACCAAAAAGCTGKTTTTCTATATGACATGCTCGCCAATCATAAATAGTGAGGCATGGGCTAATAACAGAACACATTTGGAATTCACTTATAAGTAATGGCATGTTGAAAAAGAGTCTAGGTAGAGGCATTTATCCTCTAAGCCTTACCCTGGTAGACTGTATATCCTGCATTTGGAGAAGAGTTTAATAAGAAGGTTTTTTAAAGTGAAGAGTTAAATTATAGGGAGAAAGGATCCTTCTCTTCTTTGTCTGAGAAACACACAGATATTTCTGAAACCTTCATTTTTTTTCATATAGGCTGGAATGTTCTGCAGAATTGCTCCAATGCAATAAACTCCTAGCACTACAATGAATGTCCGGAGCGAAAAGCTCCCAGTGCTGAACTGGGCACCTCAGCGTTATTGAGTTGTTATGTGTGTCAGGCAAAAGTATGGTGACTTTCCTGTAAATGAGGCTTTCCTTCCTCACAGAGATAAGAGAAGGGATTTTGCATCTTGCGTGCAAAGCACTGTGTAATTTATATTCACTTGACTTCATGATTCAGAATATGAGGACATCTGAGCCACTTGATGGCTTAAAGCCGCTTGAGACACCAAAGCTCTCCCCGCTGGCGCAGCCTTTGATCTCAGGTCACAACGGATAACAGTCCTTGTCTTCACTCATCTCATCATCCGTGCTCTTCCTGGAAGCTAAACCAAAGCGTATCCCAGCTTTCCTTTCTAAGTGAGGGTAATTTAACAAAGGGAAACCAGTTTACTTGTCTTCCCTGGAAGAAAACGCCTTTTCATTTTATTTGGAGTTTGCATTTGTCAGACTTCAATTTCTATCATTCGATGTGGCTATATTCCTCTCTTTGAGCTTGAGCCTTTGAGCTCTTGCTRTCATTTATTTTTTGTGTGTTTGTGGCAGCATGCAGAGATAGGTTTGCCTTTTCGGTCTTCTCTTCAGTGAACTGAATGCACTGAGTTTCTTGGGCCTTGCATTGAAGGCCCATTTTCTAGGATCTCATTTTGACGTTCTGATATACTGACATTGTTCTCAATGTGCAGCTGTCAAGCCAGGSCACAGTGCTTTTGAAATGACCTAACCAATATTCTATATAGAGGAAAGGCCATTTTTTTTGTATCTGTAAATATTGCATTAGGCCTCTGGTTGAGTACCGTGGTTTGGGTTTTTTGGTGTATAGGGATGCTTTGAAGATATAAAAAAGATGCATAATGAAGTAATTTCTGGATAGGTAGCCCTTATAGGGCAACAAATGAACACTTGGTTCACTTTAGAACAAGATGTCTATGCTTCTAATTACATATGAGTTTCCCAAGTACTATCCTTTCTGTGGTTCCCCCCAGAATTTAATGGTGCTACCACTATGTGCGTTACCAAGCACCTGGGGTGAGTAAAGTGAAATATTAGTAAAGCAATATGCTAATGGTCAGAAAGACAGAAGTATAAAGAAGTATAATGAAATGAAACATGTTAAAATAAATGCAATTAAGCAAAATCAACTTGAAAGGACTTAGACTTTGTATACTCAAAGCTAATTTGTAACTATCTGCTGTTCTCAAGAGTGAAACTAATTTCTTAAGAACTCATGAAGACCTTTCTAGGATAGGAGAGAGGACAATTAGTATTTAGAGATCTCCCTTCCTTCTAGGTTTTAAAGATGCTTAGGAAATCCTATCAGGGTTTGAAAAGTGTAAAAACAACTACAACAAAAAAAAATTTATAAATGTTCAGTAAATGCTAACATGAGTTGATTGTTGAAATAAAATCATCTTCCAGCACACAAGCGATGAGTATTTCTTAGAAGACTATTATTCCAACCAGGGCCTTTTTTTTGTTTGTTTATTTTTAGCAAAACTGCTTGTAACCAGAGGGAAGGATAGAATGGGTAAAGAATTAATATTTTGCGTTTAAATAAAGGTTGTTGAGTTTCTTTTCTAATTTCCCATCAAACCAGCTTCGTTGCTGCCTAGACATGCTCCCTTATGGCATAGGGCTCATCTGCTTTGACTTAGGGTCACCCGGTGGGTCACTGTTGCTGGCATGAGTTTTCTACCAGATCATGTGGACAGTCAATGATTAAATGGCTTTTTCCTTTTCTGTGTCCTGAGGTACCAGGCTTCTAGATCAATGTCAGGTTTTATCCGGTTTTCCCAGTTGCACAGAATTTGCCATGACAAGGCAGGTTTATTTATGTACCACTGAAAATACTATTGAATTGCCTTCTCCTTTGTGCTCCTCTTCAATGAGTTATTCTCCAAGGCTGCAGACTAACTGATTAAGCCAGTGATACAGATAGTTTTGATTGGCAATATATCAGGATATCTGTCAACTGAGACACTGCAGACCTTTCTCTCTAYACTTCCACCAAGCTTTGTTTATGTTAAATGAACAAAGGCACCCAGTGGCTGAGATGTTTTCCACTATCTTATACCTTTCTTGCAAGTAAAGTTACAGTGTCTAAAGGCTAAAGTGTACTTTTGGTAAATATGGGCAAAAATGCATTTGTTTCTGTACTGACACAAAATGATTAAGCCACAGAAGTGCCTAAATATATGTGGGAAGCATTTATCTCAAAGGCCCAGCTGCTGCAAATGCATGGGCATAGTCTTAATTCTGTGTGATCAACATTACTGTGATTTTGATGTTACATGCATAAAGGTATCGTGCATAAAGGTGAGAGCAGATATGGCTGAGATAGATGTATATGCAAACCTAGACGTAAAGCAGATAAGCCAGATAGGAACTCTATGCCGCCTTTGAAGCTGTTAGATGATGGAAAGGGAGTAGGAGTTTTCAACTGATAGCTGGATGGATTGTTTTTTTCATTTGAGTGCAATCTGCAGTTAGTCTTTGAATAGGAGAAAGATGAGGCAAGATGGGAAAGACATCGCTGCAGAAATGGGCTAAAAATCAAAAGGTCCTCCAGCTAAAAGGACCAGTAGAACCCCTTTTGTGCAGCTTGTTATTTATGGTCCATGTTTCTCTCAGTGCATTTCACAGGAACTTAAAAGTTAGATAGCAGCATCCTCACTGTACATGATCTAAAGTTATTAAAAGTTTGCCTGTAGACTGAATCAAGGCCTTAAAGAAAGGCCTAAAAACATAAATGTGTCAGTGTTAGGATTCARTCTCCAAATGAAAGAGAGTCATGGGATGGGGTAGGTGAGCAGCTTCCACTTTGGGGCTACTTCTTCTACTTGTTTACTGCTGTCCTGAGGACGAGYTGTGGCCCTGCAGCAGGAAGGGGAAGCAGTGGGCTGCAGTCCTGTGTCCTGCTCGCAGGAAAGCTGAGGCACTTGCACCAGGGGTAGCACTGTGACTGGGGAGCTGGCATCACCACCAGCATGTGGTGGAAAGGGAGAACAAGATATCTGAGCCTTTGTTCTCCTTCCTCTTCAGGACATCTATACCTAGTAGGAGAGAGAACAGAAGGAATAGTATTTTTTCATATTGACGTGGACTTTGGCACTTTGGGTTTTGGACATTGCTGTCCGGCAATTTGCACCAAGAATAAAGGCCATGTCCATCTTTTTGCCAGCTAGAGCACTCGTGGTGGGGTGCTGAGAAAGATGTCAGGCAAAGGAGTTTGTTGGTGGTGGAGAAGTGCAGAGCAGACCTAGAGGGGAGGTACAGACTGTTTGCAAGGTACAGTAAGCAGGGAGGTTTTTTTTCGGATTCTTGCATAAAACTTTTAATGCTTTAAAATAAAATATTATTAAAATATTAGAGAGAGGCATTCCCTATGGACAAGGACAAATCTTTATCAACAGTACCATAAGAACATAGCTTGTACTTGCTGTGTAATGAAAGAAAGGTGAAAACAGAGTAACAGAGTAACATCCAAATCCCCCAATCCCAGATGTATCTCATTCTGCTTGCAGCAAGCAGGCAGTGACTTTCGCTACTCGTAGTAAAATGTGCTGGGATTGCAGGAGGTTTACAGCTGCTGTTGTCTCATGAACAACTTTGTTGAATGTTCACTCAAGATGCAGTTCACTGCTGCAGCGTGAACCRCAGGTTCCTTCTCCCCGCCGTGATGCTGTGCTGCCCTGAGTGTTTTTTACTCACACTATTTCTCTCCCCTTCTGCCAAACTGCACCAGGACATTAGCATGAAAACGAGGACTTTGTTTCTTAAGTGTTCATCCATTCCTATGGTTTATCCTCCCACCTGAACTCCTCATCTGTGGCATCAATGAGTTGCAGTGGAAATTGGTTTGATGAGGCTCTTTAAGTGCAATCCACTTACATACTATGTGCAGTAATYTTTCTGTAATTATAGACCTCCTCTTATTATTATTATAACATCTTTTAACACTTTTGAAGTTCCCTCAGTCTTATAATTCAGCTTCATTGACCAGAAGACAAAGAAATCCACCAGCTGCAGAGTTAAAATCACGAAGCTGTTGGCTTTAATTTCTTTTTAATCATGAAAATATAAATTAGCTCTTGTACTCATTACTTTCCAAACAGCTTTCTCTTCTGGGTTTCTCTCACATCCTCTGCTCACAATTGCCATCTGCTTCTCCTGGTGGCCTGCCTTGCACCAAGGCAGAGGTTCTTTCCTAGGAGTGCAGGGCCTGAAAGTGAGACATAATAGCAGAGAAGGGAATAGGAGAGAAGTATAAAGATGGGCAGGTCAAGCAGTTTTAGCAGCACTTAATAGTGAGCACACTTGTGAGTGTTAAATTTCCCCGTAGGATTGTGATACCTCTGCAGSAGCATGTGAAATCTCTTGCACATTACTGCAGCTATTTTTAGTATGTATTAGATGACAAATACGTGTCTGGACTGATGGACAACAACAATTTCTTTGACAGCTAACCCATGTAAATAGGATTTTTTTATTTTTTTTTTTTAATTTTTAACAGGAGAAAATGAGCTCATTTCCCAGCTTGGTAAAATGTTTAAATACACTTTTTTTTTGACCACATTTAGTTCTTGCTAGTTGCCTACCATTAGATCTAATCTACATCAAGATTAGATCTTATTTTTGCAGCTCCACCTCCAAGGCCAGCAAAGGAGCTATTTGAGGGAGCAGGAGGCAAGGACTGTATTTTAAAAGGGATGGAGTATTTCAAACATGCCTGGTTTGGTATGCAATTCTCAAATGAATAACATCTCTATAAACTCTATAAACTAAAGCTTAAAAAATCCATGAGAATAGTGAACACCTCTGAATGCACAGATACAATAGGTAATAAGAAATCCCAAGCACGGAGATTAAGGCCATCCAGAGCTGCAACCAGGGCTTCAGTCCAGCGAGACATGTTAGTGTATGCTTAAGTACGAGACAAGTGGCATTGATTCACTGGGATGCTTCAAGTTCTCAAAATTAAGCATGTGCCTGGATCCTGCTGCTAAGCTAGAGTTTAGAATTTTATTCTTGATTGCTTTGGTAGCAGGAGAAAATCAATGTGTTCATATTTTGTCTGTGTGAAGCACAGGGAAAACTTGGACCCAGTGAGATTGACACCTTTGATATCAAGAACGTGTGGAGGAGCTGTCCTATATGCTACCACTGCGCTGTGCACTACCTATAGTGGTACCTATACATCTCTCTGACAGAAATGCTTTACTGAGCAATGAGAAAGGCTGGACTCTTTAAAAAAATTATGTAGCATATTCAGCTTAATTGTATCCCTTATGGAGATTACTAAGAGATGTGCAAAGAAATGATCCTAAAGAGGAAAGGCTAAAATCTTAGAAAATTATTATTCCTTCTAGTGGTTGTCATCCAGGCTCTTTTCCATATTTCCTATGTAGACCAAGGAGAATTCTAAAGATTAAATCAGTGAAAAATATTCTGTCTGGACTTTGGAATATGGAAAAATATTCTGTCTGTTCATTACTTTTTCCATGATCTTTGAACATTATACAGTTTGGTTCATGGCCAAACCTTAAAACAAAACATTTTTTTAAAATCGTCATTATTGTTATTAAAAAAAAAAAAAAGAAAAAAAAAGGAGACACTCTGGATTTAAAAAGTGTCTATCTTCCATGATATTGCTCAGGCTATGTGAATTAGACATGTGAAGCTGTGGCTCCATTGAAACCAGATTTTTGCTCAAATAAATGCTGAGGAAGCAATTCTGCACTCTGCCAAAATAAGTTGTTTATAATATCTTTCAAAATACTTCTCCTAATTTTGACAATGCTAATAAAATCTTGAGTGGCTTTAGTATGAAGAAAAATTGGCTGTAAATTCCTAGATTCCTTATCTCAAAAGGATACCCAGAACTCTTTTTTTTATTCCCACAGCTACTTTTCAGCTATTTTTTTTTTTTTTTCCCTTATAACTACGGGATTGGAAAGGAGCAACAGGAATGTATGTACCTACTATTTCAAAGGGAAATTAGAGTATTGCCCCGATGGAGAAAATTCAGCTCTAGCTCTGGGTTAGGTGTTACGGTAGGTAGTGCCCTAATCACTTAAGTAGATCTAATGTTGTCTTTCAGTATTATTATTGTCAGTAGTGTGCTGGCGTTCAGTCTCAGTGCTCTGTGGCAAAGACTTCTTATGTTTAGCATGAGTCCTGGGTGCGAGAGGTTCCTGCATAGCTCTTAGTGACACACAGGTTCCAGGATTCCTGTAAATGAAGGTCTGAGGTCTTGAAAGACACTTTAAAAGGGAGCACATGGCACTGCAGGAGTTTGAGGGGACATGCAATTCTAGGACACTTCAGTCCAGCCTTTGCATCTCCCAGTGACACACAGGTTCCAGGATTCCTGTAAATGAAGGTCTGAGGTCTTGAAAGACACTTTAAAAGGGAGCACATGGCACTGCAGGAGTTTGAGGGGACATGCAATTCTAGGACACTTCAGTCCAGCCTTTGCATCTCCCCAAGCACTAGGAGCTGTCTCCTTGCAGAGGATTTGGGAAGTGATTGTGCCCAGTAAATGCTTGCTGGTTGAGGCCTCCTTTACAGTGAGAAGGTGCCCAAACCAAAGATATTTCATGAACATTTCTCTCAATGTTTCAATAACATTTCATGATATTTCATTCTGTGGAACCTCTTCTTCCTCTTCTCAGGAGAGCCAAGGCCATGGGTGCTTGAGCATGGGGCCAGACTTCTGGGAAGTGCCCTCTCTCTGTGTGTTTGGAGATACTTAGCAATGGGTGGCAATGAGAGATGGTCCAGGCAGTACTTGCAGGAAAGGGACTTGTGAGGAGAAAGACCATGTGAAAGCAAAAGTAGGGTTTGGTGCAGCCACAGGCGAAGTACATATTTGAGAGCATGGGCAAAATCTTACCAAAAAAACCAGGACAGAGGCCTAGAAAACTACCGAGGTATGTGAAGTCACACAGTGTATTTGTAATTTGATAAGTTTTATCAAAAAATCAATCTGAAAATAAAATGCATTGAAATTGAATGCAATCTTATATTTTTAAGTATTTTATTTTAGRTTTTTGTTTGTCTTACGTGTCAGTCTTCATTATCTTTAAAATTTGTTTATCTAGAGATATTTTCTAGTTATCTCTGTATTAGATACATTCGCTATATTATTTAGTTTTTGTATAGGTATTCCAGATATCTATATGCTGTTCCAAATGTATGCTATACGTTGCTATATGCTCATTGCTGTAAGCTGCCAAGTGGGATAGTTTGACAGCTGCTTGTGTCAATTATGATATTCTTAACTGAATATACTAGGAATAAACTGGGTGTCAGTGAGTTTTATATTCTTCATGTTTAGCAAGTGCAATGTAGTGTAAATTGGGCAGTCCTTATAAAATGACAAATAAACAGGATATTATTATTTGAATATACCATCAGGCTACATTTTCTGTCCAAAGATTGTCTTTAATCYTTTTCAATATGTTTTTAAATTGCTGATTAAATGTAGGATATTTAATAATATCAAAAATAGTGAGATTAGCTCAATTTATAGTAATGGCAATTGGTGAATAACTTGCTGGATACATATATCCAGTCAGTTCTCTGTACCAAAACTAGGATGCAGCAGTGAGTTTCTGTAACTGCAGTTGGGTGAACTTATTTCTCTAAATCTCTGAATACAGTATTGGCATAGAGGGTATTTCTAAGGGTGTAAAGCATAAAGGGTAGCTCCTACCACAGAAATGTGGAGGGGGGAATTAATTTTTTTTTTTTTTTTTAAGTCTAGTTGTCTATTTTTTAAAAAATCTCACATCTTTGGCAACTTTGGATTTCTAAGATTACATGATTTATACCTAAAATATGAACCCAAATGTATAAATATTGGTAAGATAGTAGAAATTTCAAAGCATATTTGTTACTGCAAATTCATTCACCATTCTACACTTTTCTCAGCTGTCTCTACTGTGGTTATTTAGGATTGTTAGTTTGATTTAGAGCAAAGCCAGGCACTGAAGTGCATTCATTTTATGATAGATCTTTCCTAYTACCTTTGTGAAGAACTCTACAATAATGTATTTCCATGAGCTCCTAGATCTCTTAGATCTCAAGCAAAGTCCCAGACTCTTCAGTTCCCCTTTGTATTCTGCCTTTCAGACCATATAGTGAGAAAAACTGGATTTGTGAGGGAGCAGGTGCTGCAGAACCCAGCAGCAAATGAGCTATAAACTTAGGGAAAATGATGTAGGTAGAAGTAATTAGTTTGATTTTGAAGTATACTGTTCTTTCCACTAATGCAACTGTTCAGGTATCACTGGGAAGAAGAAAGGAAGGTCATGCTAAGCGCATAGTTGTAATATTATGAATGAAATTCATCTAGTCCACCAGTTAAAAAATTTTGTGTTTTAAAAACTAAAGGCATTTAAATTCCATCTCTAGGGGAACATTAACTTTTCCTCCTTAGATTATGCATGTTAATAAAGACTGATTTTTGGATGTGTTTGTCAGCCTAATGCTTCATCACACACTCGTC
>NW_020455071.1:694412-731520 GCF_003342845.1 Nothoprocta perdicaria
TCTCTTCTCTTCTCTTCTCTTCTCTTCTCTTCTCTTCTCTTCTCTTCTCTTCTCTTCTCTTCTCTTCTCTTCTGTCTTTGTGACTAAATTTTGAAAAATATAATAAAGTGCTTCCATTATTCAGAATGGTAAATTTTAGGTACATCATACATGTGTTTATCATAGCTACAGTTAAATCAGAGATGGAAAAAGATCAGGTAAATTATGGGTCGTAATTTTCTCTCTTACATCAAGGAGAACCATTTTTTGCTATATTTGCCTCAATTCTGTAGGAAAAAGATGATATTTCACTGCATCTTGAGTACCCATAGAAGCCSTGTCTGTTTACATGTCCATGATGCCTCAAAAGTCCACCTTCAGGCTGGAGTTGTTGTGTTAGTGTTGCATTCTTACCAGCACATGCCTCAGTTGTCTGAAGTGGATCTGGAAAGCAAAAGGTCACGTTTGAAAGGAGTTCACTTATAGCAATAGAAAATTGACCTCTGTAGTGAGTGAACAGAGGTAGTGGAGTAGCCTGTTCTGTTTGGAGACTCTAGACCAASTCTGGGTGTCCTGTGGGAGAGAAGCAGGAGGAGGAGGAGAACCTCTAATGGAATCGTAAGTTTATGGACTGAGAACAGAAAGTGCTGTATGAAATGGCACATTTGCATTCAGAAGAGAGAGATTACAGTGATCATTTTCAGTCCTCTAGACTCTTAAAAAGCAGTGGAAGCTGGAGACCTTTGGTACCAGGGGAGAGTTTTGCCCTAAGGCAACTGAGATAGGAATGGGGTCAGTTAGGCTCATGGGTCATTGCATGGGCTTATGGAAAATAGGCCACAAGATAAAATTCCAAATTATTATGGAAATATGATCATATTTGTTATGACTATGTTTATGTGGAAATAGCTTGCCTTACTTTGACTGTTTCTCTTGGAATCACTTGACCCCCAGAGGCAGTCTTCAAGGAATAAATTTGGAAGAAACTTATACATTTGGCCTGATAAAGCCAGTTGAGTCAGATGTTTGGACTTGTCACTCCCCTTTCTTATATAAAGTCTGGGCTCAGCTGCTCATGAGGGTTTGCTGTTCAGAGCGAGAAGACTGTCTGAGCTACATTTCTCACCTTACCTGTTCCAGTGGAGATCTGATATTTTGACCTGTTGTGTTCAATGTTGTAAACTGCTCAGAGTAAGTGCAGGAGGCTGGAACTGCTCGGTGGCTGTGCAGGGAATGAGCTTGTTCCCAAGTGTCAGCTGGTGAGCAATTGGATAATGTCTCCAAACTGCCATTAGGGAGAAGGATTTGAAGTTCAAAGATGAAATATTTAATAACTTTGTGGACCAGGCCCAACTCAAAAAAAAGAATAATAACTAGGAAAAACTTCTGAAATTGAATAATTTTGGTTTCTGATGGGAAAATAATGAGGTTTTCCAGTAAAGGTATTACACCATTTTTTTGATAACCCAGCTATTACCAAACAGGAAGTAAAAATATAATAATATAGGAAACCTTGAAATTAGTAAATGAAACATGAATCCATATGGACCTTTTTATCCATTTTCTATATGGTGTAGAGTACTGCTGCTTTTCCTGTTGTATCTGATCTACTCCTGTTTCTCTCCACTCTTTTCAGGGGTTTCATTGCAACTTACCTACGTACCTGGCCACATAGATGATTTCTATGTTTGACTATTATAGAGATTCCAAAGCCATCATATGGCATATGTATATTATAATATATAATAATATATTATATGAAATATATAGATATGTATGTCATGTTAACTATCTTTATAGCTAGTCCTTGATTAGGCTGGCATCTCAGCTTCACATTGAGTCAGAACAGSTCTAGAAATCTGAAAAAAGGTATCATCTAAGTGCAAAGGCTTTTTTGGAATATATAAGTGAAACACATTTACATAGCAGAACTTAACTGGAAAATAACTAATGTCCCTTCCAGAAAACAGTCAAGTGACTCCAGTACTGGCTAGTGAAGCATTTCAAAATCATAAATCAAATGATATTTAAATACAAGATTATTGATGCTCCAGAATTATTAATAATCTATTTTCTTGTCTTTTAGTCTGTGAGTCTATATTTGAAGTGCATTTGCACTATATCCCTGAGCATGACCCAACAATGGGTGCTGAAAACATACTGCTTTTTAAAAGAACTTCTTTTTGCATTGGACTTCAGAAATGCAGCTTTCAAAGAATAACTTACATTAGCCATAGCAATATTGTTACCCAGGCCAATGGATGAYGTAGCAATTGCATTGATTTTTCTCATTAGCATGTATTTTGCCTCTTCATGTATGTTTTGTGCCCACGCTGCTCTGCTTACATCTTTATGTAGGGAGATTCAAACATGAGAAATGATTTAGCAGCAGTGGCCAGTCATCTTTGGAAAATCAGTCCCTGCATACATGTAAAATTGGGAGGTACACAAAGCCTTGTGGGGCTGAATAGAGCAGCAACATGAGTATGGAATATGCCACAGAGAGTGCTAAGACCTTAAACATTTACCTCCATTCAATGTAAGCACAGGATTACACAGAGGAATTCACCTTAAGTTTTCCCTTTGAATAGATAGGGTTATGGACTTATGCATGTTGTTTTTTCAAGTGCTAGCCATTTCAAGGCATTGACTTGGGTGCCTTCAAGCCATTCCTAAAGCTGTGCACAGTTGTCTGAATGGAGCTCWCAGATGTGGCCCATGTGCCTTCTCTAGGCAAGTGCTGAGTACTGCAGAGTTTGTTGCACTAGTGGTTACCCAGACACTAGTGACTATCTTCTTGGAGGCTGCATATAGCCAAAGCCAAAGCAGTGAGTTTATGCATCCTGCCTCCCTCTGTGCCCKTCTCCCTTCCCTCACACTTAGTATTAATGTATCATTGTTACCTATGACAGCCCATTAGCCTCCGTTATCAAATTAATGTAAATCTGCTAGAGACGGAGACAGAGGTCCTAGTGTTCAGTCCCATCTTAAGGCTGCAAGAACTCTAGCTAATGCCAGCTGCCAGCCTAAGCAGATGCCGGCGTAAATCCTTGCCTGGTGCTTGTTTTGCCCATGTCCAGGACATGCTCCTGGAAGCCAAGTGCTCTGTGCAAATGGGGCAGCCTCCATTTACTTGAACAAGAACCACCCAGTTAGTCTGAAGTAGTTGGGCCTCCTCATTGCAATAGATCTGTGTGTTGTTAGACCTCATCATATTGCTGTACCCAGGAGAAGGCTATTTTAATTTTCATATCAAATAGTCATGCTCTAAAGTGAAAATATTGCTTTGAATCAAAGTAGCCCAAACTTGAAAGGATTCATAAAGTGGAAACAGGCGTAGTCAGCTGTTTAAATACTTTGCAAGTTGCTTGACATGTTACCACAGTAGTTTGATTCACATTTGGAAGTTAAGCATTTGCATAAGCAGAGTGAGATCATAAATCATTTTGGACAGCATATTACTCTCTTAGTTTCAGTGGATTGATGGAAACAAGTAACTGCAGCAATATTAACCATTTACAAAACAATGCAAGTTTGTACAGAACAAATATACGTGCGTATTATCATTAAAGCAGATAAAGTCTTATCAAATCATTTTTTCAGATTTTTTTAATTTTTTTTTCTCCAATTGCATTAATTTTGTGTTTTCTTTTGGTAAGCTATGATTTGCTGAGTTGTAGTAGCTCAGATATTTATTAAAAAAAAAAAAAAAAAAAGCCTAATAGTACCTAAATTCCATGTAAAAGAGCTCGGGCACTGCATTTGCAGAAGGGACCTCCAGCTGCTGCAGAGTCTTCTGGGCCATGTGCTCTCTGGATGTGCTTGTTGTCTCATGAAGAATTGCTACGCACCATGACCCATGATCTTTGTTTCTCTGAAAGTACATACTACTCTATCTTTTATGACATCCGCAAAATGGATGTAAATATTAATCTTTAGAAAAGTTAATTTAATAGAGGAAGAAGAGAGAAAGCCAAGCATTATGTTATACTCTTTTGATGAATGCACTATATTTCATCTTTATGCACTTGAGCCAAGAGAGTAACTCACCCCTTTGCATAAACATATGGTGGCTTTGTTTGCAGGCAGATTTGTGACAGTACTGAGTGAGTGATTTTCCAGGCTCTGACAGTTGTCATATTCATGGGCAGCAGTACTGCCAAAGAGCACACAATTTAGCATGGATATTCAAATTCCTGTAGCACAAGTGCACTGGATCCAGAAAGAAGGGCTTCTTCTAAAATACTGTTTGCCTTTATTTATTTATTTATGTATGTATGTATGTATGTATGTATGTATGTATGTATGTAGTTGAATGAAGGTCTTCATTTCAGAGCCAGCATATGTAAAGGAAACTGATTGCCAAGGATGCTGGATTTCATTACCTATGCCTGGGGAGAACTCTGTGGTGTTTACAGACAGGTACAGACAGGTGTTGACTAGTAAATTTTTTTGAGAAACCATATATATGAGAGACTGTGGAGCAGAAAGCAAGAAGAATACCATCCCCATCTTTTGCTTTATAAAGATCATTTGACAGACCCACTTTTGCCTCCTGATAGATAATATAGGTAATAACAGAAATTATGAAGAAAACAATCTTGAAGAACAAGCATAAGGGACTAAAAAGACAGGGACAAAAGAGAATGTGGGAATACGGCACGCTATATTGGCAAAACAATTAACGAGACTAAGGAAAAGAAGATAATTATGATATGGGAATTAATCATTTACAGCCAATAAGGGAGGTTACAGCAAAAGAGATCAGGTGTAAAAACAGCAAGCTTCCCTTTTTTTCTTGAAAACTCTCCCAAGTTTTCAGAGGAAAAGCCAACAAGAACAAAAACAATAGCTTCATTATTGAAACTGAAAGGGAAGGAGGAAAAGAGTACAGACATAGTCTTTCTGTCTTCTGCTTAGTTCTGTGCATACGCTATGGCAGAGCCAATAACAGACTGTCTTTCAGCTTCATGACCCAACATACTGCAACTTGATTGATTCCAAACTCCCTAGATATATTTCAGAATATAGGATTTGCCTAGATAGCCATGAGCAAAACAAAGAAACCTTGTTCTTGAGAACCTACTACATGGTTTTCCCCTATCACAGCGTCCTCTTCATAGGCACTTTTAATGCAACAAGCTGCTTAGACATGCACTATTTTTTATAATCTGACCCTAACAGAAGAGAAGGAGAATTATACGTTTGCTTTGCTTAGATACTTTCTTTTAGCTTCCATTCTTGGTTACCCTCTGAGATTTGTTTCTTGAGAGATAGGGTCTCTATTGCACTGTATGGTGAATCGCTTGGCCCTATGATATCTCATCCACTGTTCTGTATTTTCACTGTCAGACCTGGTAGAACTCAGCAAGGGAAAGGCAATTTACTGCTATCTATCCCAAATGTGATCTTTGAGAAATAATTTATTATTTGTAAGATGATTGAGAAGTTTTCTGAAAGACAACATACCACAGACTCAGTGCCTACTCTGACACAGGTAGGCTGCCTCTGGCCCCAGACTGCCTGCTGATGGAGTTTTCCCATGCTGTGTTCACACASGGTACCTGAAAGGAGTGACATGTTTCGCAGTCCATTTACTCCTTTGAAGGCACCTGCCTTGCACTTGCCTAACAGACAAACATAAGCCTTGTTCTAAAGGCTGATTTTCCAAAGAGTGAGAAGCAAATCAATAAATAGAAAGATAAGGGAATGAATATGAAAGCCTGCTTCAGATGTCCATCCTCTGTAGCCAAAGATCCATTCTAGATCAAATCTTAGGGGCAGGCAAAGCCACAGAGGAGTCCTAGAACAGTCACTGCCACTGTGAATTTCTTGACTGACATTAACTTCTACAGACTTTTCTTCTAACAATGAGGGAAGAGCTTATGGTCGTTCTTCTAGAGACATAACTGGACAGTGCAATCAAACCTTACATCTGGGATGATATTGTCTCTATCATAAGCCAAATTATAGATACACATATGATACATTKTCTCCCATTCTGGCATTTGTAAAAATTACTTTTTTTTTCCAAATTTATTTTGTGATAGCTAAATTATATTTGAAAACTTATGATTTGTGAGTCCTGTAAATTGATTCCAGATACATGACTGAACCCTATACAGAATTCTTGGAATCAATAGTGAGTAGTTTTCCAGCACTTATTTCTCAGGCTGTGTTAACTGACTTAGGGACTGGCTAGGGAAAGGTCATACTTTTTACTAGACCAAATAATATAACTGGAAGACCTGAAGAATGCTTTGATGATGAGAGGGGAAAAAAAAATGTGAAGCTTTATTTTCTATTAGCTGATATAGTAAAAGATACTGTGTCTCTCTCCTTTTGTTTCGTTAACTATTCTGTCATTTTAATAAAGGTTTTGTTTAAATACTTTCTCTGCAATTAGAGAAGGGATGTTGTTCAAAGATAAAACAAGTGCACAGGAGAAAGATGAGATTTAAAATGAAAGAGAGAAAGAGAGAAAGAAAAAGAGCTTTGGCTACTCAAGTTTGGCATTGAACATAACATTTTTTTTTTTTTAAATTGAGTTTATTTGTCCTGAGAGTAATTACCTATTCTGTTCTACACATCTGCCCTTTTCTTGAAGAGATACATTTTTCTTTTTGTCCAGAAGCAATAGGAAAGGCAGCAGAATGAGTGATGTCATCAGTATTTCATTTTTCTTTTCCAGACATTGAGCAAATTAAACCAGTAATTTGACTAAAATTTTTCATGCCATTGTCCTCACCCTCTGAGCACACAAAGTGGACCTCTCTACCTCAATTTCACTGGCAATCCATGCAGATTGAAAGATTTTGCTGACCTCATGTAGTGGCAGGGCAAGATGTAACTGAGTTAAATAGCAAGATACTGATGCTTCTAGGAAATAGAGAACACGCATATGAAAGGCAAACTTAATGAACTGATGATTAAGTCTAAAATGAACTTAAACCTCAGTTCCACCCCAAACTGAGAGAACCATATGTCTTTTTGGGTTTTTTTTCCATTTTTAGGACAAAAAAGTCAACTGACATAGCTGTCATCATGGGAATGATTTAAAATTAGAAGAGATGGCCAAATATGAAAGAATTCTAAAAATACAGTACAGGCCTATCTGTAATAGTAGCCTCCTTTCATTAAACCCATTAGCCATCCTCCAGCCAGAAGGCAGCCGGCCATACCTAGTAGTTTCTGAAAACCTTTCGAAAAATGCTGGATTAGAAGCCATATTATTTTTTCATTTTATTTTATTATTTTATTTTATATTGTTTTCTTTTTTTTTTCAGAGTATTTATTTTCTAGTTCAGCTACTAACTTGACAGAAATAGTGGCCTCTATATTTCAGGATGGGATGATGTCACCCCTTGGAATGAGGTGAAGTATATACCATGTATAAAACCAAAGTTATATATCTTGACATTTATTTTGTTCTTTAGGTTTCTTCAGCATTCTCAGCCAAAAGCAGCCAGCAGGTAGATGATGACCAGGGCAAGGGTGATTTAGGGACCTTTTATCCCCTGGAATAAATAATTCCAGAGGCATTTTATCCCCTGGAATTACATTGAAAGAAAAGCTTTTTGAACAACTTAAATTCAACTGGGTCATTGTCACCCCATGCTAAGGACTTTTTGTCTATTACAGGAGTTATCACAAGAGTATTTTGAGGGAGAGAAAGAGGATAGGTCTCTCTAAATGAACTCTTGTAATGATCTGTAGTTTGTGGGCAGAGTTTTCGCTGTTCTTTTGAGAAGTTCAATTATATGAAGATTAGAGAAGTAGCTGTAGGAGATGTTCTCAAGTGCCTTTGGTATTAATTCAGAGAGGAGTGAGTCAAAAAAATAATTTGAAGCCTGACACTAATCTTCCTTGAATTTGTAGAAGAGCTATTGTTAAAAAATTCCCTACTGGTTTATTTTCCCAGTTTAATTCAAAATAGTTATGAACAGTAGGTTATACTGCGCTAAGTTCGTCTTTCTGTTCAGTGCAGCTAATGTCAAATATTGGTGTCAAGAATCAATTTGAATCAGTAAATATTTTACTCCTGCAGTCTTCCAGTGTGTTTTTAAAAGACACTGAGAGGGCCAAAAAGCAGATCCTGGTGAAACAGCTGCTCTGCTAAGTTTGGCTAACATCAGCTGCCTGATGGTTCAACACCAGAATATGATTTTTTATTTTTTTTTAAATACAGTCGAGTTTAAAGTTGAATTTACTTATAACATTTCTTGAAGTAAAAAGCCTGAAAATCTTAAGTCCCATGTGGGTGTGCTCAAAATCTTGTCTGCAAAGCTGGGTTTACCCCTAGTTGTTTATTGAGTTGACGTTCAAATTCTTCTGTGTTCTGATTTCATCAGAAATACCATATTTTAGGTCACAGTATCTGTGACAACTGCCTCCAGATTTGGAGTGTAGGCATCTGACCCAAAACCAAACCATATCCTTAGGCAGTCTTGGATCTTGAACATTAAATTCTTTCTAACTACAAATGGCATTTTCTTCATTAATTTCTGGAATTCCCCAACATAGCAATTACACAGAGCCTAATGTTCAATATCGAAAAAGCCCAGTAGACCTGTATTTAATTCCTCTATGCTCTTTATCATTGTTCAGAAGAAGTATGTGTAGTTTACAGGCGGTTTAAAAAAATTATCCGCATCTTGGGGAACAATCTCCCGAAATTTGTATGAAAGGTGCAAGGAGGACAATTTGTAGAGATGAGACCTGAGCAAATGTATGCTTCACACTTAATGAGAGGAGCAGCAATGGCTCAGGATAATATAAGAAATGTTTTTTTCCTCTAGTTTCCCAGCTAAGATGAAGTCTATATGTATGAGCTGGGACCAATAGGTCCCTTTAGTTCATCTGTTCTTCATGTTATGCAAGTGCCATAGAGCAATAGATTTATTTTGGAGAAACTGATTTATATTTCCAATTATAAAATATTAGGTAAAAGAGCAATATAGAAACCCTGACTAAGACACACAACTTAATGTGAAATGCCTTGCTCTTAAACCCTTCTTCTCTAAAAGGTTTATATGATGCATCAAGGATAACATTCCCTCTTTTATCACGATGGAATGAGCATAAATCCAGCAAGATACTGTGGTCGTTGATCAGAATCAAGATCCCTTTGAAGGGCTGGAAAATTTCCTGTTAGGTCTGATGCAAAGCAGAGCCTTTCATGAGTTATTTTCACAAAAAGAGTTTAGGGCACAAGTCAAATTATTAGGTCCTCCAGAGGATGCTCAGTCAATTGCATTGCTGGATGGACTGGGTGTCCTGAAGCATGTGTGGAGAGCTCAGACCCTGTTTGCTGATGACACTCTCTTGTCCCCATGGAAATTCTGACTTTTCCATTTGAAGGGTAAACCAAGGGGAGAACACTGTAATAAATCTCATTATATTTGCTACTTGACGTTTAAGCACAAAAATTTAACCAGGGATGCAGATATTCCTGCCTATTTTTTTTTCTAAAGCAAAGAGCTGCACTTAAGGAAGCAGAAGTGGTTAATGTGGCCTTTTTTGTATCTTCCCTGAGCTTAGGACTTTGTTAAGATGGTTGTCTTAGGCATACTAAGGGAAGCAAAGGAGAATTTATTCATTTATCCAGGTGACTATGGTGCATCAAAAGCTTCAACCCTGTCTTCAGGATATTCTGTTTTAAAGTATAGAACTTATTTTTGGTAGGTGACTGGTTGCAGTTGTTTCTCCCCTGTTCCACACAATAAATTTGCCCACAAGTATCTCTATTAGAAGGTATTTTACTGAAAGCGCCCACCCAAGTATTTTTTTAATAATGTACAGGAGACCTCTATACAGGTTACAGACATTCAGCAAGCAGTCTAAATACAAGATTTTTCAGATTTCTGAAAAAGCATAGACTTATTCTGGAATCTCAGCAGAAGTTTGGAAGTCTCTTTCTTTTCTCCAGGAGTCTGGAAAGTCTGGTTCTTTTGGTTTAGTTGGGGGGAGTTGTTTTTACAGAATTTGCACTTTTTAAGGGGCAAAATCATGTGGACTAGCCTCTAAGGTATTGCACTAAATAATATTTTACTGAACAAATGATTTTTCTGAAATGGGAGAGAGGAGATAGATTTGA
The DNA here is from genome assembly GCF_003342845.1 of Nothoprocta perdicaria. Classification (NCBI taxonomy): domain Eukaryota; kingdom Metazoa; phylum Chordata; class Aves; order Tinamiformes; family Tinamidae; genus Nothoprocta; species Nothoprocta perdicaria. Next base: position 704,488 of record NW_020455071.1, read on the forward strand.
CATCACAATGTTGGAATCTGACCATAAATAAATGTTGACTTTTTTATTGTTTCAAATTTCTTATCTGTGAAATTTCCTGGGGTTGGATTCAAGATGTCCAATATTAAGATCATTGCTCCTTAGTGTAATTAAAAAAAAAAAAAATGGAATCTATCTGAATCTATTTCCCACAGATTTAATGCTTTCAAGATGGTGTGCTCCGTCTCACCCTAAGCTTCACTAAAGTCAGAAGGATCAGGCCAGTGGTAAATTTGGTCTGAAATTCCAAGAAAGAAACTTCCTTCACGGAAGATGAATATTGTAGTTTTTAATTTAACCTCTAGTTTTTCAAGATAGAGATAGACTTAGAGAGTAAAAAGCACATTTGGGAATATTTTATAAGCTGGAATATTTCCATGATGAGAATTCAAACCTTTTCTTATGTTATGTCCAAAATCTCGTCCTAATTAGGATTTGCATTCCCTACAAGCAGCTATATTTTAAGTTTGTTTTGACATCAGAGACATACGGTTAATTAAATGTCAAGAAAAGCAAAGGTGGTAGAGAAGAAGAATGACATAAAATATGTACATATGAAAATGTACCTATTTTATATATGTCTGTGTCTGTGTGAAGCAAAATAGTTTCTTTTGCACTCAGAGTTAGTACCAAGTGCATCATAGAGTTTTTCCAGAGGTTTCCTAGATGTCTTTGAAAGAATTTACCTGGGGTGTTTAATGGAAGAATAAATAAAATGAACTGAAGACTCTTGTGTACTTCATCATTAGTAACCAATTTTTATTTTTCATTCTGAAGGGGAACCTCTCATTCTCTCTCCATCCCTCTTTCCTTCTCTTTGTTTAAACAAGGCTTGTTAGGATGTTGTAAGGTTTGCTTGGTTTGTTCTKGTTTCTTTTTTATTAGCTTCAGTTATTTTTAATCCAGTACAAATACAGTAGCTGTGACTTGAGTTCTTGTTCTCTATCTGTTCTGTATACCAAGTGGTCTGAACTTCACAGGTGAAAACACTCAATTTTGTCAACTATGATTATGTATGAGTTAGAATCTGAAATGGAATGGATCATTAACTCCTTTTAACTTCCTGTTGAATATGGTTTATAATAATTATAAAAGTTCAATAGGGTAGCACATATAGTCAATTATGCAATGGGTTTTTTTTTACATATTTTTATCATATGCTTAGTAATCTATTTATCTTCCTCGCATAAAACGCTTGCAGTGAACTGAAACATAAGTGGAAATTGCGTGTGTTTGTGTTGAACACAGCCGTAGATCGCTGTTATCCAACAGTGTAGGATCATACAGATGGGGTAAAATTACCTTGCTAGGTACAAAGCCAGGAGAAGTTCAGCCCACTGGAGATTCACATGACTTCTTACMCATGCAGCCTTGTTTACCTTTGCATTACCAATGACTGCTGGTCCAAGTTTTACTCTAGTATGCGAATAGTGTTGTTTTTCATGTATTCTGGCATTAACAGCCCTCCGATAGAGAAACTGTCCCTCCTCCTCGCACATGTACATACAGATGTACTTGTTTTCTCACATCTGACCCCAGCTGCCTGAGTAGTATTAGGTAGTATTAATTAAGAGGGAGAGGGAAAAGTGTATTATTGTTTGTTAACTGGCACTTCATAGGTTTATGTTATGCATTAATCACTGAATCTGAGTGATCTACAGATTTCTAAAGTAGAAACAAATTCTGACAGAGATACAAAATATATATATATATGTGATATATGTGTGTGTGTATGTTTATATATGAATATATACATATATATATATATATATATAAAGTCTGTTCTGCCAGGGTCTATGTTGTGAAAAGGGAAGCAGTCACATCACAGCAGTACTTCAAATAATATGAGATGTTAGAATGCAAAAATCACATACTGATTTGGTGCTGATACTCTAGACAGCACCAGGTAAAATCTACGTGAAACATAAAATTTTAAGTCTTGAGTCCTGTTCCAGGCACTTTTGGAAACTGTTTCAAGTTACCTGAGGAGCTGCCTCCCTCTACAGGAACATTCCTGACCATGACAGCTATGGAATAACAAAAATGCCAGTTATAAAGCTGCAACCAGGCAGCAGGAGCAGAGCTTTCTAGCAGATGGTTTGAACAAGAGTGTTTACTCATGGAATGTGTTAGAACGCCAGCAGTTCTGCAGCCAAGGAAAATGCTGTAACTGCTCTAACTTTTCCTCAAAAAAATGAGCTCCATAGGGGAAGGGAGAAACACATAGAATAGAYACTGTGCATCAATACCACTTTTACAGTGGTCTTGACCAGTGGTATTGACAACACATACAAAACTTAGGTTGACTTATGTAGCAACAGAACATGCAGTTTTTCCACCAAGAGAACACCTATTTTCTGTGCACATTTAGTTGATGCAYGTGGCTTAGGGCACCAAACCTACGGGCTGGGTGTTGCCTCTCTGACCCAGTGCGTGACCTTTACTTTTCCTGCGGCTTCTATTTCTCCTCCAGCTCTTTGTCTTTTCCCTGTTAGGAACAAATTTCATAAAGGAGGAGGAGAAATTCTGTCTCCGGTATGTTTACACACATGCATTTACATGCATACGTTACAATGAAATGCTCATTTAAATTAAAACTCGTATGTTATAGAAAAGGATTATACAGATAAATGTGTAGTTCAAGAAATTGTAGTGTGTGATACACAATTTATATTGGTATTTTGCAGTTCTACTGTATTCTTAAAATATTTGCCCTAGGCTGCATCATCGGCGATGTGTAAAGGCATGTGATACTTTTTGCTACAAAACTATCTGTAATTTTTATAACTTTCCCACAACAATCTGTGTTCCTTTTCTTTTGGCAGTGCCTGGCTGGAGATATATAGAGTTCATATAGCACTGAGTTAAAAATAAATTTCAGGAGCGCTCTTTTTCTTTTATGAAGTGTGGGATGTGAAATACTCTTAGGAATGACTGTAAAAACGATGATAAACTTTATTTTGCTGGTGTCTTTTGTCTATAACCYTCATTATCCTTTGCCAAACAGTAATCAAGGCATTAAAACATTAATGTAGAAAATAATTTTGGTTTTAATGACTGATAACTGTCTTATATGAAATTTAAATAGAAAAAAAGTAYATCTCTTTTTTTTTTTCAGAAAAGCAAACTTTAGTTAATTAGAGGGACTAGATAATCCTAAATTTAAATCTGCATTCAGTGTTCTAATTGGTCCAGGATGTCTGTAGTTCCTCTGATGCTGTGGTATGAGTGAGGTTGATAGGAATAAGGAGAGGTTTTTATTTCCAAAATCTATGTTGGTGATACAACAAAATGTAGTGTTGAAAAAAAGTGTTATCAAAGACCATCATAGCTAGAACTTGAATATTAAAAGAAATTAGAGCCAGTTTCTCAGTCATATAAAGCATTGAAAATGTCTTTAWTTATGGCACTAGCTTGAAAATGTAGATTTGACTACATTAATCACTCTGATAATACAGATGCTATATATTCCTTGTCTAGCATAGTGCATCATTCAAGATTTTGTTGTTGATGAAAGAACTAGTAAAAACTGGAAAAGACATCTTGAGTAGGAGAGTTGTAAGTTAAATGGAGCACAAAGTTATGATAACACAACTTTAACATAACAAAGTTATGATAAAGTTATGATAACAGGCGGTGTCGAAATGTCTCAGTGAAAGATTAGAAATGAAKTCTTCTGGATTAATTTAGAGATTAAATTTTTTAATTTATCTTTGTTTACTGTTTTGAGAGGAGCTATATTTTTGTCTGTAATTTTACTGGGGTTAGATTCAGGAGGGGGAAAGAATACCTTTTTAGAGTGAAAGGCATAAATGAGCATTATACTTTGAGTGAATAATATAATATATATTTCATTTTTATTGGAAATTATAAGAGCAATGAAATACTGAAAATACCTTCTATTAGAAGGAATGAGAACAAATTGGAGACATTTTACTGCTAAAATAAAATCTTGCAACAGTAGACTAGCCTTTTTGATCTCTAAAACTACCTACTACCATATTCTAATAAAGTATAATGAATGAATAAATAAACAAATAGTGTGAAAGCAGAATTTTAAGAGTGGGCAATAAAACAGCACTRGGCTACGTTCCAAATAGCAAGGATGCGGGAAACTGTCAAATAGCTGATCCTCAGCAACACATCTGTTCCGTGTAATGAAAATGGGTGGTAGCCTATTAGGGGAAAAAATGGAGTAAGTAATTACAGACTGTACCATAATGTAAATACGATCAAGGCTGAGTGAAAATTGCAGAGGGCAACCGTATTTCAGATAGGGCCCTTTTAAGTGGTAATTCCGCAACAGGTTTTGGGGGGCATTGTGTGATTCTTACTTGTACTGAGAGAGAACACCAAGCATGAGTTTTGATCTAACACTGATTTCTACATGTTGTTTTAACTCTAGGAATATCCAACCAAAACAGTAAAAGCAGTGTAATTTTTAACAGCTTTTTTCCCCCTCTTTCCTCAACTTGGTAGATATGAACTCTCTGAAYTGAAATTCTCCACACAGGTTTTTAAGGATATAGCTACTGGAGGCATTGTGAGAATACTGAAATCTTTTTATTTTTCTCTTAACTTCCTTTGAGTAATACAGAAGTATACCGGTCCATAAGCGGGCCACTGCAAGTATGCTGTCTGTATAAAATCATTAAAAGTTGAGCCCTTTGAAGGCTCAACTGCCTGTAAACATTTTTTTTTAATAGCCTTGGGAAGCATATAGAAAATGTACAATTGTATATGATGGAAAAAGGCATGCAGCTGTAGTATAGATATTCAAGTACAAGTAGGCAAGAAAATACTCTGTGAAGAAAGGGTTAATGATGGTATTTGTAACTTAGCTTTAGCTTTTGATGATTATGGAACCAGGAAGTGGAAGAAACTGTGTGGCAGCAAAGTCAAATTCACTCAGTCTCCTAGTAAAATGAAACTGGTACAGGGTAACTTATCTGTAAGGACTTTAAGTACATTAGGAAATATAATAATAATAATAATAATAATAATTGCCCTGTGCCACATGCTCTAGGTGTGCCTGCTTGAGCAGGAAGGTTGGACTAGATGATCTGTAGAGGTCCCTTCCAACCTTAAATATTCTGAAATATTCTGAAATAAGCTCCAAAAATTAGAAACACAAGGCATCTATCATGATTTCTTCTGCATATGGTAATAGCACTGGTTTGGGTGTAAAGGTTTGTTCTGCCACACACCCCAAATTCTACTTTCCTACAAACTCCTACTCCTGGAATCAGATTTTAGCCACCAGTTATTGTCAGCTTTCCAAGTTGTCCCTTTACCACCCTACTTTCCAGTTAGAGTTTTAAAGTTGATTATAAGCTATTGATAGCTGCTCTTGTGAAGATCTCTTGGAACTGAAAGCAGTAGGAAATGGCATCTTCTGTGTTTCAAAATCTGAATTTATGTTTTTTGGTTTTTGGAAAGCTCACAAACCAAGCATATCTCTGAAGGGAGCTCTTCACACATGCTGAAAATAACTAAAATCAGACTATAGTATAGACAGAAATGGAGAAATGTTCTTTATTCAGTATGTACTGATGACTACACAAAATCATCAGTGTCTCAGTAACTCTCTGGGATGTCACTTTTTATTAGAATCTGTACAGACATTAAAACACACTCTTTGGTATCCCTTAGCTTTTCTTTTCATCAGGTTTTATATCATAAAAATTAACTTAGAAATCACTCTTTTGGTTTACCACAGATGACTTTCATTTTTGTTGCATTGTGTACTGAACTTGGTGCTTTTTTAATTAACATGTTTAAAAAAGAAAAAAAAAAAAAGTGCACTCAGTTTTTTGTTTTTCTTTTCTCCCAACGTGGATCCGTTGTCCCAGACCAAATGAAAACAAATGGTTCCAATCATAAATGGCATTGTTCAAGATAAAATGGCAAATGTCTTGATCTATCTAATGAAATTGTATAGGATAATCAGGAGAAGCCAGATTTTCTGTGACAGACCCTTTAATTTTCATGTTCACCTTGGCATGCCCTTTACTTGTATAAGCAAATACCCTCTGTGTATCCACCAATTAGGCATATGGGAGCCTTTCTAGTTGTGGGGGTGTGTAGATAGCTGATTTATGTGCATAATCAGGCATTTCTGTAGATATAGGCACATTTTAGTGTATGCCCTTAAATGCGTGCAAATATGACAATTCTCTTTCCTTCCATCAGTTTCATTTCTCTGCAAATACCTCTTGYTGGAGGTATTTTGATATTTGCCAGACACCCAGAAATACTGGATGAATGGTCTCTCTGAAAATATAGGTTGTGTGTGCCACAAACACAAATCAAAAATGTGCAGATGGTTATCAAAGAGCCCTTGATAAAAAAAGCAGCTGAAAAATACGTCCCTTGAAAAAGATGAAATTGAAGCGGAGTTCCCTATAATAATTTAGAAACAGTTTGTTAATTCAGAGATGAGTTTTTAACTGAGTGAAATATCTGTTTTGTTTTAGTTGAAGATCTCTAAGAAAAAACAAGCAGCATAAAAGGGAATCAGGAAAAGTAATTTTCCACAAATTGGAAGAACTATTGCAAATCTTTATCTATTTTCCAAACTAATCAGTGAGTTGTGCAATGAAGGTCCTAGGCCCAGGAATGTGTAARAAGAAGGAAAATACATTTTTTTAAAAGAATTGAAGTTGGAATAATTCGTATAAGGTATGAATGCCTCAGGAGTGTAAGCTTGTAATAGGATGTGGTTACACATGCATTTTCTCTAAAAAGGGGAATTGGCTCATGGATTTCTAATCCCATGGTGCAGTTTGCACTGACTTTCACCTGTGCCAGAATCACAAAATGGTTGAGGTTGGAAGGGACCTCTAGGGATCATTTAGTCTAACCTCCCCYGCCCCACTCCAGTAGGGTCACCTCAAGCACTGGGCAGAGGGTTTTGGGTCCAGGCAGGTTTTGAAGTCTCCAGAGGAGACTCCACCACCTCTCTGGGCAGCCTGTTCCCAGGCTCTGTCACTCTCACAGTAAAGAAGTCCTTCCTCACATTAAGGCAAAACTTCCTGTGCTTCCGTTTGTGACTGTTGCTTCTTGGTGTCACTGGCCACCACTGGAAAGAGCCTGGTCCCATCCTCTTGACACCCTCCCTTCAGAGTTGTATGTCTTGATAACATCCCACTCAGTTTTCCTTTCTCTAGGCTAAACAGTCCCAGCTCTCTCAGCCTTTCCTTATATGAGAGATTCTCCAGTTCCCTAATCATCTTTATAGCCCATACTGAAGACAGATGAACTTTCATCAGCAACTCCACGTCCCTCTTGTATTGGGGAGCCCAGAACTGCACACAGTATTCCGGATGAGGCCTCACCAGGGCTGAGCAGGGGGGCAGGATCCTCTCCCTTGATCTATTGGCAATGCTCTTCCTAATGCACCCGGGATATCGTGGCCTCTCTTGGCCGCAAGGGCACATTGCTGGCTCATGGTTAACTTGTGCACCAAGACTCCCAGGTCCTTCTCTGCAGCACTGTTCTCCCTAATCTGTACTGGTGCCTGGCATTACTCCTTCCCAGGTGCAGGACCCTGCACTTGTCCTTGTTGAACCTCATGAGGTTCCTCTCCTCCCATCTCTCCAACCTGTCCTGGTATCTCAGAATGGCAGCACTTAGGATATGCTCTTTTGCAAACCTACAAACTAGAAAGTAGAACATATCTCTCTTGTATATGTAATATAAAAGATGGAGCTGGGATTTGAAGGCACCATTGATTAAACAAATGTCACTGCCAAGAAAAAAGGTGGATGGAGTCATGGATTTAGTTAGCATGGTGGCAAGCCTGAAGATTAACACACAAACAAATGAGAATTGGCTTAAACTTTTCAGTTTTTTTTTTNTTTTTTTTTTTTTTTTTTTTTTTTTTGCTCCATCCCCTCTCCCATCCTTAAATGCACATTGAAGTAATTAAAATACTCTAAAAATTTGCCTGGAACTCCCTGGCTGACTGAACTGGTTACCTTACATGGGGTGACCTTCAGTCAAAGCTTAGCCCCTGATTAAGGATGCTTAGTTCACCAGAAAAAGATASTGTTGTACTTGAATGAGCAAAAGCATCAGACTCAGTGGAGTTTGTTTCTCCACTCCTTTCAGAACAACCAACAGCAGCAGAGCAAGAAGAGTCTCCTGGTTTCTGGTGGTCAGTTGTTCTCCAGCTCCTTCCATTCTCCCCTCTGCCTCTGTTATCCTTATTTCCTGTGAGAAATATGACGAATTTAAGCCATTTTAGCCATTTTTCCAGGCTCATGGATAACCCTAACCCAAGCTTTAGAAAGTGGCAGGAGCTCAATGCTTAGGACAGGGCTGTGCCTCCAGGTGGGCCTTTAGGGGTGCATGTGTGGAGGTTAGTCTGTGGTGCGCCTGTGGAGCACAGGGTTGGCATCGGGCAGGCAGGGTGAAGAGAGAGGCCTTGCCCTGTAGAAAGCTCGAGAAGACCATTGCCCTGGAGGCAGCTCCCCATTTAACAGACTAAAGCCGTGCTCGGGTTGTCTACCCCTGTGTGCTGTGTTTCGGCACTGGATGAAGAGAATATCTGGCATCTGACAACCAGTAACGCTGACAGGGAGGCAAATTAGTAGTAGGTAGTGAGGACAGTAGTCCTCAATTTAGGCATTTATTTTTAAAGAGCTGAAGGGAATGTAGTAGAATAACATCCGTARGTCCTGCGTAAATTCTGAAATATTTTCCGTGTATGGTTAGAAATGTAAATATGGCAGGTGAGGGTTTGGTTCAAGAGGCCATGATTTGGAAGAGTGAGGGATGTGTTTTAGACTGTTTATAAATCTGTAATGGTGAAGAATAACGCCSAATGAGCTAGATCTAGGTATAATTGTTCAATATGGGCTCTTTTTTTTTCCTGCTAGAAGAAAAAAATTGTTGGTTCATCTTTCTCCTTCTGGAAGAACAAGAAAGAGCAGCAAACTTTTTATCAGGCCACAGATCAGGCAGCAGATGGTAACTTTGGATTGACTCCGATCAGGCTGGCTTGAATTAGAGATGAGCCCTGTCCTGTTCCAAGTGAACACAATGCTGGGCTGAAGTGGGAATTGGATCATGTCTAAACATTGTGTCTGGATTCAAAACGCACCACAGTTTTGCTGTCTCTGATCCAAGAGTTTGGTATGAGCCAAGTTCTCATTAGAACTAGTAACTTAACAGAGAAATGTTCTCTCTGTTGCCGTCAGTATCTCTGTATTACTGTTCTCCTCTGCCGATATTTTAGGAAAGATGAACTGTCTCTAAAGGCTGCTTATATCATGCTACTTAAAAACCTGGAAAGAAAAAATGTTATTTGATTTGGTAATTCTTATTCATGTCCTTATAGACAGCTGGACTTGGCATATCTATGAACAATTTTCTGATCAGTTAAAAAAAATAGCCTTTGAAGTAATCTATAGGGTTAAGTGATTGTAAATTGCAATGCAACTTGTTCATTCTTATGGGGTAGACGGAAAAGAGAAACAACTTGAAAACAGACCTCGTAGTGACAAAAGGACAGAACAATTCTGAAGACAATTGTTAACATAGATGACAAAAAGCAGAAAAGCCTTTCTAATCATTTCTCTGGGTTCTTTGTTCTCAGGCTTGCTAATTAAAATTGTGCTGCCTAACATTACCATCCAGTTTTTATAATCCCCTGCTGCATAGTGAAGGGAGTAATGTTGTCCCTTCAGTAACAGTAGTCTGCACTTCCATGGGTCATCCCTTGGAAGTGCAGAAACAGGAGTCCTGATCCTACTCCTTGACCTTCAGTGTGCTTTTCTGAAACTCAATTAGGTTTAGGTTTAGTGATCCTAAATAGATTAGGGTTAGATTTAGTGAGTAGGCTGAGCATCTGGATCTCTCTTTTGACTGTCCTACTTGGCGTAAAAATTCACTGTTGAGCTGGGACCAAATAAGAAGTGGTCTTGGCACTTCTTTCTTTATAGACCTTGCACTCACAAATCTTTCTAAGGAAAGGAGGTGATATTCTCCTTAGTTAACAAAATGTAAAAAGACACACAGAACAGACACATTTGGATATATCTGCTTACATGAATTTATCATTATATTGGTTTAGGGGAAAAAAATCCCCAGAAATTATTGCTATATATAAATTACTATCTTATTCTTCACACAAACTCATAATTTATACCATAAGCCTACAATGATCTCGGAGAAAAATGATTGTCTGAGGCTGAATGGCTTAAACTATATGTTTTTATATTATTTCTGTGCGAAGTGCAGCTCCCAGMCATGCTGTATCACAGAGCCATGCCTCTCAGGCTGCTGTGAGAGGGCATCACAGGCTCCCTCTTCTGTGCTGCAACTCATCCTCTTCTGTGCTGCTGAAACTGCTCTAGCCTTTGCTAGAAACAACCTTCATCTCCACCCACCTTATCCAGTGAGAAGTGAACTACTCCATGAGGACTGTGGCCTTGGATATCCCTTTGCCTACATGGAGAGAATAATCTCATCTGCTTGTTGCTGTAAGTTCATGGGCCCATGCAGTGAAAGAAGGAGCTTATGCGTGGTAAGCACTGTGGAATACTTGAGGCTGTTTTAGCATGCATGGCACCCGCGTCTTGTTAACGTGCCAAGCTAATCCCACTCTTTCGCTTCACAGACAAGTACCACTTTATTAGCCACAAATCTATTATCTTCCTGTCTGAAGGGCTCTGAACAGGCTTGCAGCAGYATTCTGCTTTTGTAATGCAACAAGTCTTTTCACATCAATAAAAATACTCCAAGAAAAAAAAAAAAATCAACAGTGACAGAAATTCCAGTCATTCCTTTCAACCTCCCAGTGCGAGCCAGCAGGTTTAGCTTGACATTCTTCAAACAAACCCTCCCTCCCTTTGTGGCTGAAGAAAGGCTTTGGCAAATGCTTATGCTTTGATATGATGTGTACTTGACAAAATTCACAGGGTGAGCTGAACTGCAGCTTTGAAGCAAATGCTTRTTAGAACACTGGAGCGCTAAAGTGCACTGTGATTTGGCTAGGATGCTAGTAAGACATCAAGTAAAATGTGCCCATTATGTCAATTCAAAGTCAAGTCTAAACACATTGACTTCTGAGAAATCTGAAGAGAATTTGTGGCTGTGCAGCTCTACTGCTTTATTGCTTGTCTACTTTGCATTTCCTTCTCTGTCCATCAGTTTTGCTCAGCATTTGTACTCTAGTGGTTGGTGAATCAGTGAATCATCTGGAATTCATTCCATATTTTCTATTGCTGTATTTTCTTTTCCAAATCTTTCCACTCTTCTTTCCCACCAAAAAAAAAAAAAAAAAAAAGGAAAAAGAAAAAAAATTCCACAAATCTGCTCTTCCAACCAAACAGCAATAGGGATGGGAACATCTCTCTCTTTTTATAACTTTGATGTCATTCCAGACAGGAGGTCTATACAGGTATTCAGCATGACTTGGACAGATGCCATTAAGAATCGACTTGCAGTTAGGAGAGGAAAATCTTGCATTGCTGGCTGGGAAAGGTTTATGGGTGTAATGATGCTAATATATCCTTTTCTTYCCTGAAAAGAGAATTCTAGAGTGCCTTTCATCCCTTGTCTCTCAAAGTGTCTTAAAAACCCTCATGAAATGTTTCATTTTGTAATGTAGTCTTTCTTTTCTGCATGTGTGTAACTTTTTAGGCAAATGATAGGCCTCTAATTTGGGGATGATAACAGTTCTTCACTGCTGTGAATGGAAAGGTGATGCTGCTGGTGCAACCTCGTGTTGGGTGTGTTTAGTGCTTTAGCTCTTCTCCTGCGTGGTTGAACATGATCCTTCCACCATGTGCAAGCAGGTGTACTCAGTGATTAAGGGAATAACTGATAATTCATCCTTACTTGAAACATCAGGAGCAAACAAGTAAGGGGATAGGTGTTTCACATTATTGTTTTCTCCGCTATCACAAGAAACAAATTGCTTTGTTAAATTGATCAAGGTAGAAAYGACACTTGTTTCTTTTCCAACAACTATCATGTAATTATAGCAAGTGTTATATTTTGCTCTGAATGTACAAGTTRCATCTTAAACAGTGTATTTGCAGCAGGTCTAAAAGCATCGTTCTAGGTGAAAAGTAGTCCTCAGTGAAGTCGAGTTTAGTCACACACATGCGCGCGCACACACACACACACACGAACATACATAATCTTGTGGAAATAAAAATCAGAAGGCAAATAGCTGCCCTAGAGACTTGGTTGCAATGATCCTTGTGTACACCTCTGTGTTTCTCTAAGTTGTATAGGGGTTTCAGGTGTCTATGCTTGACTGAGACTAGGTCATTCGGCTGTGGCAGTGGATTTGCCTCAAGCTCACAGCAGTCTGTCCACTCAGCCTCAAGTGCTGTCACATTGCACCATGAGGAAGCTGTCTGTGGAGAGACTTGTAGCTTCCACACAGCCCTGCTGCCAGATAATCTTGCAGAGAGCACAGGACAGGTTGCAATTCATGCTCAGGGTGTATAGTCTGTCYATATAGTTGTCTAAACAGACTATTACAGGAGCTAAATCTCTGGGAAGCGTCAATGGTTCCTTGCTTGGAAGCTTACCAGTTGTCAGTACGTCCTGCTCTCGGATGCTGACGGTGTGCCAGCTGTGTCCATGGGCTTGTCAGCTCTCAGGAAGGACTAGCCRAGCTGTTGAGGCTTGTTTACTCTTGACATAAAACCAGTAAACCACACACGTGCAGCAAGAAATCACAGGCGCCTTGCCTTAACTGAGCGGGATGAGCGCGCCGAGCAAGGGCGCTCGGGGCACTGCGCGGGGGGACCTCATCTCGGAGGGCGGAATGGCGGAGGCGACGCTGTGGCCTTGGCACGAGGGCAGCCAGGCCGGCGCCCTGACACCAGCAGTTCCTGCTCCAGYCATCGGGCCAGAGCTCCGGTTCCTGCTCCGGCCATCAGGGCAGAGCTCCGGAGACCCTTGGTGTCCTCCAGCATCACAGGCCCTGGTGACTTGGCATCACCCACGTAAGGCAGGGCTGCCGTGCCAAGAACTCCGGGCGCTCAGGCCTGCCGCTGAGCCAGAGACCCAATAACGAGTGGTGCTAAGCCAGGAACAGCAGAAAGCCCTGCAAAATTCACAGGGATGCCAGCCCCAAAAGATCTACATGCCTTTATTAAAGAGATTAATAGTCATAGGATTGAAGCTGAAGACCTGCTGTTACCTTTTCTGCTTTGGTTAYGCGTTGCACCTCCATTTTAGAGGGTAAGATCTGTCATCCCATTTTCAGGAGTCCTGCTTGCCCTTTTCATGTACCTCTTTGGCAGACAGTCTCCTCTTTTTGCATATAAAATTAGATGCAGCATCTGAATTCACATCAGACAAAGAAACTGCAGAGAAACTAGGGAAACTAGGATCAGCAGAGGTTCAGGGAAAAAAAGAGTATGCAAGGCTGAATCTTGAAGCCCTTAGAGAAATTCGCTGAGAAATTGGAGTTAAGAAAAAAGGAGTTACCATTTCAGAGGTTTTTTTTTTTTTTGCATACATCTATGAGAGTCTCCTATTCTCTAAATAGGGAAAAAAAGCAGGAAGGGAGAAGGGGGACTCAAACAAATTTCTTAAACTAGTTACTTGTAAAGTAAAATGTATTTCATCTCTTCCAATACAGACCAGAGAAGCAGAGAGGGTGATTTCCCTTTCCTCCTATTTTCCACAAGTTTCAGTCTCTTTCCATGCTCAGTAAATGTCTCTATGAATCTGTAAAAAGACATGTGAGAGGCTCCAGGGCTATCAATATTCAATTAGCATTTAGTGCTACAATCTTCACTTTGCAAATTAAAAACTATGCAGTTGCCATAGTGACCTAAACAAGATGAAAATCTAGGTGAAGAGTAGCTGGCAGAAGTGAGGATAAGCAGACAGCAATGTAGAATATTTTTAAAAGTTTTTTCTTTAAGGCTTGGGGTAGAGTTTTGTGTTCCTTCTTTTTTTTTCTTTTAATGTGGCGGGGTGTGTTTTGAGGAGCAGACTGTGATTATGACTTGAGAGATGCTGGTGTGAAACTGTCTTGGGTGCTCTTCAAAGTTCTCTATTCGTGCTTTAGAGAGATAAGTAGCCAGGAAAGGATATTCTTTATTTTCAGCTACCCATGCAGCTTCATCAGCTCTTTTTCCTTATGGCGTGAGAGCTTAAACAGATGCACGCATATGATCGATGGCTTTCTCCAGAATTGGAGTGACAAATGAGGCTCCCTGCAATGCAGAAAGGGACTCAATAACAGGCCTCTCCATCACACAGTGATGCTGCTGTTCCATGAAGAGGATGAGCCCACAGCAGTGAGAAGAAGCACTGATTTTAGTGCAGAAATGACATCAGGCACAAAATTAGGTTCTTTTGTGAAGTTCTTTGAGCTTTGCTTTTGCACCAAGTTTCCTTCAGGCAGTGATGAATACATGTAGCCATCTTCATATTTGCGTGTGTGGGGTTTTTTTTTTCCTCTTTTTTTTTTTTTTATCCCCTGGGTGCTATGTTTTGGTAGGTAAGCAGATGCTTTTATGCTATGTGACACTTACATCGTATATTCTGTAACATGACTGCAGTGCTCGGAGCAGTGAATATCCCTTTAGAAACAGGCAAATCATGATCAACAGTTAGATGTTTGCGTGGATGGGAGATCAGAGACATGAAAGCCCATGACTTGTACAGCCTTTGTGAAGATCAGCACCAAGATATAACCCTGAGCTTGAAGAAATTCAGAATCATCTCAGGGTACTCGGTAGGCAGCAGAGCAGAGAAGAAAAGTGGCTCTTCTCCTCCCTGTCTCTTTCCTGCCCCACTGACAGGAAAAAGGCAAGTAAGCAGCACTCTCCTCTGAACAGTTCATTCTGCGCACATCAGAAATGTAAGGTAGGGAAGAATGGTTTTTTTTTTTTTTCAGTATTTTCCTCTAAGCAATGGCACTGCACTCCCCTTTCTTAGTATGGTACACTTGAGAATCAGCCTGAGCTTATAACGAATGGAATATTTTTAAGCCATCGCAAAACTCTTCACTAAGCACAGAAGCTTCTTGACCTTTGAGAATTATATTTCTCAACCTTAAGCCTTTTGCTTGAAAAAAGGGAGGATAAAGGAGGGTAMGAGCCAGTCCCAAACGTAGAGTCTTCCCATTGCTACCAATCACTGAGTGCAGTGGTTTCTTCCACATCAACAAATCTTGACATGGTTTAGCTTTAGCGTCCTGCCATTGGGACTGATTCCTTTTCTTGGCCACCCACCCCATTGCTGTTTAACCTTGGATTGAGTCTTATGATCAGASCCCCTCATGGAGGTTTTGGCGCCTATCATGCCAGGTCAGTGCAGGCATTGAACTCCTGCTCAACTAGTACAGCTACCAGTACCTAAATTACCCAGTGGGTAACAGCTGCAGTAAGTTCCTTAGGTTGTTCGTGACTCTATAGCAGAGGTGTATCTGTAATGAATTCTCTGCAGCACTTTGAATGGGACATCATTTTCCGGTGCAAATTAAGGATGGAAGACAAAAAGGATTATACTTGCTTATATATACTTTTTTTATTCAGCTACATTCATATCAGCATCCTGCATGAGACTCTATATGCTGTGGGTAATAAGACAAATTAGATATTCCAGCTGTAAAAACAGCGTACAGAGAATGATGTGCAGTTCAGCTGTGAAAATATGGCATTCGTGTGACATTACGTTCAACCCACTTTCCCCAAGAGCTCTCTCTTCTGGGTCAGTGTGGAAATGATGGCCATTGCCAAGAGCGCGCTCGATGTTTGCGTGTGCATCAGCATACTTGCATTGCTGTGGCTGCCAGTTGGGTGCTCTTAGCACATAGCGAATTCAAATAAAGAAAAATGGACTGTCAAAACCCCAAACAAGTTAATAGAGATAAACACAGCTTGATTTTTTTTTTAAGAGTAAAAATAAATAATCTTCCTGTAGTCATTTAGTTTACAATAAAGGGGCCTTCTCACATCTTAGAAGAGCTAAGAGGAGTCATTCTCTTTGGGTCTGTTTCAAACTTAAGCATATATTTAGTTTGGCTTTATGTATTTCTATAATTATAATCACTATCCTGGTCTTTAGTCCTGGAAGATTCACTAAATAGCAGCACTTAGATTTGGGCTGTGAATTAAAATTTCCCGTAAGAAAACCTTGATACTTTGCTTTTCTTCTTACGGCAACTATTGCAGGTAGTTGACTGGATAAAATATTGCCTCTGTGGATTCCAATTCTGGTGCACATGTTGCTGAAATTCAGGAGAATGCTTTAATAACCCTTTAAAAAGGTGTGTTTATAAGTGACAGGAAAATCCCTAAATTGCCTAGTTCTGTAACCAATCAAGGTTTATGAGCTTTTTATTCACATTATATAATAATAAAAACAGTTTTAAGGATGGAGACTCAGAAAGTCTTGGTTGATAGGATTAGGAAAAAAGTTCTTTTGCAACAAATATACTGAAAAGAACAACAGAAGTATTGTGCAGTCTAAATTTTCCCTAATCCAGCACATCCTGTATTCAGAACATAGCTTCATAGCAAGCTTCTTAGCTGGTTTGCATTATTCATTCACTAATGTACATGTAACAGTCCAGGCAACAGCTCATATATTTAAAAATATAATAATAATTAAAAAAAAGCTTTCTCTAAAAATTCTAATTTTCTGCTGATTAATTAAATGGCTGCTCGTGATTTTCTGTGTCTATATGAACTGACTGTGTTCTCTGAGGCAAGCCCTAACTTTCATTACCCTAAGAAGAGGCTACTTGTTTGTGGTTTATGTGCTGAGCGTCGTGCTTGATCAATAGCACTTTATCTGATTTTTTATTGCGCGGTCTCAACTGCACAGTAGCCAGGAAATCACAAAACACTCTTATTAGACTTCTGGAATTAATATTCCATTGGCAGTAATGGTGGAGAAGCCAAGGGCTTAGTAGCTGTAGAGCCTGAGCTACAGTCTGATTTAATGCATCAGGTGAAGGCCATTCTCAAAGGCYCATAGTGAGCTGCCTCTGAAGGAGATCGGGAGGTGTGCGCACAGTTGCATTGTCTTTGTCTTTAATTATCAGAGTTATTTTACGGCTTAAAGTTGAGGGGATTAGAAAAAATTCAAAACCAGGTGAGAAGGGAACCAGATATGCTTAGAGGTCTTTCAAGAGCAGAGTCTGATTTCAATTATGGAAAGGGTGCTAGTAGAGCAAGTGGAGTGCAGGGAGCCATGGACCTCTCAAGGCTCAAATTTCAGGAAAACCAGACTTCAGTGGCTTGATTTGATCCTGAAGCTGGAGAGAGCATAGTGGGCAGTGCCAAGCTGGATCTGGTCCGCTTTGGAACTGTCAATGCCATTTTGAACCATTAACGAATAAAAATGCATCCTTAAAAGAGGTTTGAAAATAGTGAGAAGGAACCGTGCTCTCCTTAGTGAGAGATGTGAAAACAGATGCAGCACCAGCGATGTGCCCAGTAAACAAAAAGATTTTGGACGGCGTTGGGCTTGCGTGGCAGTGGGTGATACAACCAGTATTAGCGAGGAGARCTCCGCTCGTAGCTCTTGTGTTTCTGTAAGTGACCTGGCCGTGGTCCCTGCTGAGAGCCTGGGCCATGGGACTCCCACTCCGTGGGGCTCCATGCGCACCCTGCTCCCCACGGCCCCGGAGGGCTCATCCGTGGGGAGGTGCGCAAGGGACAAGGGCCACTGGCTACACCACCTCACAGACCATGTAGCTCAATTTATTGTTTGCTTGCTTGTTTGTTTTTTCCTTCCTCCCTCACTGAAAGCGATTCTGCTGCAGCTGCAATGCTT
Source organism: Nothoprocta perdicaria (assembly GCF_003342845.1). Classification (NCBI taxonomy): domain Eukaryota; kingdom Metazoa; phylum Chordata; class Aves; order Tinamiformes; family Tinamidae; genus Nothoprocta; species Nothoprocta perdicaria. Next base: position 722,275 of record NW_020455071.1, read on the forward strand.
AATGAAGTGCTGAAAATTGAGCTGTTCCCTAGCTTGGGGGAAAAGAGCCTTCCCTCTGCAGGGCTCCCCGCAGGGTCCGCCAGTTACTCGGATGAGTCCCCGGGGGAGCATTTGGCTGCTGGCTGGAGCAGCGTCGCTTGATGAGCAAAGCTTGAGAGTTTCATAAACAAACATCCAGGCAGCTGCATCCCACCCAGGTTCAGGAGGGGAGGACAAACGGTTTAGCTCCGTGAGATGTGCCTGGAGGTCTACTTCGTTACTGTGCTCCTGGCTTTCTTCTGCATTTACTGGAGCAGCAAGCTTTCTCCTACATGGTAGGGGGAAAAAAAAGAAGAAAAAAAAAAAGAAAAAAAAATCAATTTAGGATACAGCCATTCACTTTGCCTTTGTCAAGTGAGGTGCTGACAATTTGTCTTGTTTTGTTTTATTACAGCTGAGTCACAGCTGCAGACGTTATCCAAACTGGTTATTGCTTACAAATAGACACAGACCTGTAAGACATTTGCTAGCATGTTTACTTTTCCAGTGTGAAACTAATGAGTGACATCATTCTTCAGCAGATGTCTTGGTTGTGCAGCACTTCCCTGGAAAGATCATGGTCCTGTGAATAATAATAAGAAAAAAAGAGATCAAAATCCCAGAGAATGATAGCAAACATGTAAGCATAGCTCAACAGTTAATTGAAATAATAAATGACTCATTTCACCAAGATCATGAGTGAATCCAAATCCTGGACTTCCTGTCCTATGCAGAGAGCCCTGAGAATGTTTATTTAAGTGGGAATCATGCCCTACAAGGAGAGAGGTAACTAGGGACCTCAGGAGTTCAAAGCTAAGGTCCTGCAGAAGAAATACCAAAGCTCAAGGGGCATGTCCTCAATTTGTGTACATCACTGGTTACTGCTCATATCTGTCAAGGATCTCTCTCTTGGTGCTTAGTCCAATTATTTGATCTTCTTGAACTTGCAAAATTGATCTTATTTGACTTTAGTCTGTAAGAGCTTCTGCCACTCCAAACTCTGATGATAGATAAAAATAAATTAGAATAACCCGCCTCTTACAATGGCTGGCGGTTAGGGCCTTGGCTTGAAACAAAAGGGACAGAGCTGTATCTAAGCATAGAATAAATTACTAAAGAATTTAGATATATAGATAATTAAGATTAAATTATTTCCAAACCTAGGCAAAAATTTGATTGGAAAGGAAAAGGCGATGGTGCTGGGTTAAACTGTATTTGTTTATCTGTGTGTGTAAGAATTGTAAGTAATTGGTCAGGGTTCCTTTTGTTTAGAATCAGTTTACAGGTCAAATGCAGCAAGTATATAATCCATGAGCCTCTTGAAAAGGGTAACTGTTCAGAATGTATTTAGTTTTTATGAGACAGAGTAAGTCATTTAAAGATTTTTAATGTTTTTCAGTTTTAAGTACAAGCTCAGAAAGGTTGGCAAGAATGCTTTTGAAYAACACATTGTGGGTGCACATGTGTGTACAGACTGAGAAAAGGGTAAACTGAGAAGAGAGTGGGTTTTTTCCCCTCAAAAATATGTCCTCTGAAATGGAAATGAGGTTTCACTGGCTGCACAGGAGCACAAAATTTCAGCAACGATCAAGACATTTTCTACACGTCTGTACAATACTCTACCTGATGGTCCTGCTTCAGATGTGTTTCTGATGTTTTCACTTTTGTTGTGTTGGGGAGTGGGGGTAAGATGGGAGACCAGATTACTTCTCTCAGATCAGCTCCTGAAGTAGTRCTCCTAAGATATTTTATGGCATCAACAATAAGTGAAGATTAATTATTTTATTGACCTATGCCAAAAGACAGATAGACAGACAGACAGACATGCAAGTAGGCAGACACACAGACAGGTAGAGTTATTGTTTTTATGGGTTAAATAACAACAGTAATTTTCTCCAATGTGTACATTTCCTGCATCTGTGAGATAAAATTTGTCAGATAAATAAAACAAAAACTATCTCCAGCATCCCCACGTGAGGTGCCAGTTCCCCATTTACAGTACGTTCCAGGGGCCACTTTCAGTAGAGTTGCTTCCCTCAGCAGCCTTTGGTGAAGCTGCACACAGAAAATCCCAAAGAAATGTATGTATTCCCCAAAGTAGTAATAAAGTGATTTTTAAACTATTTTCCCTAGTTGATATCTACTTTTCCAGTTGTACTGCAATAAAACTGTCACAAATTTGGCTCAAAACACAGATTTTGACCTATCCGTCTGCCTAGTAGAGATAGTAGTAAAAATATCTCTCAGGTAATGTTACTGCTGAGACGGTCAGCAGTGCTCACCAAAGGCTCAGCAACATTTTGCTTATGTTTACATTTTGTCGTAACTTACACTTGTAGTGGACAGTGAAAAACACGACTTTGTTCAGAAAATTTCCACCTCTTCTATGGACGGGACTCTGTGGTTGACTCAGTCCCCACGGTGCTCCGGGATACAGCCGGAGCTGTTGCAAAAGTGAGGGACTGTATGGTCTTTGCTCAAGGGCCAGCCCATTAAAAAGTTTTGGCCTTACACTCTGCAACAAAATTGATAAATTTCATTATTTATTTCAGCAGAAATAAATTTCATTATTTATTTCAGCAGAAATAAATGTTTTATTTCAGCAGAAACAGGGTGAGAGTCATGAAGAACCTTAGGACTTATAATGATTGCAGCTCAGCTTGTCCCCTGTGTGCTCATCCTCATAACTTTTGGCTGGCTGGCTTTCAAATACATGCAATTGCAAAGTGGGTTGGAAGATGCCATTATTTCTTTGCACTTTAAAAAGGGAAAACTTTTTTTGTTTTTTGTTATACATTTCTTGTGGAAACCTTTGTGTTGGGAGTGAACCACCATGGAGATGCCTTGAAATAGTTTAAGTTTAATGATAATTTGGTACCAGATTTTGGCTGGCTGTAAGTATCCTCAGGGAGCTTTTCCATTCTAGTTTCCCTGGTTTAAATCCAAGTCCTGTTAGCGATGTCCAAAAACCATCATAACCTATCAGGAGGCTTTCATAAAATGAAGTGGTGTTGCAGGACACTTTCTCATAGACTGGGATCCGTTGGGAACACAAACACCATTAGTGTCCCAGAAGCCTTTTGACTGTGCAGGGAGCTGACTCAGCCTGGCTGATGGCTTCTACTCTCCTTGCYCTAAGTGCCTCCATGCAGTTCCTCCAGACTGCTTTGTATCTAGAGTGCCTAGATGCATATCATTGGACAGAACTAAATATGTTTTCCAAAAGAAATGAGGGGGAAAAAAGCGTCTGACTAATAATCTGATTCTTTTACCACTCTGAAAGTAAAAATTTACCTTTTTCAGCAGTGCTGTGGTCTGCAGCACAGGAACAGTTTAAGCCTTCAATGAATTTACAACCTCAAAAGTGACATAGCAAACGTTATCCAAACTGCTTTTTCTTTTGCCTCTGGGGTTCATTTTTAAACACCTAAGCTCCATTAGCCTTTGCTTTTCCATTTTTAAGCAGGAAGTTTATTAAAAAGGAAAAATATGTGATGCAGGAAAAGAGAGGACTCTTGCACTTTCCAAGTCAGCGTTTACGTGACTCAGGTTCATTTTGAGGAGAATAATTTATAGTGGCGTGAATAAATAATAACAGTGAGCTCTAACTGTCCAAACACGATACATAATACCCTGGGAGCATTTTCTCTACTGCTTTGTAATGACTGATGGTTGGCTTTTATATTGTGAGCAACTTTAAAAAGTGAATCATTTGTAATAACTGATGAGCTCAGGTTTGTTTAAGCAGCACTTGTCAAACTGCATCTTCAAGCCAGTGTGAGATATGAGTTCAGTTTATTGCTGCAGTGAGTGTGGTCTCCTTGCCAGCCCTTGTAAGCAACTGTGCAAGATGCGCTGGTGAACTGAAAAATCAATGGCTTTGTGTGATTTGCATAATCACATTTGCCACTGTGTCTGTGTCCCTTCTCACGGAAATAAATACTTTTGGATATCACGTAAGTGCCTAATGCATCTGGGAGTATCATCCACAAACTAATTCTAGGAGCAATCATAAACAGAAATCCCCTCGTGCATTCAATTTGTATAGGGAGAAACCTTTTCAAGCTGTCATGGATTACACTTTCTTCAATGCTTTTTCTAGCTCTGTGGAATGTAAAACTTGGGTTTTTTTTTCTTATTGTTACTGAATCTTTACTAAAATGGCTCATTTTCTAATATTTGTAATCACCCAGGAGGACAGTGTTGTATGCTTCCTTCCTTGTCTAGCAGACCTTTTTCCTTACATGAGAAAATCTTAAAATTTCATTATGAAAGGAAGCTGCCTGAGGTATTTCTTTCATTTTCAATTGTGTCTTACTATTGCTGGTAGCAATAGATCTTTTAAAAGGTAAGAACATTTCTCTTGATTACTTGCAAAGTGAATTAAATGAAGGGGCAAATTTTCCCTTTTCCAGGGAGGCCTGCCTTGCTTGTGCTGGTTTTATGCACGTGGGTCAGTTGGTCTTAAGAGAAAAACAAACAAAAAATAGTGCAAAAGTTAGTCACAAACATGCAGCATCAATCAAAATTTCACTACATTCTGCTAATTTCCTTTTCCCAGGTGGCAGATAACACATTCCTCTGTCTTGGATTTCTGTTTTGCTGTCTTCATTGTAATATCCAAGCAACGAGGTTTACTGTTAAATGGTGCAACATAGGAAGTAAATCTTGGCCCCATTAATTTCTGGCCTTTGACAAAGGGATAATTCTTTTCATTGTCACAAATGAGGTTTTGTTTTTCAATTTTTCCAGCTGCCTGACAGAGTAGGTTTGGGTTTTGAATTGCTTGATGTGAACATCTGCWGTTAACTGGATTAAGAACCCAATCTCATTTCATGGAGGCTACCAAAATCTCACCCAATTATTATAAAGGCTCTGGGTCACTGCTTATCTGAGCCAGTCTTGAAGAGGTGATACAGATTTCAAAGGTTTCATCTCTTATTTCCAGTCCCATGAACCTGCCAGTTTCTTTGTTCAACATTCATCTTAGTCAAATCAGACTTTTGGCGTTTTCTTTTTTTCTTATGCATATCTTCCTGGAAAGATGAAAATATCCCCTTTCCTTCAACAAGGAGAAAGCAAGCCTGGTTTTTATCATGGAATATACTTTTCCCTTGATTTTATTTCTCACAGCACATTGCATCATTTTTTTCTTCAGTGGCATTGTTTTAGGCATTGYTTTAGGCTCCCTGTCTGGATTTCAGCTCAGCAGAGATCACTTGAGGAACGGATGCATTCATCTGCATTCCGTATTCAGTGAGCAATTCAGCATTGCAGTCACATGCATGATTTCTTACCATCTGGCATCACTGTGGCTACTACTGGCCCAGTGCAGTTTCTGTGGTAGGAATGGAAGTTTCTGAGGCTGACTTCACAAAGCAAGGTGTCCAACAGAGGAGGGAAGAGATGCTAATCTGAAAAAGGTACTAGCAGACCCTATCACTGGCAAACCCCCTCACACACTCTCTTTGCATTCCCCCTGTGGTAGGGAAAATGGCCCAWGTGACAGATGGAGAGCAGTGTGTCTGCATTCAGTCAGAATAATGGAATGGGCAAATTTTTCCCAAGCATCAAGTTAGCATCCTAACCCTCAGAGTATCTTTGAGAAAAGCATTTTGCAGTGACAACAAGGAGAAAACAATAAATTCACGGACCGAAAGTATTAGAACCAAAAGTATTTCCTTAACTGCCTTTTGCCTCTGCTTTCCCACCTCTGATTTGAGCACAGACATCCATGTCTGTCTAGCAGACGGAGTTTATAAACATCACTGAGATTCTCCAAAAGGCCTTGAGGAATTGTCATGAGTTGGGTAAGCAAAATTCAGAATGCAAAACAAGTATTGTCCTAATCCTTCTGTGGCTATGTCTGTTTTAACATAGGGATGTGGGTGTGTATGTTCATTATCTGATTATCACAAGTCCTCTATTGTTGCTATAACTTGACTCTATTACAACAGAGTACTTGACCACCAGAAAGATAGCTACAGTATTTTAAAGATCTTTTCACATAGACCTTTTCACAATTATCATTTTCTCCTTCTTTTGTTCTTTTTCTGTACCATAGAAAATCTCTTTCCCTTYTTCGGCGAGATTTTCGCTATCCCATGCCCCCTCTACTCTTAGCTTCCTTGACCTTCTTTTTACCTTTCTTTTCACACGGTGCACAATTTGGGTTGTTTTCAAACAAATGTGAACTTTTACTTTGTTCTGATTTTATTTGTGGCCTGAAAAACAAAGCATATTAACTTGAAACAGACACCGAGTTGCCTATGGGGCTAACTTGCAAAGTACTGATGCTTGGAAAGTTCCCAAAAGAAAACAAAGCCCGGCAGTCTTGCCTTGTTTGTAAAGCTGACGGAGATCATTGACTCCTAAACCTTTGCCATCTCCTTCCAACCAGGCCCGTAAAATAACAAATACGTGGGCTATGTCAAACATTTATGGTCTTCTGAATCGTGAGCCAGACACCAGAGTGACGTTTAGACTGTTCCTGCACATAAACATTAGTAGCTGCGTTTTGGGGCAGCTCTGCCACATGGGACAGAAAAGCTGTGCTGCTCAACATCCTCTAAGAGCCCGGCCTGATGTGTCCTCGCGAACAACTGAAGTGARGGCTGATGGGTGGCAGGTGACACCTCTTGCTTTGTTCTCTCTAGTGCTTCCCGGTGATACGTTGGGTGCTGTCCAAGTAGAGAAGTCATGCTCCTATGCCTGAAGATTATTTTAAAAAGTAAAGCCAAAAAAGCATGTAACAAGCAGTGGGACACAAAGCCAGGCTAAGGTAAGAGTGTGATTTCCATAGCTYGGACTTGCCCGTGATTCAGGGGCTCATCTCACTTGTGTTTTGAATCAGCTTGTGCAGCAAATACAGACCAGTCGGGACAGTTTAATATTCATTTGGCTGGCAAAGGGGAGTAACAGGTCGCAAGTTAAATAATTCTATGTGCCTGTGTAAAAAGAAGGATTCCAGATACACCAGTTTCTTCAGAATAGCAGTTTTTAATGATAGCCTGGAACAAAGCAATTGCTCACTCGCAACTGGAAAATGGATAGTGAAATTTCACTTCATTGCTAAAGCAGCTGAAAATGTTTACTCATACACTGATGCTGTGTTGTAGATTCAGTTTCAAAATTTACCCAGAGAGAACTTTGCAATCCTAAAAATGGTCCAAGTGAAGTCCAGGTTCCCTAAGAATATAGATTGAATAGATCAAATAGCACGTTATCTAATGTCCAAAGGTATGAACTGTTTTTTCCTACCCATATAGAATTATACATAAAGATATAATCAGAAGTGCCCTTTGCTTCTGCYTCTCTTCCAGAAATAACAGTACATTTTCTGATGTTGCTGCTATTAAAATGTGGGGATAGAGCAGCTTGCCTTCTTGTATTGGCTTGACACGCCGTTGCAGAGCTGCCTGCCAAAGACACATGACACGTTAGAGTCAAATAAAGCTCTTTACTCATCATTCTTCTCTTTCGTACTTCCATACAGTTTGCACATAATAAGAAATGTAGCTTACCTATATAATTTTGGTAATAAGTTCACACATAAGATGTGAACTCCCATCTAGATAAAGAAAACAACAAATATTAGATACTTTTACTGAGACAGAGAGTGGTTTATTAAATCTCACCTGCTGTATGCAGTGGCCTAGCCTGGTGGGAAACAGGACGGTGAGCTCCCCGTTCCTCTCTGACAGTGGTGTTGCTCTCTGGAGCGAGTCCAAGGCAGTCAACAGAGTTACAGTGTTGTAAACACTGCGGGGTGAAGTGAGAAGCCAGCCCTGTGAATATCCTGTCACAGCACCCTCTGTTCCTCYGCGCTATGCAAATGTGCTGTGCATGTTCACAGCTCTCAGCATTTCTTTTTCAGGCCTCATCTATATAGAATTACAGAAGTCATCTAGGTAATAACTTGAAAGAAAATAGACTCATTCAGTGAAAGATTTTGAAATTGCAATCAGCTCTTGAAAGAGGGAGTGAAATCAGGGATGAGAGACAGATGGTGGTGGTGGCTAATCTTTCAGCTTATTATTTTACCATATGGGGGTCTATGCCACAGACTTTCATGCTGAAAATAAAACAGAAATTAATCATTGTGTGTCAATATATTATTTAAATAGCTGTGTTGCAGTGATATTTGCCTCCATCTAGAAACCATATGCAAGAGTATAGGCTCCAAAAGAAGATACAGCTGCATGTATTCTGCTTTTGTGGTGACAGACAACATACGACTTCAGAGGAAGAAGAGCCACACCATTTAGCTTGCATGGAGAAAATTGTTTCACTGGTTATTCTAAGGAGTCTGTGAAAGGAAACCTGCACAGAAACATCCTATGAATTCTAATAGGAAATTATTAGGAAGTTTCTCTGGTTAGCAAATTATATCATGTTTATAGGAGTCTATGTAATAGTTAAAAAAGAGAAATTAATTCATTCTGTGTAACATGGCTTGTCTCTGCACTTGCCTTACATTTCTTCCTTGAAGGCAGGAGTCCTTTGACAGCTGGTATTAGCAGAGATTTTTTTCCCTTTACAAGCCTCTTCTATTATACTGTACTAACACTTCTAAATCTAAATATTAATTTCCTTTTAAATTTCATAAATGTCTTCAACAAGTTAAGAGAAAGAGCCAAGGAGCAGTTGTATATTTTCTACTCCTCTTGTAAAAATGTTATCCAGGTAAGATCATTTCTTCACTGATAAACCATAACTAAGATACTAAGTATCATGTTAATTTTCCTGCTTATCTTCTTCATAGTTAAATATGGCAAAGAGAAAGACCAACTCAGAAACACTCTTGACTCTCTTTGACTATCAGAAGAAATTCCAGAACCCACTCAAGCTTAACTGGGTTTTACCAGGCATAATAAATAATTTAAGAACAAATGTTGAGCAATGCTAGATCAAATCAATAGTTTATCTTGCATCATCATGACCAGAGAGAACATAGGATAGAATGTGGATGCTGTTTGCAGCCTGTTTCAAGTCCCACAGTATGTGGGAGCATCAGCATGTAGAGAAAGACTGTCTGAGAAGAGTTGTAACCATCAACTAAATGATCTTAGTGGCCACGTGGCCACTAAGAGCTCACCGTGGCCAAGAAGGCCAATGGGATCCTGGCCTGCATCAGGAGGATGTTGCCAGCAGGTCAAGGGAGGTGATTCTGCCCCTCTACTCAGCTCTGGTGAGGCCGCACCTGGAGTACTGTGTTCAGTTCTGGGC